>NC_041223.1:32891464-32918726 GCF_002837175.3 Physeter macrocephalus | reverse complement strand
AAGACAAGGATGTCCACTCTCACCACTATTATTCAACAGTTTTGGAAGTCCTAGCCACAGCAACTAGAGAAGAAAAAGAAATAAAAGGAATACAAATTGGAAAAGAAGAAGTAAAACTGTCACTGTTTGCAGATGACATTATACTATACATAGAGAATCATAAAGATGCCAACAGAAAACTACTAGATCTAATCAATGAATTTGGTAAAGTTGCAGGATACAAAGTTAACTGCACAGAAATCTCTTGCATTCCTATACACTAGTGATGAAAAATCTGAAAGAGAAATTAAGGAAATGCTCCCATTTACCGTTACAACAAAAAGAATAAAATACCTAGGAATAAACCTACCTAAGGAGACAAAAGACCTGTATGCAGAAAACTATAAGACACTGATGAAAGAAATTAATGATGATACAAACAGACGGAGAGATATACCATGTTCTTGGATTGGAAGGATCAATATTGTGAAAATGACTATACTACCCAAAGCAATCTACAGATTCAATGCACTCCCTATCAAATTACCAATGGCATTTTTCACAGAACTAGAACAAAAAAAATCTTTAAATCTGGACACTATAAAACTCTTAGAGGAAAACATAGGAAGAATACTCTTTGACATAAATCACGGCAAGATCTTTTTTGATACACATCCTAGAGTAATGGAAATGAAAACAAAAATAGACAAATGGGACCTAATGCAACTTAAAAGCTTTTGCACAGCAAGGGAAACTACAAACAAGACGAAAAGACAACTCTCAGAATGGGAGAATATATTTGCAAACTAAGCAATGGACAAGGGATTAATCTCCAAAATATATAAACAGTTTATGCAGCTCAATATTAAAAACAAACAACCCAATCCAAAAGTGGGCAGAAGACCTAAACATTTCTCCAAAAAAGACATACAGATGGCCAAAAGCACATGAAAAACTGCTCAACATCACTAATTATTAGAGAAATGCAAATCAAAACTACAATGAGGTATCACCTCACAACAGTTAGAAACAGCACCATCAGAAAATCTACAAACAACAAATGCCGGAGAGGGTGTGGAGAAAAGGGAACCCTCTTGCACTGTTGGTGGGAATGTAAATTGATACCACCACTTTGGAGAACAATACGGAGGTTCCTCAAAAAACTACATAGAATTACCATATGACCCAGCAATCCCACTACTGGGCATATACCCAGAGAAAATGATAATTCAAAAGACACATGTACCCCAATGTTCATTGCAGCACTATTTAAAATAGCCAGGACATGTAAGCAACCTAAATGCCCATCGACAGACGAATGGATAAAGAAGATGTGGTACATATATACAATGGAATATTAATCAGCCATAAAAAGGAACGAAATTGGGTCATTTGTAGAGACGTGGATGGATCTAGAGACTGTTATACAGAGTGAAGTAAGTGAGATAGAGAAAAACAAATATCGTATATTAACGCATATATGTGGAAGCTAAACAAATGGTACAGATGAACTGGTCTGCAGGGCAGAAATAGAGACACAGTTGTAGAGAACATACATATGGACACCATGGTGGGAAAGTGGCGGGGTGGTGGCGGTGGTGGCATGAATTGGGAGTTTGGGATTGACATATATACACTAATATGTATAAAGTGGGTAACTAATAAGAACCTGCTGTATAAAAAATAAAATAAAATAAAATAAAATTCAAAAGAAAAAAGACACTGTTAAAAAAAAAAAGAAAAAAGACTCCTTGAACCTGTGACTGCAGATGGATCAACATAACTGGAAATTGTTCATTCAAAGTACATTATGGGATGAATGATTTTGTGAACAAGCTGGAAATCTAACAACCACTCATGATATCATTTCTATATTCAAAGGAGTTTTGTATTCCAAGCAATCAATGTATAAACAGAAATTGTAAAGAAGTGTGGGCTTGAGTTACTTGAATTACAATTTGTCAATCATGGAGGCTGCTGCTAAGACCCACTAGGTGGCAGTGTGTTCGTGATTTGCTGGTAAACACAGAAAATGGAATAACTAGAGTTGAATCTCAAGCTACTATTTCTTTCTGACATTTATAAATTTACAATAGAAAATGTTCCCAGAATAGTAGATGGAAAGTCAAACAACGACTATCATGCCAACAGCCATTGACATATGAAATAAAACTGTTTTACAAGTAGTTAACAATGAAGCATTTTATAAAAGTCAAAACAGCAAAGAATGTTGCCTGCTATGTTCTTTAGTGATTCTTCTGATAGATGAATGTTAGACATATCTGAAATATAGACAGGTGAGAGAATAGGATGATGAGTACCTCTTTGCCAACCGTTACAAAAGCCAGGTTGCCTAGCTGTGCCTAGCAGGTTTCAAGGGTTTTCTGTCCTCAAGCCACACTTCCTCTTTATCAATCCACATTCCCTGTTTCCTTTTGAAATGCTATTGGAGACAAATCCCTGACTAGTCACTTCATCTGACTATTTTACTTCATTCTCTCCATTTGTATTTCTCTGAAGTTATGTACAAAGACACTCTAACATTTTGCACTGTTAATTTTCTCTATTTCTTTCTGTTTCTGGGACCACTACTTAACTAGCTAGCTGTGTGACCTTGGACAAATTACTTAACCCATCTGAGCCTCATTTTCTTTATCTGTAAAATAGGATAACAATAGTACTAACTTCATAGGATTGTTGTAGGACTTACATGAGTTAATATGAGTGCTTAAAATAGTGGGGCACATGGTAAACACCACACAATAGTTTGTTCCCCAACTGTTACTGAATCAAACTTGGGTCTGCTTGTCTGATGTACACTAAAGCCAATCTACTGACACCAGGTTGTGTTGAAGGAAAGTACAGTGCATATTGCAGGGCTAAGCAAGGAGAATGGACAGCTCATGCTCAAAGGACCTGAACCCCACAATAGCTTTCTGGGAAGGGTTTTTAAAGGCAAGATGAGGGAGTTCCTCCTCAAGGGCTATAGATAATATACTGAGCCATATCCTTGCATTGTTTTGCAGATACTAAAACCCCCACCAGGTGGAAGAAGTTAGCTGCATGCTTACCATAAGCACATAGACCCCAGACTGGTTGGAACCAGAAGGCTGATGATGTTGACTCCAGAAATATCACCTAGTTACCTCACCACCAACCAATCAGAAGAATGTCCACAAGCTGATCACAAGCCTTGCAGGGTCCTGCTCAGTTTCACAACCAGAATGTAAGGGAAAAGGGGAAAAAAACTGTGCATTCTTGTTCCCTTTTATTTGTGCCTTATAAGTGCTGGATATGCAGCATATGCTCAATAAATACTTAAATCAATGAATGAATAAATGAATGGCTAAAATATGATGGTACATGTGAGATACACAAGGGAGGACTTAATAAATACAATCTGGCATTTAACTTTGGAACCTTTTTATGAATATATTATTCTTGCATGATTTTTAAAAAATTATTTATTAATTTATTATTTATTTATTTATCTTTGGATGCACTGGGTCTTAGTTGCGGCATGCAGGATCTTCGTTGCAGCATGCGGGATCTTTTTTTTTTAGTTGCGGCATGAGGTTTGTTGGTTGTGGCATGCGAACTCTTAGTTGCGGCATGCATGTGGGATCTAGTTCCCTGACCAGGGATTGAACCCGGGCCCCCTGCACTGGGAGCACAGAGTCTTAACCACTGGACCACCAGGGAAGTCCCTTTTGTGATTAAAAAATAGAACATTTTAAAATGTTTTTTTTTAACATTTAAAATATTTTTTTACATTTTATATAGATCAAATGTTATTAAACATTAGGATAATAGCTAAGAAAGATTAGTTGAATCGAAAATATTGATTTAGTAGACTTTATTAGTTAGAAACTAATTTTGAGATAATTAGGTGAACTCTCTCAAAACAAGGCCTTTAAATTCAGTAATTTTTTTTTCCTTTTTAACACATATTGCTGCCCCAATCTGGTAAAAGCCATAAGTATGATGAGTATGTTAAGTGTGGTTGATTTTATTGTTTAAAAATATATGTGAGGAATACTCTCGGCATCTTATGTTTTTGTATGGTTGTGTCAATTTATGGAGTATTGAAACAATTAATTTTGGAACTGGCTTCTTTATCATAAAAATATAAAATTTTATTCTTGGATCTGTTTTAGACTGTTTCAAATTATGAAGTACTTTCTGGATGTTTGTACCAATTTGCTGTGTGCTTTCCTCTTCCTTGAAACTATTTCTCTTCCCTTGAGGAAACTAGGTTAAAACTCTGTTTATAAGGAAAATTAGGCTTGGAGGAAGACAAATGATCTTTTAAATATATCAAGTAAATTCCTTAGTTCAAAAGATTTGAACATTATTCTTGAAAATAACTGGAACTCAAATAACAAAAGTTACATTTTGGAGAAAATTTCTTGGAACAGAAAAATGTTAATTCATGCATAAAACTTGCCCAGACGCCATCACCTAATGTGGTCTGGGTGCAGCCTTCACACAAGAACTAATCCTTTCCTTGTGTCTCACACTGGAACACAACCCGGCAAGCTTGCCAAGGAGTTAGGGCGTCTTGTGGGTTTTTGTTGTTTTTTTACCATTTTAAATTATAATCTTGCCATTTTTATTGAGTATCTTTTTATCGCCATAAATATCAGTGTAGCCTTAAATGAAATTCTGCAGGTGCAATTCGGCCCTGGAGAATTGTAGCCATTTGCAAACAAAAGCTGTACCAAGCAGGTTTTTAGTTTCGCAGAAATCTCACTACTGTTAATTTAGAATTTATATATTTCTTTGTATTCCCGGCGTAGTTCAGTACTGAGATTATTCTTTAAATATCATGGTTGAAGTGCCTCAAATTCAATGTGTCCTTTACGGAACTTGTCATTGTCCTTCTCCTTTCCAGTATTACTGATTTCAGGGAATGCACCTGAAGTCTATCCAGTTGTCCTTTCAGAAATCCAGAAGCCAGGCTGCATTGCTTTTACTTGCTCACTTCCACATTTCTCAGGCACCTAATCCTTGAGTTTGTCTCTTGTGTGTCTCCCCTGTGTGACTGCAGCTGCCACGTGGGCAGGGACATGGTCTATGAACTCAGAGAGGCTATCACAGTCCCTGATGCTCAATAAATATTTGAGGAATGAATGAATGATGGACATTTATCTAATCTATTCCCTCTTCTCCATTTCTGCCATATTGACCCTAGTTTCAGCATTCACCATAGTCTTATCTGGATTATTGTAATAACCTCTAATTTGGACTCTCTGACTCTATTCACATCTCATTGCATCTGCCTTAAGTCTAGCCTCTTCTTTCTTTACTCCTGACCTTATTTTATTAACTTAAAGAGTATTGAGCTTGCTATAGCTCCTATATACCCTTATATTTCTTGCCTCTATGACTTTACCCACGATGTTTCTCTCTCTAGAAATGCTTGGTTATTTTTTTTTATTTGCAAACTTGGTCCTACACATTGCTCAGTCCATGTGACAAACTTCCCAGTAATTCTTTTCTGCAGTCCCAGCTTTTATTAAATGTCCCTTTTCTTTTGTCCCATTGCACCTTGTGCATTTCTCTAACTGAATAGATGTCTTATAGTCTATTTTTGTCTTTAGCTGCATTTCCTTAACTGAATACACATATTATAGTCTATTTTTCTGTTTATCTGTCTGGCTTTCCTTCTATGGTCCTTTTGGGAGGGAATTCTCTCTTAGGCATTGTAATAAGTTCAGTGGTACATGAAAGTCGGTCCATAAATATTCATTAATTTGAAATGTAAGTATTTTTCTTTTTGTGGAATGAATAAACAGGAATTTAACATTGTTCCTAATTTTAAATGTGTCTACCATATCTTAAGGCCACTGAGTACATTGTATACGTTGTGCACTGCACAACTCAAGGGGTGGGTACTAGTGCCATAGGTTATAATGTGAATGTCCACTCTATCCCCCTTGACTTGTATGTAAATTATACAAGTTACCCAACTACAGGCAGTTACCCTGAAGGAGACAGAGGAAACAATGCAGCAACTATAATTAATTGCAAGATGTTTATATTTTAAACTGAAATTTACTTTGGGTTTTTAAATATCAGATCTATATTCACTAAACAAATAATTTGGTGATAATTTTTCTGATACTGTCTCTTTTCATAGGAAAACATTTGTCTTAACACGGTCTATTTCCTTCCAGTACACACCTCATAAATTGTGAAATGTTTTACCTTTCTTTCCTGGACCATAGTTTCATTTCTTTGATTGAATTTGCAACCCCTGTAACATAAAGTTTGTATAAAGGGACAGATATAAGCCAGTTGATTTCACTATTAAAAATAAACATTGGCTTGTAAAATAGTTATTTCCATCAAACGAATCAGTCAAAATTAGAAAATTATTTTTTTAATCAGAAGATAAGGAGTTGATTCTAAAAAAGCTGCCAGTAGAAAGATATTACCTTCCTCCAGATTCTAGAATTAGACTTAGTAATTGAATTTATCATTAAATTTCAAATTTATAGCTTTAAAAAAGACATTACTTTTCTCTAGGAAATAGAAAAGCTTAACTCTTAGAGAATTTAGGACTAAAAAACATGAAATTCCATATTTAGTAGCTAGCAAATTATAAATTAATGGACAATAAACCAGATAACTATTTCAAGAAAATGAATTTAGTAAAAATAGCCATTAAACTTGTGCATCAAGAAAGTATCAAAATAAAAACTGGATAAATGGTCAACTTGGCATAAGGCCTAGTGCAGACTTATTGTAATTTTTTTTTTTTTTTTTTTTTTGCGGTATGCAGGCCTCTCACTGTTGTTTTTTGCGGTACGCGGGCCTCTCACTGCTGTGGCCTCTCTCGTTGCGGAGCACAGGCTCCGGACGCGCAGGCTCAGCGGCCATGGCTCACGGGCCCAGCCGCTCCGCAGCATGTGGGATCCTCCCAGACCGGGGCACGAACCCGCGTGCCCTACACCGGCAGGCGGACTCTTAACCACTGCCCCATCAGGGAAGCCCCTAGTGCAGACTTATTAAATGAACAGTTGGTATTTATAATCTGTATAGAACAGATATAGATATTAATATTTATAACAACCACCATATTGAAGGTTATATAATAAGCACTCTGCTCCATGTTATGTACTTTTAATTTTGTCTTTTTTTTTTTTTTTTTCGGTACGCGGGCCTTTCACTGTTGTGGCCTCTCCCATTGCGGAGCACAGGCTCCGGATGCGCAGGCTCAGCGGCCATGGCTCACGGGCCCAGCCGCTCTGCCGCATGCAGGATCTTCCCGGATGGGGGCACGAACCCGTGTCCCCTGCATCGGCAGGCGGACTCTCAACCACGGGGGAACGAACCCGTGTCCCCTGCATCGGCAGGCGGACTCTCAACCACTGCACCACCAGGGAAGCCCTAATTTTGTCATTTTAATACTCAAAAGAATTTATAAGATAAAGATGATTACAATGTCCATTTTATGATGGAGAAAACATGTGTGGAGAGGTAAATAAATAAAATAAGGAAGAATTGAATGAAAAATTAATCAAAAGGTAAATATTTTCAAATTGACAGTTAACATTAACGAGCCCATCATTGTCTATCCTTAGAAATGAGGTTAAATATAGACAAGCCAAGGAGGCTATAACTCACTCTCCACATATGGTCCATTCAGCCTCTGTCTGTCCCTGCCTGTCTTCTATCCACTTTCTGAGTTTTCCACAGAAACTGAGCTTTGAAATTCACCTGCAGTTCATGTTGCAGATCTCGTATGGGTCCCTGGAAGTAGACTCATGGGCCAATTGAGTGGTACCCTTCCCACAATTGCTACTAGTAGGCCTAACTGTGGGATGGACTCATGCCCAATTCTGACTCATATAACAGGACCTTCTGGGCCTGGAGCTATGTGCCCTGGACCCTGACTGCGGGCTACAGCCAAATGGTCCGGCCCTCGCCAACACTCGCTTCCTGGTGGGCTGAACTCTGTCTCCTACCTAGAGGCACTGACTGGGGTTCTACTTCAGTCCCCAATTCCCTTTTTCCCCACCTCTCTTAGGATGCAGATGCTGTCACTTACGTGTCCTCAAAGCCCAGGAAATACTGATTCTATACATCATCTAAAAGAGTAGACCTTCTGGATATTCACATTAGCCCAGAAGGGAGCTGAGTTTGCCAAGTCATCTTGGACTTTGAGCTTTTTACTACCAAACAACTACGCACAAGGTCAACCCCCAAGCAAGTTTGGTCCTCTCGGTTTCTATCCAGCATACTTCCAACTCATCTCCCTCAGCCCGCCGTGCTGCTACTAGGATCACAGAATGCCTGAGGCCAAACCTGCTTAACCAATAACAATCTTCGAACCTTGAAAATATTTTTCATTTGCTCCAGTCATCCAAATATTGACTCAGTTTGCTAGAACTCTCTATTCATGGCATCTAGCTATTGTCAACTTTAAGGAATACTCAGGATAAAACATGGAAAATCATTTGGGATCCCAAGTAGATGGACATAATGTAGAGGCATTTAAGTGGAGAGAAAATAAGTAAAGTTTAAGAGTACCAAGGAGAGATGGTAGATTTGCCAAGATCAGGTTGATAGTTTCAGAGGGAAATTAGAAGATAAGAGATTGATTGGAGGTGGGCATATTTATATGTATTGATCACTGGGTTAACCACTTCTGTTTCCTGTTTTTAATCAGGTAGAGCATATCTTTAACAATTGTCTTTGGTATGGTGGCTGCTATCATTACCACTGCCTTGTTTATAATAGCTAAATAGATGGCACCAACAACAAATCTCAAAAAAAATGTCTGGTAGAGTTTCGCACTACTGATTAGGCTTGCCTCTATTACTGAAACTACATTCATTTTGGGGAACAATGACATCTGCCTGACATCTTTACCAACCACTTTCAGATACACAGCACCCAAAGTGAGGTCCTAAAGGGTGGTAGAATGAAACAGCCCAGTGACTCTGTTAAATGTGCGAACAATGAATAATTGCAGGATAATACACCTCATGTATCATGGAGTAAGGATAGTTATTTAAAAGTTAGATAGCCCCAGAGAATGGGAGGATATTGCTTGGGCTTGAGATGGATGCAAGAAGGGGACTTGTAGGATATGGGGACATAATATAAGGATGAAATGACATGTTAGGGTATTGGTGTAGTATTGGCATGGTATTGGAGTGCAGTTAAAATGGCTATATTTTGTATTAAAAACTTTCCACTTAAACAGTATTTATGAGTTTATGTTGCTAACAAAGTTTTAATCTACATAACTAATCAAGAAATTACCGATATCAGGACTTCAATAGGGTAGAAAACAGTGAGATTCAGTCATGTAGCTATGTTTTAAAGGATGGTTTACAGCTAGAAAAGGGAAAGGGAAAAAATTTATTATGTGAATAAAATGTTCATGTGCATCTGTTAAGGTCTTAATGTTTGTGTCCCCCCCCAAATTCATATGTCGAAATCTCAGTGTCCTGCGTGATAATATTAGTAGGTATGGCCTTTGAGAGGTGCTTAAATCATGAGGGCAAAGCCCTTATGAGTGGAATTACTGCTCTTATAAAAGAGCCTCAAGAGAGATATCTTGACTCTTCCACCACATGAGGACACAGTGAAAATGCACTGATTAGGAATCTGAAGGCAGACCCTCACCTAACCATGCTGGTGCCGTAATCTGGGAGTCCCAGCCTCCAGAACTGTGAACAATAAATTCCTATTGTTTTTAAGCTGGCCAATCTTGGTATTTTATTACAGTAGCCCAAAGGGACCAAGATGGCTTCCATGACCACTGAGTTGGGGGAATATATAAATATTTTATTGAGCAAGTGCAGTTAAAGTGGGGGAATTATGTAATAGATACTCCCAAGCTAAAAGAACTTAAAAAAAAGCCAGAACTAAAAAATCCAGAAATTGGAAGTGACAAGTGAGAAGATGGAGGAAGAGGATTTGGGGGGTACCAGATTTCATTGGTGGCAAGGGTAGATTTAAAATGTCTTAGGCTCTCCTAGTGAACTGGATAGGTGTTGGCTCTGAGGGTGCTACCTGCTCCCTCGATCAGGCTTGGAAGAACTGGGAAAAGAAACTGCTCTGAAATATCAACATCAAAATCTCTATCACTTATGTAACCTCCAGATTACTGGGTACCAGAATTATTTCCCTGCACTCTTTCTCCCTCTTAAGAATATGAAAATAAGATTATTTGTTGAGGGGCTTCCCTGGTGGCACAGTGGTTGAGAATCTGCCTGCCAATGCAGGGGACACAGATTCGATCCCTGGTCCAGGAAGATCCCACATGCCACAGAGCAACTGGACCCGTGCGCCACAACTGCTGAGCCTGTGCTCTGGAGCTTGCGAACCACAGCTACTGGGCCTGCGTGCCACAACTACTGAAGCCTGCTCGCCTACAGCCCATGCTCTGCAACAAGAGAAGCCACCACAATGAGAAGCCTGCGCACAGCAAGGAAGAGTAGCCCCAGCAACTAGAGAAAGCCCCCGTGCAGCAGTCAAAAATAAATAAAATAAATAAATTTATTTTAAAAAAAAGAAAGTTTATTTGTTGACATTGATGCTGAAAAAAAAATTAACACAATATGGATGAGTTCAGCTATCTTCAGAAGTCATTTAAAAGGATAGGATATTTCTTAGAATATGAGCTGAAGTAAAAGGGAATAGAAATCAAATTAAGCCATGATTGAATATGAGACATATTTGGAACTCAATCAAAGATAATGACATATTAAATCAATGAGCAGGAAAAAATTGGGTTTGCATGGAGACTCTAAATAAAGATATCACCAGTTGTTTCTATTAAAATCAGAACCATGAGACTGCTGTCTACTGTCATCATTAAAATCCAACATTGTTTTGGATTTTCTGTCTGATGCAATAATACAAGTAAGGCAAAGAAGACATACAACGATGATAAAGGAAAAGATAATATTACTAATATTACATCCAGAAAAAAGATAGTATAATAGAAAATTCAAGAGAATTTACTTTAAAAAGTCTTAGACTTGATGAGAGAAGAGTGGCTGGATACAAAATAATTATACAAAATTCATTAGTTTTTACTATGTACCAATACTAATCAGCTAAAAAATAAAATGGTAAAATTAAAGATCCACTTATAGTAGCAAAATCAAGTCATGAAATGACTAGAAATAATTTAAGCAGAAATGTGAGGCCGTATAACCATATAGTTTTGGAATATCTACCATTCCCTTATTCAATAAGTCTTTACTGAGTGCCTGCTATTCATTAGGCAACTATTCCAAGCCCTGGGAAATGGAGTGAGGAGCAAGTCAAAGAAAACTCCTGATATCATGACAGGGGGTGATTGTTGTATGTGTATATACATGTGTATGTGTTTACAACTTTACATGGTGTGGCAAAGTATGTCCTCTCCTAGGATGTGACATTTGAGACAAGACCTGAACATCAAGGTGAAGTAGGGCCTGCAATGATTAGGGGCCAATCATGCCAGGCGGAGAAAATAGCAAGAGCAAAGACCTACAGGTTTAAAAAGTTTAGCAAGCTTAAGAAATGGAAAACAAAAGAAAACAAACACCAGGGGAAGAGTGGATGGGAGTGAAGTTGCAGAGATTGTCAGGAGTAGATCACAAAGCCTTGACAGTGATGTGACCCGATTTATGCTTTAAAGTATCTCTGACTATTATGTGGAGGGTGGTTTATGGGGATGTCAAAGTGGAAGCAAGAAACCAGTTAGGGGGCTCCTGCAGTAGGCAAGACAAAATGTGATGGTGATTGGGTTAGGATGGTAGTGGTAGAAATGGAGCAAATTTGCCAGTTTGGGGGGTAATTTTTTAGGAGGTAGAATTGACAGAATATGAGAATTCAGACGTGGAAGGGGAAGGAGAGGACAATGAAGTACAGCTCCTATTTTTTTTTGTTTTGAGTGACTAAGGCTGTAGAAGGTGGCACTATTTACTGAGAAGGAAAAGACTGGGTAAAGAACATTTTTGGGGGGAAAGCAGGAGTTACATTTTGGACATGTTAAGTTTGAGAGATATATTACATATCCAAATGAAGATGTCAATCCCTAGGTCTTGCTGAAGGTTTTCAGCACTAAAAAATATTTTAATGTATATTTGATGCATGCAAAAGAGTATTTGCTATGCATGTGTAAGTTATGAAATATACATAATAAAGGGAAGTCTTGTGCTCTTACCGCCCACTTGAGATCTAGACTTTAGAACCTGATCCCAACCACTCACACCCTTGCATACTTTTCCCTGATCCCATTGCTCCGCCTCCTTCCCAGAAGTAACCAAAATTCTGAAGTGTGTGTTGTAGCCTAAGATGAATTAGTGATATAATGCATCCTAACCCCTTCCTGCCTGATAGTTTTGTGAGTGACTACTAGCCATTATATTGTTAAATAGACCTGGATCAACTAGCAATTCTAATGGAAGCTCAGTATAATTTAGTATAGAATTTTGAGTAAACTTATATTTAATTCAAGTACACCGTGAAAAGGGGACATTATGACAGATTATAAACAACAGGAAGATGAGTTTGAATAAAGCTTCCATATGCACTTGACTCATGTTTGAGTCACATCCAGTACTGTAGAGCAGGGGTGATTCAGTCTATAAACTCTGGTGGCAGGAAATATCGCCTTATTTCTTATTTTAAATTCATATAAAATCTATTCTAAGCTCCCATACAGACAGAGGAGAAATTCAGTCTTAGTCATTAAGGCTGCATGAGAATCAAGGAAGTGTATGTGGTACTGACAAACTGAGAGAAGATTGTTTCATCTCCAGTTTGCCGTGGTCATCTTATCCTCATGGTTTACGCCCATGTGCTCTGTTTCTATGCCACACAGAGGCTGCAAAGCCTATGCTTGAGGCCCAGCCACAATGCGACCAGAGGACAGCTAGACCCCTCGTGGAGCTGCCACTTCTCTGGGGCTCTGAGCTGGAGCTACACTCAGGTTCCTGCACACAGATCTCCATTCTTTTCCTTCTCTGTTGAAATCTTTCCACCTCCCTCTGTTAACCTCAAAGGCACTACTTTCTCTTTCATCTATCCTTGGAGGACTTATCATAATAACGTCAAGGAGTTTAGTCTTTTACAAAAACTAGGAAAGTTGTCTTTTAAAAAAAAAATTTTTTTTTAATTTATTTATCTTTGGCTGAGTTGGGTCTTCATTGCTGCGTGCGGGCTTTCTCTAGTTGCGGCGAGTGGGAGCTACTCTTCATTGCAGTGCATGGGCTTCTCATTGTGGTGGCTTCTCTTGTTTTGCAGCACAGGCTCAGTAGTTGTGGCTCGCAGGCTCTAGAGCACAGGCTCAGTAGTTGTGGCATACGGGCTTAGTTGCTCTGCAGCATGTGGGATCTTCCTGGACCAGGAATCGAACCTGTGGCCCCTGCATTGGCAGGTGGATTCTTAACCACTGCACCACCAGGGAAGTCCCTAGGCAAGTTCTCTGATTTCAAGTAGCTTCTGCTTTCCGACCTGCCACACATATCCTCTCAGTCCAAGGAGCATAGCCTTGAAACTGGCAGTAGGAGAAAAGGGGAGGAGGGAAACACATTTAAACAAATTACTATCTCAGTGAATAATCCTGCAACACTTCTACATAATGCATGGGCATGTCATTAAAGAAAATAATTTAGGGACATGGGTTCGAGCCCTGGTCCAGGAAGATCCCACATGCCGTGGAGCAACTAAGCCTGTGGCCACAGCTACTGAGCATGCACTCTAGAGCCCACGAGCCACAACTACTGAAGCCAATGTGCCTAGAGCCCGTGCTCCGCAACAAGAGAAGCCACCGCAATGAGACGCCCGCACATGGCAAGGAAGAGTAGCCCCTGCTCGCCACAACTAGAGAAAGCCCATGCACAGCAATGTAGACTCAAAGCAACCAAAAATAAATAAATAAATAATAAATAATAGTATGTTAACTTAAAAATAAAAAGAAAATGTTTTTAAAAGAAAAGGAGGAAGAAGAAGAAAAAAAAGAAAGATGGTGACCTACATGGCCCTGGATTTTGATTTTGTGTGATTCTCTACTGAGGAAATGTGGATGCTTGGTCTAGTTCATATCTTCTATTTTATGGATGAGATGACTAAGTTCCAGAAGCAACATGGTGTGGAAGAAACAGGAAAGGCTTTGCAATAAGCAAAAGTAAGTTAGTTTTCTAATTCTGTTGCTTATTAGTTCAATGATCTTGGGCAAGTTATACAGTCTCTCTGAGGTTTAACTTCTTCATCTGCAAAACGGGGATCATTGTACCTACCTTACAGAGTTGTTGGGAGATTTAAAGAGCTTATACGTACACATGGTATCTTACCTCAGTTACTGGCACATAGAAGACCTTCAACAATGCTAGCTTCTCCCGCCTTGCTCAAAGCCATATATGCAATGTGTGGCAGATCCAGAATGAAAGCCCAGTTCCCCTACTCCCAGAGCATATTGCAGCAACAGTGTGGTCACTGGAGAAATGCAGTGACACGCCGACAACCAAGCCATATTAACAGTAGACAAGTCTGTTACCAGCAGAAAGGCAGTATGTATGCTCAGTGTAAAAGGTCATCTATGAATCAACCCTTTGTATTTAAAAGATTCATAACATTTTCGAAAATGCCTGGCAACGCCAATCACCTTTGTCTCTGAGCTGTAGGCGATGGGCCAAGGCCCGACAGTAGCAAAGGGTCAGGCCTCCACCTGCTATTTTTCTCAGGTTGGCTTTCCTATTCTCACAGTCCAGCCAAGTGGTCAGCAGGCAGTTGATTAGCAGCCTTTGTTATGTTCCAGGGGGAATGGAAAGGAGGCCAAGGTTATGAGTTCTCTCTCCTCACGGGCAGGTATATTCCGGATGGGGAAAATGATGTACCAAGACTGATGAGTCCAGCCCTGAACCTGACCGAGCAACTCTCCAATATGTGTGACCTGTCACCAAGACAAACACATCAGGGAAGGTGATGGCTCAGCCCAAGCCGATCACCACCAAGGAGACAATTCCATTAGTGAATCTTCCTGAGAGAGGACCACCACCTACAGCCTGCTAGTAAAGAACAGGGTGCTCATTACATGTTATAGACTTTTAAGCAAACCAGATACACAATCATTAATTCATTTATTCACTCAAACATTATCAAACCTGGAGCTTTGTAACCAACATTATCAACAAATACCTCGTCTTAGGAGATGTCTGTGCTTCAGCTATTAAACTGAAAGCTAACATTTATTAACATAATTTATTAAGGACTTTACATGAATTATCTCTTTAATAATTAAAAAAAACCTTTGAAATATTTTCTAAAAATTCAGCTGTTCACATTAATAATGGTGGAGTAACTGCCATCACTGTGAACATCTGTATATTGTGCCCAAACGCCTGACAAAAAAGCTCTTTGATGATTCTTTGAGTCTCTATGCCAGAGGGAAAGATAATCGCTATAAATTGGGACGCTTTTAGGGGGAGGTAGCACTTCATGGTACTTACGTCAGAATCTGGATGTGCAATGCACTCTTTTTCAAATCTCAACCCCTACGTACAAGTTAAGCAACTTACACCTTGCTAGACAATCCTGTGATGGACTTTGCACTGGATTGGTTTCCACCCACCTCAGATGTGAGGCACTGTTTATACTCATAAAGGGTTTATATAAAGTGTTATGACTGAGCTATAAAGTCCTGAATGTACGTTATAATAAACCTCAGCTAGACCGTCAGGTGCTTAACACCACCAGCAAAGACCACCAGACCAGCTTGAAGCAAACCATAAGTGGGGACTGTTGACTTTCAGTGCCACCAGCCTTCACCATCTGCCACTTGCACTGAGGACACTTGGGCACCTGAATCCACAATTATACTTTCTCCTTTCCAAATCCATCACTCAGAAAATAGGGCTTCTAAGAATTAATTCACACTGTTAGCTTCTGCAGCAGGTTGTTGGGTGTAGAAGAAAGAATATTACTAGTTTGGATATTTGTCCCAATTCAATGTAAGATGTTGGCCTTTCCTATTCAAATATTCTACATAATTTTCTAAGTCTATTTCTCTCATTTTACCTGATCAAATGTATCCTCCTAATGTAGTGCCTCAAAAGTCAGAAGACTCTTAATATCTTGAAAGCTCCCCCATAAGACTTAATACATGATAAAGTAGAGGAGATATTTTGTAAATATAATCTTATTCTCCACTAAACTTATTGATGGTGTCAGACCATGACTTATACCTCAGCATGTACCCTATCTTTAATGCAGAGATGGTCAAACAATATGTGTTCAATAATACTTTATGTGTTATCGATTGCTGCTATAACAAATCACCACACACTTAGTAGTTTAAACAACACAAATTTATTATCTTATAATTCTGGAGGGCAGAAGTCAAAAATGAGTTTGCCTGGGTTAAAGTAAAGGTATTGACAGGGCTGGTTCCTTCTGGAGACTCTAGAGGAAAATCAGTTTCCTGCCTTTTCCAACATTTCTTGGCTTGTAGCCCCTTCCATCTTCAAAGCCAGAAGCATAGCATCTTCGAATTTCTCTCTGACTCTCTCTCTTACCCTCTCTCTCACTTACAAGGACTCTGTGATTATATTGGACTTACCTGGATAATCCAGGATAAAGTCCCCACATCAAGGCCAGCTAATTAGTAACCTTAACTCCACCACAACCTTAATGCTTCATTACTATGTAACATAATATATTCACAGTTTCTAGGGCATTGGGACATGGATATCTTTAAGGAGCCACTACTCTGCTGACCACAAATGCTAATCATTTAAGTAAAAATAAGAAGGGTTAAGGTAAAATCAGGATGGATTCTCCAAACCTCATCTTTTAATTCTACAAGAATTCCTAGGAATCTCTAAAAAAAGAAGAAGAAGAAGAAAATACTAGATACAATCAAATTTGATATTCTGATCCTATTTATATTTATATCATTTTGAGTCTTTTTTTCACAAACACCTTAGTTTCCTGCTATTGTAGCCAGCCATCTGGCATCTGTTATGATTAAGTTCAAGGTTATGTTGCTTCAAATTGTGTTCAATCTCTTCTTGAAACTTTTTTTTTTTCTGATGATGTTTAATTTCCCTGATGCAGTCAAGCCTCCAGACAAGTGTGTCATCTTTGAGTGAAATCTGTCTGGAAGCAAAAACTGATGCCAGGTTGCCAATATATTTGGACCACACAAAGTTTTAGGTGCCTCCAATGATTGAGCTTTACTACATTAGATTCCACAGACTCTCAGTGTTAAGGTTTGTTTGTGTATTGTTTGAGTTTGCTGTCAAGAAATAAAGAAAAGCTAAGTGGTAGTAACTAATATGGTCTGTCACTCTACCTTGCTTTATCACAGCACATGACATCAGCATTCGTCAACTAATTGACAACGTAAGCTATTCTATGGACAATGAAAAATGGTCAAACATGAATGACTTTTAGAATAAAGATGCACTAGGAATGCCTAGTTCTTGCTTTTAATTCAGATTTTAGTTTTGTTTATTTGTTGTTTATTTTCTCACTTAAGAACCTACTGATGCTTTTTAAATAAGAAATGGAATAAAATCAGGTTTCACTTGCCTCAAAAACAAACGAAGTCCACTCTAGTTAGTTGAAGCCCACTCTGGCTTAAAAATTCCATTGACAAGTAGATTATAAATACAGGTGAATGAGGATATTCTGGGGCTGTAGATTCCATGACCCAGGTGATAGGGGTGTGTCTGTAGTCAGACCTTTGCGTCGGTGTGGCGTGACTTTCATCTGTCCATGAGCAAGGACCCGGAGGACATCTTGGCATTGGTGCACTACATGTGGTGTTGATGGCAGCATGTGTGAGTGGGAAGTTGTTGGTATCATAGCACCTTGTTAAAAACACTGAAGCATGCTCTTTTGGGAGCCTTTCAGGAAATAAATGGCAAAAGGATGGCATTTCATTATGTCTTCTCTACTTTCTCTAAGCCTACTGACTGGCTGAAAGATTAAAATGCATAATTATGTGCTTTCTACACCCAAACACCTTTGTAAATTCAGCTCAATAAATTTTAATTATTCATAAACTATTCTATTGGATTAAACTTGTCAGGGAAGTAGTTCCTACAAAGCAAAGACATAGACATGTCTCTTGACCTTGACATAAAACCTTGACCTAGACTTTGGACAGGGGTTCTTAACTCAGGTTTATGTATAACTGAATGATCCTAAAGGATATCAGGCCAACTGTGAATTCTCTCTAAGCATAGGAAAAAATTTTGGATATGATTGCATGTGTATTTTTCTGGGATGAGAAACCATAGCTTTCATTTGATCCTCAAATGGCTCTGTGTCTAATAAATAATAAGGAAGAAAATAAATGTTTAAGAACCAGAGATTTAGAATCTTTTTTTTTTAACAAAACGTTGCTTACAAACCTCAGAAAAAAATTGTTTTAGAATCCATAATGAGCTGTTTTTGGCTAGCATGAATAAACTGAGCAGCCGCTTTGGAAAATTAATATGAAAACACAAAAATGTAATTGCTAAGCAACCTGTGCATTAAGCATCATTTTCAATTAATTTTAGCTAAGAATTGGGCTATTAATTTTAATATCTTATAATCACATTCATAATTAATTGAAGTTAATCACTTTAAAACTCACTTTAGAGGCTCTGCAAACCATAGCATGTTTTGATTTTTGCAAGGAGTTCTCTTTTTAAAAATATGAAACCCCATATAATCTTGACAGAGTCCCACTATACTGGAAATGTATGGATCTTTTTCTTTAATGACAGCTTAAAATGTGAGACTCTGACATTCAAAAATAAAAAAGAAAATTATTTAACCCAATTCTTAATCATATAACGTTTCGCATGTAACTCAATATTTTAGTTGATTTTTAACTGTTCTTGATCTACTCTAAGAAGCTAACTAGCTTTCTTGAAAGGTAGCAGTAACAAAATTATTAAAATGTTATAAAGTTATCAAAGTCTTTATCTCTAGTATGTAAAAGAAAAGGAAGTGTTGACCATGCTTTGGTAAGCAGTGTAGCTGGTGAACCTAGAAAATTCAGACCTTGTTGGGGGGCCTTGATTCAAAGCTACTAGGAACAAAACCTGACTCTTCTAGAACAGAATCAAATAAGAAATTTTAGAAAACTTCTGGAAGAAGACAACTTTTGGGGAAAGATGATGGAATTTAATTACTTTGGGGATTATTGTTATTGATTTTTATGTACTTTGGGTATTTTTCTGTAATTTCATATTGAATCCGGCATAAAAGGCTATTTCAGGGATGCATTATCAACAGCTCTCAGAATCTTGTCAAATAAACTTTTTACTTAGAAAAGATTTCATTTCACTGAACGTTCATTCTCCCTGACATCCCTTGAGCCAGCCCCAAATCTCCACAACCTGAGGTTTTAAATGAATTACGTGTATTAGAAGTCATGACTAAGAGATGAAAGGATGCTTTCTAGTCACACAGAACTTTGTTGGAGAGTTTTGGCCCGTGCAAAAATAACATGCAAATGTATGGGTGGAGAAATAATTAATAAAAGACATGTCTCAGCAGTATTGTTGCAAAGCTAAATGTATCCTATAGCCCTAATTCTCCAGTATTGTCCTGTTTCAAACATTGTCCACATTTTCCTCTCCTAGGGGGTCAGAGGATGAATGCTGATTCACTATGAGGAGAGTTCAGCGTCAAGGGCAAAGGACAAGTAGCACAGTAGGATCTGGGCAAGTTAGAGGCTGGGAGTTCTGAGGGAAATAGCAGGAGACCAAGTGCCAGTCCAAGAAGAAATCACTGACAAAGAGTAATGGACACCTCTTCACCCCAGTAAATCCTCTGAGAGAGGGGTTTGCTGGAGTCCCCAAGCCAAGAGGCAACCCTCAGGGAGGAAACTATTTCTGGTTTTTGTTTTCCTTGTCTTATTAACAATTTATTTTTCTTATTATAGAGTAGCAAATGTTCATTGTAGAAAATTTGGTCATACATATATAAGTGTATCCTTAACCAGTAAGAACAACTACTGACATTTTGTTATTTTTCCTCCTAGTGGTATGCTACATGTCTATTTCTTTCCATCCATATGTTTGCACACTGACAAAATCCCAAAATCTAAGTGGTAATCCAACTTTATTCGTTTAATGTATTATGTGTAAATATTTCTCCAGAGACACTTGTTTCTGACTTTCCCTGGTTCTGATAGGCAATCCCTCCCTACTGACACCCCACCCCCCATATACACATATACTTTTCTAAATTATCTGATGTTTTAAAAAATATATTTATTTATTTATTTTGGCTGTGCTGGGTCTAAGTTGCAGCATGCGGGACCTTCACTGCAGCATGTGGGATCTTTAGTTGCGGCATGTGGGATTATCTGATTTGTTTTTTAAGAGAAAAGTTGAGTATTATTTTCACAAAACCAAAAACAGGAAGGAAAGGAAGGGGAAAGGAAAAGGCAAAAGAAAAGACAGGGGCTGGTGGGGGGAGAGATAGAGAGAGAGAGGGAGAGAGACTGTGTTAGTTTTACTTTGGCCTAGGAAAAGTTCTTTCTGCCATTTCAGGACACCTGCCCCCTCTATGCCCAACTCACCCCCTCCATCTCTTCTGTCAATATTTCTGCACACTTTCTTTGAGCCCCAAACACTGAACAGTACACAAATGGAGGAAAGAGGGACCATTTATTGACCTAATATTGTGCTATGAATAAATTTCTGTCAAAGTAACAAGTCAATTTGCTCCAAACCTCTTAAGGTGGGGCAATGATCAAGTGGCCCAATAGCTAATGAGCACTTAATGAATGAGTGCTGAATTGAGGTGAATGCTTTGAGCGGGGAGAGGGCAGGGAAAGGTGGAAGAAGCCTGAAGGCAACAGGAAGGCATTAGGTGCCTGCATGGAAGTGGAGCTAGTAGGCTCCCACTCAAGGGAGAGAGGTGTTGTAAAAGGGGGCCTCGGGATGAAAAAGACAAAATTTCAAAACCTCATCATCTCTTTTCATCAATCAACCAGAAATGAGCATACGCTGCCATCCACTGAGGCATTTCCTGTCTGGCAGCTGTGGAAACAATTCCTCAGCTTCTGCTGCCCGGTGGGGGGGGTGTTCTGCATCCTGAAAGGGGTGCTTTGGATGAAGCAGGAAGAGCTGTGTTAGTGTAGACTGAACTGTACTCACGTTGGTCAATAAGAATCCCCTAGACTGGGCTTCCCTGGTGGCGCAGTGCTTGGGAGTCCGCCTGCCATTGCAGGGGACACGGGTTCGTGCCCCGGTCCGGGAGGATCCCACATGCCGCGGAGCGGCTGGGCCCGTGAGCCATGGCCGCTGAGCCTGTGCTTCCGGAGTGGGTGCTCCGCAACGGGAGAGGCCACAACAGTGAGAGGCCCGCGTACAGCTTAAAAAAAAAAAAAAAGAATCCCCTAGACTAAGACAAGCCTTAGGCAAAATCATGAGGGAGGTTGGTTTTGAGGAGGTGGGGATAGGGAGAGAATCCAGGTCTCCGGAAAGCCCCTCAGAGACAGCAGCATTCAGAGCGCTTTCAAGGCCTTGTATCTGGCACATGGCAAGCTCTCGGCACATGTTCTTTGAACGAGTAAACACGGAAACCGAGCTTTAGGCTCCTTCCCATCAGGGAGGGAATTCCCGAGGCCTCCTTTTACAACACCTCTCTCCCTTGAGTGGGACCCTACTAGCTCCACTTCCATGAAGGCACCTAATGCCTTCCTGTTGCCTTCAGAATTCATCAGCTGTCCCCAACTGGCATAAAAGAAGTTGGGCTGCTTGACTTCACATATGAAAACAGGGAGCTCAAGAATAAAAAAAAAACCCCAAAATAGAGAACTGACCCTCATAACTGGGACTAGAAACTTCTCAGTATCTGTCCTGGGTCATGGATCGTGCCCTGTTCCCAAGTTGAATGTTAGGACAACAAGTGAGGCAATTCTGTTAGTGTCCTGAGAGGGGTTATAGAGAAGTCTAGAAAGGTCGAAAAACATACTAGGCTGCTATGGCAAGCTGAATACCTTGTATCTTATCTTTCTGTAAGAGGCAGCCATAGAAGTTTTTAGGCAAGAAAATGACCTGATTAAAAATTAATGTTGTCATTTTGAGAAAGAAAGGAGGGTCAACTCCAGTTAAGGAGCTATGTTAATGAACAAAGATATCAAGTCTTTATGAATAAAAGTCCATTAAAATGGACTTAGTTTAAAACCCAAGTGTGACTCACAACTTAAGGAGTTTAAATTGAAACCTCTTCACTTTATGACTTTTCTTACTATAAATAGAACCCTCACCCTTGCCAATAGTAACCACCAATTCTCATATTTATGATTATAAATTACTTCCAATGAAAAGGGCCCCAACTACCCATCCTTTCAACACCAATGCTAACGTAAAATCAAGGATAAGGCAATAGAGCTGCACTTAAAGATCATCGAAGAATATGAAAATTTCTCCTCAGAACATATCATTGCAAGATGTCTGGGATCTTCATGTTCACTGAGTTAGAAATTAAACATTTTGAAGAGTAGACTTTTATTTTCAGTGGAACACATGGTTTCTGTGAGCAGCAAAGAAAGTATACACTGCTCTATGGAGACGTATGTGTAACAGCATGTCTTCATTCTGAGATTCTTAGAGCTTTGCTATTAATGGGTCTCAGCCAAAAGGATCAACTGTGATATAGCTTATGTATTTTTGGTTTATAATTGTATTTTTGGTTTATAATTGTTGGAAAACTGTACTGTTGGAGGTGGTTGAAACATTTATTTTCCATTTCCTCATGTTTCTATGGGTAAAAAGCATAGTCAGATGTTGGAGTACATACTTTTCTCTTGACTCCCTTTGGGGTCTCTGATGGACAGGAAAATTGTATTCTTGTTCTAGGCCTGACATTTATTAGGTGTCAGAATCTGGGCAAGTTAAACTCTTTGCTCCAACATTCCAGTGTGTATCTTCTCTCTCAAGGTTAAAAAAGTAATTTCAAATTCTCTATTGGGTAATTAATCAATCTGTGAAGGAAAACCTTCTGGCACACTATACACTTAAACACTGTAAAAGAGCGTTGTTCATGATTATATTTGGTAAACTTTGTGAAAGCACTGTTCTCAATTTTTTGTTGGCACTTGTCAACTTTTGTTTAAGTAATTAATGAGGACGCCTATAGGAAGACAAAAGAGCTGATTTGACAAACGAAGAATGGGGACTTATCTTGTCAGTAGGAAAAGAAATTCTAAATTTCCTATTCACTGGTATATGGCCAGTGAATAGGATTAATTTCTCTAAAAGCAAAAATGTATCACTTTCTGTTTTTTTAAAAATTATTTGATGGTTGCTAATCAAATATACTACAGCAAAAAGTTGCATTCTCCCATAGAAGCAGAAGCGTATAAGTAGATAATGCTCTTGCTAGCAAGATAACAGAAAATCAGGCAACCATTACCTTACCTTTTTCCACATTTTGAAGTAAGTTATTCTTTCACACATCTAAAAGAAGGAAATACAATGAAGCTTCAGATTGATTGCATTTGAAAAAGATTCCTTGGGACTTTCTTTTAGATACAATGAAAGTTCAGGAAGCTTTCAATTCAGTTTGCAGATCTCAGGAAGAATTTCAGAAATTTTGTATTTTAGCTGATGAATTATAAAGTGAAACCTGGTTCTTAAATTTGTGGTTGCTTGTATATGTCAGTTTTGGAGAAAAGCTCTGAAAATATGAAGGTGAACTTCCTAAATCTGTCATTTATAAGTAAGATCCATCCTGTTGCTAGGTCCAGAGTTACAGAGGAGAGAAAGTTCTCCAAGGTTGTTATTGTCATTTTTTGAATGTTTATTATAAAAGTCACATAATGTCACTATAAAACAATTCAAAAAACCAAAATTGTATAAAATAAAAATTAGAAGAATCCTCTCACTGTTTAATTTTATTCCCCATTGGTAGCCTCTGCTAATATTTTAGTATATATCCTTCCATGCCTTACACACGCACAGACACACACACACACTTTTTAGCAAAGATGGGATCACACTATTCAAGATGTTCTACAACTTCTTTTCTCACTTAACAGTGTCTCATTGACATCTACCCACATCACTGGTTATAGATCTTTTCTGTTTAATGCTGCATGGTATTCCATTGTATGAACATCATAATTTAACTAGTGATGAGCATGGGGTGATTTCCAGTTTTCATTGAGAGACAGTTAACATAGTTCTTGAGAACCCAGACTCTGGCAGCAGGCTGCATGTGCTCATAAGCCCAGTCCCTCCACTTACTAACTTATGCAAATTACTTAACTTCCTAGTTCTCAGTTATTTCAGCTGTAAAATGGGAAGAAATTAGCACTTACTCTAGAAAGTTGTTGTGAAGAGTTAATAAGTATAAAATGCTTAAATAGTGCCTTCCTCACTGTAAGTACTATGTGAAGGTTCACTATGGTATTTTTGTTGCTAGGGACAATACTGCAATCTATTGCTTTCATATGTATCTGAATTTTAACTCTTGAACAGATAATATGTTTTTAAGGACACAGAATTAGGCTGTGGTGAAAATAGCCAATGAACTCTTAGCCTTCATTTCTTATATAGTAGAAATATTATGAACAGAAAAGGCAATACATTGCTCTGTTCATGGAACACCAGTGCTAGAAACCATAAATAAAGACATTTATGTTCTGAATTTCTCCAATTTATCCCTATTTCCAAAGTCCTAGTTCAGTCCATCATCTTCCCTTACCTGGGCTATTACAAAAATCTTCTAACATCTTTCTTTGCCTGCCGGCTTCTGGGTCCCCCATCCCTTCCAACCAACCTCTACCACGCTGCCAAAGGGACATTTTAATGTTCCTTAATTTCTCGAGGTTAAAATGTAAACTCTTTAACCTGGAATGCAAGGCCCTTTGTGAGCTTGTCCCTGCCTATCTCTCCAAACTCCTTTTTACAGCTCTGGCTTACTTCCATACTCCAGCCACACCGGCTTTACCAACACACCTCTGAATGTACCACACTGTTTCATCCTCTGGAAATTGCATGCACAGTCCTCCTTCTTTGAATTCTGTACCCCCGTTGTCGATCTTTTGAAGCCTCCTTGTCTTTTAAGGCCAAGATCTTGTATCTCCATGTCTTTGATATCTCCTTTGAACTATAGCTTCTGAAAGGATTTCCGATGACCTTAACTTTATATCACCATTTTCTACCCTAATTAGGCACTTTTCACACTGCAACTATATGCTTATGGAAGTGCCAAACATACCAGGCCACAAATACAAAGAAAAGAGCTCGAACTCTGAGTTTTATAAGATCCTAACTGAATATAATGTCCAATACATTATGTGAATGCTTTCTGAATTAATGAATGAACAATCTAAAACTGAAGCTCTACTTATTTTATCAGAAGGCTGTTTCCTTAGGTGTGGAGGCATGGTAAGGCTGGGGAAATGCATATACTTCCAGGGATGTGTTGAAATCTCTCAATCGCCTGGGGGTTTTAAAACAGCCTTTCATCAGTCATGCTTTACAAGTGTTGAATAAGCACTGAATAGGAATAGGAAGACTTGGGTTCTGATCATGGTCGCACCACTTTCTGGTTATATGATCCTGAGACCGGCACTTATCTTGTGTTCATAAATTTAAAAATGAGGGAGCTGAAAGGAATGACAACTAAGGTATTTTAAAGGTTGCTTTCCAGCAACTTTAAAAACTGAATGTAGTGCCTAAAAGAAGATTTGACCTGCTCAAGTTCATTACAGCTCATTCCCTTATAGAAACAGGTGCTTTCAGATCAGCAATGGCACAATGAGCAAAGATTTTAAGTGTCAAAACTCATCAAATGACTATTGTAATAGAGCAGATGATCAGGTTTGACATTTCTTTTGAAAAATGAATATTTCAACATTTCCTAATGTTCTAAAATAAATGTGGGAAAGGGTATTCCCAGGGCTTCTAAATAGCACAGTTAAAGCTGCATTCTATTTTACCAACATCATGGCTTAATTAAGGTCTGTACATAAGTGTAAATGATTACTGTTTACAAAGTCAGCTGTGTGATGTACAGATTTCCGTTGGTAGTATAATTAAGACTTCCAGATATTTATAAACATTTTTAATTTCAAAATGACACGTCATCTTGTACTAAATAAAAAAGATCTAATATAACTGTCAAGAAAGACATTATCTTTCTTTACTCCAGATCATAAATTATGGGTGGAATATTCATTACCTCAAAAGGGAAACCCTGAATTCATTTAGCAGTCACACCCCATTCCCTCTCCCACAGATCCTGGTAACCACTAAACTGCTTTCTATATCCAAGGCTTTATCTTTTCTGGATATTTCATATAAAAGGAATCATACAACATGTGAAAAAAATTCAATTATGGGTGGAGAAGCACTAAACTGAAAGATTTGGTAGGTTTTAAATTTTTGTTTTATTGAATATTATTAATTTAATGTGTATGTGATGTGCTATTGAGCAGGAACGGGTGATTAAACTTTTTTACAATAAGTTTTCACCATGCCTGGGAATGTTATGTAAAGAGGGCCTCCCTCCTGGTTAGAGGATGTAGCATTCACACAATGGATGAGAGACACGTTGAACATCTGCTATGTACCAGGCTACTATTTTATTATCATTGAATCATTAAAACAGCATCATAAAGACATACTATAATTATTGACACTTTATGAATGAGAACGATGAAGCTCAGAATGTTCAGTACAGGTTGTTTGATTCAAAGGCTATGCTCTCTGGGTGACGCCACACGACCATCACCAAATAAAATGTAGCTAAAAGGGCAACATTGGGGGTAAGCCTCTGGAGGGGACTGAATTGAGGGGTGAGATAAGCAGAGAACTAGGGAAGTCACAAGGCAATGAGAATTGTGTCCTTGTGCAACACTTCTCAAATTTCAGCAAGCGGACTAGTCACTTGAGGATGTTGTTAATTGCAGAATATCATTCAGTAGGTTTGGGCTGGGACCGAGAGCCTGCTATTCTAACAAATCCTCAGTGATGCCAAAGTTGCCGAACCTCAGACCACACTTTGAGTAGTGAGGTGCTCATTTGCCTTGACTGGTTCAGTACCATGGACAGTAGAACAGGTGGGCCACCACTGCCATTTTCTCTGCCATTTCTCTCAAACCTCTAATATTTTCTATGGGTAGGTTCTTGTAACAAAACACACAGTCAGAAATTTTTAAAGTACTTCTTGGATTGCTAGCAGCTATGTGGTGATCCTCCCCTTTATATAAGTAGGTACAAATCTGTCCAGAGGAAAGAACTGGGGCTTTAGAAGGGAGGGAGTGTGCCTGCGTCTGCATCTTTTTTTTTTTTTTTTTTTTTTT
>NC_041223.1:32848549-32891185 GCF_002837175.3 Physeter macrocephalus | reverse complement strand
CGGGCCTCCCTCTGCTGCGGCCTCTCCCGTTGCGGAGCACAGGCTCCGGACGCGCAGGCTCAGCGGCCATGACTCACGGGCCCAGCCGCTCCGCGGCACGTGGGATCTTCCCGGACCGGGGCGCGAACCCGTGTCCCCTGCATCGGCAGGTGGACTCACAACCACTGCGCCACCAGGGAAGCCCCCCACGTCTGCATTTTAAAAGTGTATGCCACTAGTGCTACTCAGGTAGAAAGAAGCTAATCA
Source organism: Physeter macrocephalus (assembly GCF_002837175.3). Classification (NCBI taxonomy): domain Eukaryota; kingdom Metazoa; phylum Chordata; class Mammalia; order Artiodactyla; family Physeteridae; genus Physeter; species Physeter macrocephalus. The sequence continues at coordinate 32,890,939 of NC_041223.1, read as the reverse complement.
GGTTTATTATCAAATAGGGAATTCATAAAATAAGTAATATTATCAGCCTCTACATTATAAAATATCTATTTGAGATATCTAAGTTGCACATTTGATGAACAGAAAGTAGCAACATCTTTCTGCTACTAAATCTACTCAACTATTAGCCAGTTGTACATAATGAGAGAGAAAAATTTTGAATATGGCAAAATGCTACTCAAAATAACAGTGAAATTAAAATGATTTAAAATTTTTATTTTAAATGTATTTCTGCTACCTTTTACTTTCTTCTGGATTATTTCCACCTAATTCCATATTTTAAGGATGAACTCAGACAGATAATTTTCTTTGACTTTGTCCTTCTTTACCCCTTACTTTGAAACAGCAACTCTGGGTGCCGGCAAAGCTTCCTCAGGGGCTTTATGACTGTCAATCTATTTCACAGCTGGAACAAAATAATTCAGATAAGAGTCTGGCAAACAATTCCATTTGTTTGCCATTAAAGATATTTTTATTTTCTGGTTGAGGAATTTTTTTCTTAGGTCTGGAGATGCTATGGGCTACATTTATGGCGAAAGCAAATGACTACCATCCTACATAAACCTTCTAATAAGCCTTCCCTTAACCTTGTTACACGATCTACTTATGAATACTTGTTCTTTTTCATTTTAATATGTGTTTTCAAAATGAATTCATTCAAAATGTTTTGCCATCCATCGGGCTTATATTTGTAGTGTACCAAGAATGAAAATGTTGGCTTCCCTGGTGGCGCAGTGTTTGAGAATCTGCCTGCTGATGCAGGGGACACGGGTTCGAGCCCTGGTCTGGGAAGATCCCACATGCCGCGGAGCAACCAGGCCCGTGAGGCACCACTACTGAGCCTGCGCGTCTGGAGCCTGTGCTCCGCAACAAGAGAGGCCATGATAGTGAAAGGCCCGCGCACCGCGATGAAGAGTGGCCCCCGCTTGCTGCAACTAGAGAAAGCCCTCGCACAGAAACGAAGACACAACACAGCCAAAAATAAATAAATAAATAAATAAAATTTTTTTTAAAAAAGAATGAAAATGTTGAACTTCACATTTCAACATTTTTTCTCAAGTCAATTCTTGATTCCAGAGGAAGAGTCTTCTTTTTTTACTATGTTAATAGCATTAAAACAAGTTTGTGGTGTGTGTGTGTAACTAAATATGTGTTGAGGAACTGTGTCACAGGTAAAAAGAGTCTTACATGTATTATTTCATTTAATCTGTGCAAAAATACTTTGAAATAGGTTTGTTCCTACTTAAGGGATAGGAGAAATGAAGTTTCAAGTTCCTCTGTTAGTATGTAGTTGAGCTTGAATTATAGGGAATGTTCTGTTCCCACTATGCACTCTTGTAAGATGGGTTTGTTCTAGTGGAAATTTACACATCTCAGAAGGACACTGTAAAAAATATTATATGTGAAGTGCAGTGCAGCTTGATGGTGAGAGCTTCCATCCATTACCTCAAAAGAAGATATGGAGCTAAATTCAAAATCCATTACTGGAATGGTATTTTTGCTGCCCTTTTGCCAGATGGAGGGATACTGGCCATTAGCAGAGATTAAATAATTTACCTGAGTTTGAGCACTCAATGCCAGGGAAGAATTTATAACTAATACTTGGGAGTTGCTTGGTCTACTGAATTGCAGATAATCCTCTATTTATAGAATATTTTACCCCATTTTTTCTGAGACTAATAGAAATTATTTTTAACAGAAATGTAAATAATTCCCCTTTGGTGATCTTATGTAGTCCATTTTTCTGCTTCTTTTTTGAAATCTAAGTTTCAGAAATGAATCATCAATATTTGTGGCCAAAAGAATGTGCTTATTCCTTATTTCATGGCCTTCATCTTTGAGGGAGGCTCAGTCTTTCACTGTGTAACATGGCTAGATGACCATTTTAAATGTGTCACTACTTGTCTTAGGATGTCATGTTTAATGATCCTGATGGACACCATGAGCCCATTCTTCATTTCCTAGGAAGCTACTGAACATAATAAGGAGATATCCTCTCTCAGGAGCTTTACAGAGAAATGTGGTTTCAAGATATTTCGTCATAAAATGTAGAGGCTACAACTAGAAGGAAGGCACCATGGAATCACACTCCTTTAATGGGATGCCTGGCAAATGTGTAAGAACACCTAAGTGAGTTGAGCAGTTGGCTGTGGGCTAAAGATTATAGAAACAGGTGGGGCAAAAATAAAACCACAGATGGTTTACAGGGGTGACTCATTTCTCCACCCCCTTCCAACTTCCAACCCCTTTAGTTTTTAGGTTTTTTTTTAACATTTCGATTGTGAAATTTTAACTAAAAGTGCCAAATCTCCAAGTTCTTCTAGTCAAGACAAGAAGATTGTACCAAAGAAATCCATTTCTACAGCAGTCTCTCTTCACTGCCCTGATTTCCGAGATTTTTTTAATGTTAAAGTTTTGCATGGAATTCTATTCTCTCTCTCTCTCCCTCTCGCATACATTTTCCACATCCAGAAACAAACCCTTCTTGAAAATGAGATCAGCAGCTTGCACATTGAAAGACACAAATACACTGCACTAGAATGCCATACTTGCCCTCTAGTTACCAGCTCAAATGCATTCAGGAGACACATAGGTACAACCCACTCCCTGCGCTGGGGGATTGTATGCTCTGTACATGCCAGGGTTGTGGTTGGAATATCTGGTAATCCAGAGTTTTACATAAAACTTCATTTACTGAATTGACCGGCATATGTACAACCATCAGTTCTGTCTCCGCGGAATAGGAGGTAACTATCATAACACTTTATGAATAAGGCACAGTCCCCACTCACAGGATGTTTGGGGGCAAGGAGGATTAACCTACAACCCTCCTTGACTGTGATGTTTGGAGTTGAACCTAAGCACTGCTCATCGAAGCCCTCCACGATCCGGTTCGCCCTCGTCCTCCCTGCCCATGACCCTCGCCCCCGAGCCGCTCTCCCGGAGCCCCTTTCCGGGCTAGATCTGGTGGGCGCTCCAGAGCGGTGTAAATAGCGGACGTTCGCGGTGTCCGCTCCGCGCGGGGTTTGGCTCAGCTTGCGCAGCGCCCGCGCAGCCCGCCAGGGGGACCCCGACCCGCCCAGGCGGCTTCTGATAAGAAAGAGTGCGAGGGGCGTGGAGCCAGGGTCCTGCAGCGCCTGCTCCAGGAAAACCGGGAATCAGCCGGGTCTTCTCCACTCCTCCGGGGGCTGGCGGGACCCCGGCTCCGAGACCTGGGGTTCCAGCGAGAGGCTCGCCCCGAGGGTGGGAGTGTCCGTTTCCACCCTCTGGCCTTCCAGCCCGGAGAAGAGCTCCTGGAAGCGGGTATTTTGTTCTCAAAGATAGGTTTTTGTCTGCGGTGATTCCCTGTTCTGGAAGTGCAACTTTGCGGCCGCGGCACGGGTCTTGGGGGCTGGGGATCCTGGAGGGAGAGGATTGGATTTTGTCTGCATCCTCGAGGAGGAGGCTGGCGGCGAGATTGGGGGAGGCCGGGCCGGGGGAGTTCCCACGGGTCGTGGACGGCGGGAGCTTGGCGTGCACCAGGTCGCGATCGCGTGGCCACGGTCCTGGTAGTCCGCCCGGCCCCCTGCACCCCGTCCCCAGCCTCCTCTTCGGCGCTTGGGGCGTGAGGTTCGGTGGGCATCTTTCGGGAGCCGAGCAGAAAACTTTTCCCTTCCCAGCCCCCGGTCCCTTTTGTCTTTCTTGTGCGGCGGCGGCGGCGACGACTGAGCAGCGATTCCCTGTCCCCTGCCCGGCGCACCGCGCCGGGTGACCTCGGAGGGCGGGAGCGCTCGGACTCCGTGCGCCCTACGGCTGCGGCCGGCGTCCTGGCGACCCACGGCGGGCACAGACAGCGACGCGCCCCCCGCCCAGAGGCCGCCGCCGCCACTCCCCTCCGCCGGTCCGCACACCTCGCCGCCCGCCCCCTCGCCTGACTCATTCGCCTGCCGTGGCAGCGCCGCGCCCGCTGCCCGAGCCCCGCCGGGATGGGGAGCGAGACCGCGGCTGCCCGCGGCTGCCGAGCTTCCCGCTGACGCCCCCGACCCCGCCGCCTCCTTCGCTCGGCTCCGGAGGCGCCCGACGTCCCACCAGCTCCGGGAGTGAGAGCCGCGACAGGCGACCGGACCCCCGAGGCCCCGAGCTCAGGACAGGTGAGGGGGAAGGAAAGGGTGCTGCCGGCGGTGGGGAGGTGGGTGGGCAGTCAGTGCAGCTGAAACGGGGCGCTGCTTTATTCCCCCTCCCCCGCCCCGCTTGGGTCCCCGGAGTTAGGGTAAACACTGTTTCCTGAAGTTTGCGAAATAAACCAAGCCCGCCGTCAGTTCCCGACTCCCCAGTCCTCAGAGCGCAAGAAGAGCCGTGCGGGGCAGCCTCCCAGAACCCGGAGCCTTGGAGCGCCTGGCTGGGTTTCTCCAAGCTACACCCTCCTTTGTCTCCGTTCCAGAGAGTCAGCATTCTCTGTAAAGATGTCCACAGCGTAATTTATAGTAGTCCTTGGCAAGAGCAAAGTGTGGTCAGGGTTTCCTAAAGCAATATCTGTATGTGGTAGTATCTTCGTAGGCGAAATGGAGGCGCGAAGCAATTGTTTGCCAAGTTCAGCACTATTCTTCTCCCTATGGAGTCTCCTTAAGAGAAAGGGCTGAGGGTTTGAAAGATTTTCTCCATTAATCATTCTTTTGCTATAATTAATTGCCCAAGCCAGCATTTCACATTTTGTAGGTACAAGCTCTCTGTGTGTATTTACTGCTGCTAGATTTCGACCGAGAAGTATGTGTATGTGTGTGTGAGGTGATATCTGTAATAAGAACAGTTCACTATTTCAGTACCAGTTTCAGGCATTGGTAATGCCAGAAAGTCAGACGCTTCACATTTATGTAATTTACTCATTGAAGTCGGACCAAGTACACCTTAGTCTGGTGTTGGTCTAAGTATGTTGGGCTAAAGTGTCTCTTACCTGGATTTTTCTTCTAAAGACCTTCAGAAGTACTTGTGGACAACTGTACATATAGAAAACATTTCAATTTGTCAGTAAGAATATTGAACTCTTAGGTTTTGCTGTCAAACCGAGTTCTGAGATACACTTTCTGTAGTGCTTTATGAATAAATTATTACCAGCTCCTATGAAAGCTATTTACTTTGCTGGTTTGTCATGTCTTGCGTTATGGAAACACTTATAAAATGACCTTCAAGTTTGTTATTTGGCTACTGATACTAGAATATTACCATTTTGTAGAAAGTAGGCTAAATTTCAAAACTTCTCAAATCTTACTTTATTTTTCCACTACTTTTTCCCCATACAGAAGCATCTGCTTTAGTTTCATGCTTTTTAAACAGCTTAAGTGAAGAATAGGCATTCTTCTTAACAGAAAGTAATGCTTCTATTAAGTAGAAACTATAGTTAAACGCTTTAGTAAAATAATGTTATGAGATATTTTTTACTCAAAATATATATACTGAAGGGTTAGGAATGATTTTCTCTAATGAAGTCCTACTACAGAGCTCATAACTGTGAGATGATTTAGGTATAATTTGTAACCCTGGTTATAATTAGCTTTGGATCCTAGGCTGGGGAATCTTTCAGTGAAAGAGGGTTGTGCGGGGAGCTTCTGTATGCAATTTCCAGGCAGCTGGCACATAGAGATTTACCTGCTGCTTCTGAGTCAGGTCCAGAGAAACACATGTAGTATTCCAAAGGCACCCATAAGCAGAATGGATTCTTCAGGAAAGATCATTGTAAAGAATGATGGCTGCACTTGTATTCCAACTTGGAGGAATTATTAGTGAAGCTTTTGAATCTTCCCAGAGTTAGGTCACTATACTTGGACTTTTGTAGTTTCAGAATTTTGACAACAGCTCATTGGACAGAGAAAGGTAACTACTGACATACAGGGGGAGTGGATTTGAACGGTTTGTTTAAATTCTCTTATTCCCATGATAATTCTCAACATAAAGGAAAAGAAATTCATTTTAATTTAGGAAAATAGATAAGAACAAAACTAAAAGCAGATGTCACTTTTTACATTTCTTAAACAAAATTAGTAAAAGATAAAATAGTCTTCATGGTAATGCATATTACTTATCAATAGAATGTACAGTCTAAAAGAGGAGGCAGTTTTAAAATAAATTTCATTTAGTGTTGCTCTCCCTAAATGGGAGACTGCATGGGGAGTTCGGTCAGGCAGAACACATTTGCAAAAAGAACTTGTGTAGAGATGGAAAAAACAAATCTGCAGGGAGATGGACCCCTCATTTTATGACGGAAGATATGATTTGCAGTTTTATCAAGTGTATTCATTTCAGGACTTAAGATATGTTTTGTATGCTAAGGTCTGATATGTGCCCAAGCATTCAGAAAACGGGTGAACCCTTGTTATGGTGCCAGACTTGGTGAAGGACAGCAAAGTAGCCTCTCCTATGGGAGCTTACAGGCTGGCGGGGAGGGGACTGGAAAATGTGCCATAGGCCGCTGAGCACCTGGAGAAGTCCTTGAGCATCAGGGGACTGGTTCACACTGGGGTGCAGTATGGTGGATTTCCAAGGACACTGGATGGGGAGTTGGAAAACCCAAGTTGTTGTCCTGGCTGAGACACTAATGATGTGGCCCTGGGTATGTTTCTAGGCTTTTCTGAGCCTCTCTGCTTTCATCGACAGACCAAGGACTTTGGACTGTGATCTTTTCATCCTCTTTTTAAAATGCTGCATGATGAGGAGAAATCAGGATGAGGTGTGGGTTGTGGTGGGGTGGGTGAGTAGAGTTTGGGTTAGGGGAAGACTGGCTGGAGAAGACAGGCTGTGCTGGACACAGGGAAAGAATAATGACCATGATAATAGAAGGTCAAGGAGATCCGACCTGGGGCATCTGGCCCATCATTGATTATATGAGTTTAAAATACATAACAAAGTAATAAATAGCAACATTCACTTAGTAATTGATAGTTTTTGATGAATTTTCACACATAATGCTAATTGATTTTCATTACAACCACAAGAGTTTTTTCAAGCAGAAAGGTGAAACCAGGACTAATTTCTCAAAGCAGTTTGCACCAGTACACTCCATTGCCTTTCTGTAGAAACAGGAAAAGCTAGAACACACTTTGGAAACCCTGTGTAAATGGGAGAGAGATATAAGGGTGGCATCAGATTTTAGTGGAGTTTCAAATTTCTGAGTAAAAATTTAGGTTACATTCTGGAAGATAAGAATCTCCAATTGTGAGATCAAGACCTGACACATCTGGAATTCTGATTGTTAATCTTTAGTTTGATTACTCCTGTTCTGGGCTTCCTCCTGATCTCATCTCCCTCCCCATCCCCAGCAGGAGTTCTGGTGATTTGATTATTACAGTCATTGATAAGACTTTTCCAAGAGTTTTGAGTGCAATTGGAAAAAGGAAATTCTCATGTAAAGGTGGGGATTCTTGGACCATTGTACTGTTAATTAATGGGATATGTTCCAATAGCAAATTGTGCTTTGGAAACTGTCACCAGAGGTGAAATTACACAAAATTCATGGGAATGTGAGCAAAGTGTGAAGATGTGGATCTGTGCATTCCTTCCTACAGTGTCCTTGTCACTCTGCTCCAAGCACTAAAGGGGTGTCAAGTGCACTAAAGTGCACTAAAGGGGGTCAAGTCCCCTCACCCTCACCCTGTGTTCCTGTGGAAGGGAGCTGATCAGGATTCATCTGGTTATACACTCGAGGGAGCTACATTTAACTGCGTTAGGCAGAAAAAGTAGATTTATTGGCTCATGTGACTGGAAAGTCCAAACGTGGACTTTGCTTTTTAGTCATGGCTGGAACCCAGAGCCTCACATGACTTTGTTAAGGTTCTTTCTTTCTCTCCCCATTTCTCAGCTTCTCTTCTTTTGGAATCAGCTTCATTCTGAGGCCTCTTTCTATGTGCTAAGAAAGGTGACCATTGGTGGTTCCAAACCTGCATCCTTGGGCTTTTGATCCATAGGAAAGAGAGGTCTTCTCTCTTCCAGGTCCCATTTATAGAAATCTCCTGAAAGGGCGATGGTTGGCCCTGCTATGGAGGTCATTGAATCAGTCTCTGTGTCCAGCAGAGAGTGCTACTGTGATAGTCTTGGACTGGATCATGTGCCCAACCCTGTATATATGTGATGCTAATGGTGGGATGGGGAAAAGGAGACCGGTAGAGGCACCATGATTGACATGATCTTCTGTTAAGATCATATAGATCTCCCAAGACAATGAGGCTGCCAATCAAAAACAACATGTCTATTATTGCGGAGAATTGCCCCCTCCATTTTGAGACAGCCACTTGCACAACGATGTGAAGTTTGCACATGGAAGCAACTCAGGTGACCACGGCCATGCAAATTCCAGAAGTGAGAACTTCCTCCCAGCCAAGGCAAAAGCTAGGTGATGAAATAATTCCCTCCATGTCTAGACTTTGCTAAGAGGACCCAGAATATTATTGAATGAGGAGCCCACCATTTATCCATGCCCATGTGCTTCTAGCAAATACCCCTGTGCCTTATTTCCAGCCTAGGGATTTTATTTCCAGAAGCCCTGGTCTTCTAGGGATCATTTGATTAGAGACCCCTACTTTGGGCATTGTGAGATTAGAGACCCAGTGACACAGTGACAGTTTGAACAAGGAAGTAAAGTGATGAACACAGAACTATTATTTATACAAGTTTATTGAGTTTGTGGGAAATGGGCAGAGAGAAGGCAGCAGGCACAGATTAGGGTTACCACTTAGGAGACCTAAGGTAATAGGTCCCAAATTAGAATATTGGCATGTGTGAGCAACACTGTTAAGGTCTGGTGAGGATGAAGGAGCATCTGTGTTGGCAAAAACATTGGTAGGATGAAACAGATCAAGGGGAACCAAACCAGGAAGGTAGGCTGGGCCAGTAGGTGAAGTGGCTGTGTTGTAGGTAGATTCATAGCAACTGGACTGTATCGAAAGGAGGCCTGTGGCCACCACGTGTCCTAGGGGCAAAACCTTTATATGTGTAGCACTGACATTTATTAAAGACCTACCTAGTATGCCAAGTCCCATGTTAAATGCTTTACATTCATTATGTTATTGAAATCTCATAAAAGCCCTCTACTGTGAGAAAGCTGAAAGTTAGGGAGGTAAATAAGTTGCTCAAGGTTATGTGGTCATTAAGTCGTAGACCTGGGATTCAAACCCTGGCAGTCTGAAACAAAAGCCTGTGCTTAAACTATGCCACACCACCTCTCAAGGTCAAGGTCAGAATCTAGTATATCAGGCCACATTGAAGGATGGGCCCCATATTGGGCCTCCCAGTAGGCAACCAGAGTGCCAGAAGTCCAGGTCAGACAGAGGGGATGGAATAGAGGCTATCAGGGTGAAGGTGTAGAGCATTCGTGCTCAGTGGCAAACTGGACAAGAGTGCCACAGTAAGAATAGAACAGGCGTAGATTCTTGGTTTGGGGTTTGGGTACAGGGAGAAAAGTGAGTGGGAACAGCATCAGGAAGTTGAATAGGTGGGCAGATCAATAGAACTAGAGCTTGATTGTTAATCTGAGAACAGGAACTCTGCCATCTGCCCTGCTTTAAATATCCTTCGTGGTGTAAGTCAATAAGAATACGGCATGGGCAACTCTTAGAGGGAGACGGAGTTCTATTAGTTGTCAGGCACTATTAAGGAAAAAAAGAGCTAACATTTGTAGAGCATCTGCCATGTGCCTTAGATACATAATCTCACCGAGTCTTCATTAGACTCCTGGGAGGAGATATATTTCTGCTTTTTTTTTTTTTTTTTGAGCAAGGAAATGAAGGCTTAGGGAAGTTAAATAACTTGCCTGAGCTCCTGGAGCCAGACTGGAAAATGAAGGAGCTGTCATGGAAACCGAGCTATATCTGTGTCTCCACCTCCTCCTGGATCTTCAGGGAGTCATCCTGGTCCTGGCAGGGCAAGGTCAATTTCAAGTCTGGGCCATAGACATGGGGAAGTCAGCAGGGGTGTATGGTTGGGAAGGGAGATCGTGAGTGAACGTTTAGACATCTTAACGTGAGCTGAGAGCAGGTCACCTGAACGGCGTCCAGCAGGACTATATCCGGCTTTGGCAGAAAACTTAAAAACCTAGTAGGTTTTTCCCCCTCAGTGCAGGATCGCTATCATCATGCAGGTTATATACGTCAGCAAGTCAGATGTTTGGAGGGCTTAATTTCAGTCACTGACTTTAGTTGAAGAGAAGGGACCTCTGCCAGCTGCCATGGCCTGAATTTACCTTTATACACAAAGGTACTTTTCCCAGAAATATGATAAATAAGAAATAATACATATATGGAGAGAGTTGGAGAGAGAGGAAGAGCATTAGCACATACTGAATGTAGCAGGTATGTGGAATACACTCCAGCTATAAAGGTCTATACTTGAAGATGCTCTAAATGAAACTATTTACTGATGAAATATGAGTGATATATCATTCCCCAACAAATGCAAGGTCAAATCGGTCTCTGTGTAAATTTATGACTGGATGTAGATGTTCACTGTGTGCAGCGAATTGTGTATACATATGATAAGGAGAAGGGGAATGAAAAGGTAAGTGAAAAGAAATCTTTGAGACGTAGTTTTGAGAATTCATAGCCTATTTGGGGAGGTAAGACAACCACGCGTAAACTTTTAAAGCAGCACGATGGAATGATATGATTTCAGAGTTGGCAGGGTCTTTCAGAGAGTCATCAGGACCACAGTGTTAGCCAGTATTATGAAAGACAAACTTAATAGTAGCAGATGAACATAAATGTTATGGAAACTAAAAGGAGTGGAACCATCTGAAACCTGGAAGGCTGATCAGGGGAAGCTTCTGGGAGTTCTGATAAGTATGTATGGGCAGAAAGAAGAGACAAGCGTATTCCAGGTAGGATGACTAAACTTCTCAATGAGCCGGAGACCACTGGGAAATGACTTGTAGTTGAACAGGTTGGGTTTGCTACTCGTTACAGTGAGGGAAAAGGTACACCACAGGAAAACATGGGGTGTCGCAGTAAAAGGGTGTTAGAAATGCATGATTATAGGATTTGGTCTTGTAAGTGATTTGGGAGAGGGTTTAAAGGAGCAGGACTTTGCTCTGCATTGAAGCAGGGATAATGCTATGAGTTTGTATCTTAATAAGTCTTATCTAGAAGGAGCAAGACTAGAGAGGCTGACATTATAATTGGCAAAGATGCAGCAAATACTCATTAGCCAGATTAGGGGAATATTGGTCATTTGGGGGGTTGGATAATATTTGTGTTTTTTGTTTGCGTTCAGATAGGCTTACACAGTGGTCTTGTTTCTGTCCTGATTCATCATGGTCACAGAGTGGCCTTGTCTGGTGTGGATGCTCTGTGAAATCATTTCCATCCAACAGGAGAAGCCCAGGGCCAGCTCCCGAACGTCAGGTCTACTGTGCTCTTTCATAAACTGCAAATGATATTCCAAAGTGTACCTGATTTCATGCACCAACCGAGATTCCCATTACAATGTGATCCTGTTAGTGAATTCTTCTCTTGGAGTTATTGAGGTGATTTTCTTCCTATTTTGTAAAATTTTATTTAATAGCATTTATTAAGCTGCCACTCTTTACCAGGTACCCTGTTAGATTCTGGGGAGGTCAGGATGACAAGGATCTCAAGAATCTCATAATCTAAGGAGAGAACTGCATGCAAGTCAGTGACTATGATGCCTTGAAATAAAGCTGGTAGAGATATGAGAATAGGTAAAGAATAGGGGCTCCTGGGATGAAAGTGATGCTGAGAAAGAGTAGGCTCTTTTACAAACAGTGAGCTAATCACAGAGGTGCTGATAGGTTGGCAGCTGCTAAGGTATGTTTGCAGTTTTGAGAATCAGCATCTTTGGGCTGAAATGCAGTATGAATCCAAAGATTCTCAGTCCTCTCTCTAAGCTGATCTTGGTATAGAAGAGGCGTGCATTTTTGGCTCACTTGGCAAAGCACGTATCAGATCAGCTCAGTGCAAGTATGAGAACATACATGTGCAAGTATTTGTGATACAGTAGACTTAGCATTTCTGAAGGGGTGTTATTATTTCTAATAAAAGCAATACATGCTTCTAATGAAAACTTTGGAAAATACAGTAACTATAAAAAAAATCAGGGAGAAAATTTGCCTATAATCCCATGACCCCAAAGCCCCCATAACAGTCTGGCATTTTTCTTCCCCTTTATATTTAATGAAGTTTTTCCATAGTTAATAACATATTACAGTGTGCTCTGTTTGCTTAACCTTGTGTCCTAAATATTTTCCAGCTTCTCAGCAAGCTTTATTAATGTTGTATAATATTTGATTGTATGATTTACCATAATTTATTAACTATTCCCTTAAGATTGGACCGTTAGGCTGTTTCCAAATAACTGGTCTTATAACTGGCATTTTGATGAAATCTTTGTTCATATTTCAGATTACTTCTTTAAGCAAGATCCATGGAAAGGTAATTCCTGGGTCAAAGAGTATAAATATTTTAAGACCTTTGGTACTTAATGCCAGACTGATTTTCAGAATAAGTGAACTTGTGATTGACAGTGCAGGGGAATGCCCCCCCCACCACCGTGCCTGCACTAGGGGTTTATTTATTTTTTTCTTAAATCATTTCAAGATGAGTAACAGTTACGCCAACTCCTGATTTTGTTCCTTTGTACCAAAACCTCTCTTTTAAAGTGGAGGTTGGTCAAATGTTGTGATGAACCACTCGATTTAAAAAAATTTACTCCCAAAGTGGTCCTGAATATTCAGATAGGGATCCATGACAGAGAGAAAATTAGCTTGTGAATGACTTTTTTTTTTTTTTTTTTTTTTGCGGTATATGGGCCTCTCCCTGTTGTGGCCTCTCCCGTTGCAGAGCACGGGCTCCGGACGCGCAGGCTCAGCGGCCATGGCTCACGGGCCCAGCCGCTCCGCGGCACGTGGGATCTTCCCGGACCGGGGCACGAACCCATGTCCCCTGCATCGGCAGGCGGACTCTCAACCACTGTGCCACCAGGGAAGCCCGGGAATGACTTTTTAAAGCCAATGACAGACAGGCACATCGTGCGAGGGCACACTTCAGACTGTAGTGTGGAGAACCTGTGAGTGAAGGTGATGCTGGACAAAGGCCCCACTTTTTGGAGCAAACGCTCTGCCAACCCCGCCTCTGTAGCTTGGCAGTCAGGTCCTCGCAGTCCTGGAATCGTGGAACATTTGGAACTGTTGCGCTCGTGGTCCCTACACTGTTTGAAGGGGCTGCCACCCAGGGAGCATGGTCTGTTTTGTTCAGGGCTGTGCTCTCAGCAGGCGACCCAGGAGCAGTTAGTGCTGATGGGTAGAATTTGAGGTCAGCTGTGCCCTAAGGTAAGATGTGAACACCTGAGAGATAGCTCCTTCCCGAGGCCCTCTGCCCTCTTAGTCACTGATCCCTCCAAAACGAGCCAAACAAAAATCCTGAATTTGGAACCTTCTGGTTTTACTCCCTTTCCCAAAGGCAAGCCAACCATATCGAAGTGTCTAGTTTTCAGAGTGATAAACCTTGCCTTATTCCACAAGAAGGAGGAGCTTGGAGTTTATTCAGACCTCTGTGGGGCGTTTATTGCCCAAAAACATTGCTTGAGACTGCATAGGAACTATTGAACTTTACCATAGCAGTCAATTTGAGGTGGTTTTTCAGTGCCTGTTTCAATTTTTCCACAACTGCTCTTTTGCTGCAGAAATAATTCACAACTACAATAAAAATACTTCTGGTTTTCTCCTAAAAGTTGGAGAATATTATTATAGTGTTATGACTCCATTTTCTTCTGTGGATCTCAGTCAGTAATTTTGAGCAAAATTATTTTCATTCATTTGTTCACCAAATCATTATTTACTGAGATTCCTTCAGTAGTTGCTGTTGAATTATATTTATGACCCATTTTGTCAAATGTGAGGTGTGCCTTACACCATGATAGTGTAGAAAACCAGGTGGGAAAGTATGACCTATACATTTATTATTTGCTCTCTGATGAAACATATAAAAGTTCTCATATCATCATGCATAACGTAGTAAATGCAAGCTCTGTAGGAAGTTCATTCATTAATAATTGAGTCAATAAATGTTATGTGCTGGGAGCTGGGGATAGGGTAAAAATCAAAAGAAAGGTTGTGGTGGAGTGTACATCCTAAATGAGGAAGATGAGTCAGTTTCAGGAAGTAGAAAGTCCTATGAGAAAAGGAAAGAACCTGATGTAACAGAGTGCCTGGGGTTCTGTAGATCAGAAGGTCAGGAAAGACCTCTCTGGGTTTGTCATTTGAACTAAGAGCAGCCTTGCATATTGGGGAGGGGAGGTGGGCTTTATTTTCAGGGAACTGGGAAGCCTTTAGAAGGTTTTTCTTCTGGAGCATGATGTTTGAGGTCATTTATTAAAAATAGTGGTTGAGTGGTTGAGGTTACGCAATATTGCTTGGAATGCTAAGCAACGTTCGCGTTAGAAACTCCCTGTGTAGCTCTGCTAAAGATGTGCCCTACATCATTATGTGGCTGAAGGCATCCCATAAATAGTGTATCCACCTTCAAAGGGTTTTTAATGTGACTACAAATATTCTATATTAATATAAGTATAGTTCTGTCCATAAAATATAAACAGCTTAATCAGTCCACTGTGAAGTTTTTAAGTAAAGCTTATATTTTTTTAACTGTGCCTAGCGTAGTGACTTGTGTATTGTACACATTCAGTGAATGTTTGCTGAATTAATTATATTGAATCTTCTATACTGTCAGTAAAATATCACCCTATGATATAAAATCATATTTAAGACAAAGTATTTTTATGAAAAGACCAAATCATTTCTTAGAAAAAAATTTAGATAAAACGTTAACTGTACTCTGAATATTAATAATAATTTTCAATTATAGTCAAAATTAAAAATTGAAATATTGAAAATAAAAATCTAATACACAGCTATAATTATCTTCTTTATATGCAGTATAGGTGGAAGTCTCTGGAAAGTCCACGTTAGATAAAGGTTTCATTAGCAACAGTTGGTTTTATCACACTGTATTTAACACATGTGGAAATTCCTTATTTATTTTATGAGTCTCCCAATCGTTGAACCAACCTCTATTCAGAGCTCTTCTGCCAACACCGGCGTAGTGGAATATAGATGATAATAGCATATAATTAGTGATGTTTGTTAAGCTCATTGTCTTCCGGGAGACCGAGTTCAAAATATTCTTATTGAGTCATCAGACATTTATGGAGAGTGGGCCAAGTGCCATCCACTGTGGTCAGTTCTGGAAGTTAACAGGCTTCTCTCGAGGAACTCACAGTCCAGAGAGCAATCTGGTACGTACTTAGAGCAAGGGTGAGAGTTTTGAAAGATGATCTTTGGGTCTCCCTGAGTCTAAGCTTGGGGAAAGGAGATGGTAGTGAGTGAAACTGTGCATTATTTCACAGAAGCCTTCAATGTGGAATTTGGTTAGGTTTCTTTTTAAAAGACAGATTACAAAAAGAAGACAAAGATAAAAAAAGGCAGCACGTCCCATCCATCTTTCGGCAACAAGGCCACCTGCGTCCCAATTCTCATTTCTACTGATATTATCCTGGGGATTCCCCAGCTGCCAGTGACTCAGTGTTCATTTGGCAGGAGACCCAGGGACTGGCAACATGCCCCTGCCTCCCCCAACACACAACCCCATGAGCCCTGCCCCCTTGGCTCACCAGCTTTGGGGTATAGGGACCTACGCTCCCCCTCCACGTCCTCATGGGCACCACTCCTCCAGACCTTCATATACTCCTGCAGCTTTAGATCTGCTATCTTCTCGGTTGCTAATAGAGCATCACTTATTCATTGCTTTATTCATTCACTCATTCAGTAAATATTTTCTGAGTACCTACTAATTTAGGCACTGGATATATAACAGGAAACAAAAGGAAGTTCCTCAGGAGAGAGACAATACGTGTATACTTTCTTGTGACAAGTAATATGAAGAATGAAGCACAGCTCCGGGACAGAGAGCTCTGGGATGGGTGTAGTGTAGCTTAGTCACGGAAAGCCCCTGTGATCAGGTCTGATGTTTGAGCAGAGACCTGAATGAAAGCGAGGGAAGGACTCATTAGAAGGTCTGGGGGAGAGGAGAGTGCCAGGCAGAGAGCAGGAAGTGCAAAGGCCAGAGGAGGCATCAGGAGAGGTGGGAGTTGGCTTGGAATGTTTGAATAGCAAAGAGGCCAGTGTGATTAAAACAGAGCAGGGGCTTATAGAGGGCCTTGGGGCCACGAGGGAACTTTCAGCTTTACTCTGAGTAGCATAAGAGGCATCTGCCAGGGTCCTAACCTACAGTGGGGGCTTTGCTGGGCCCAGTCCTCATGGTCATTAACTAGTCTCAGAAGGGAATATGCAGCGAGTGGAGGCCTAGGTATTCTGCCTCATCAGCTGTAGGCCCTACCTGATGGGCCTGAACTCCAGTTCAGGATTCTCAGCAGTGATGTGATCAAATGAAAGTGACACTGATAAAGACTTTGAAGCAAGAATAACCCAGAGAATTCCAAAGGAGATGTTTTACTTTGGGTGTGAGCAAAATTTTGCTGTGGATTGGAAACTGTGCATTCACCGATTCAGAGTGTGAGAGCCATGAGGAGACTTTTTCATACAACAGTAAGAAATCTGAAGTCTGGAGAAGCAGTCCGCTTTTGCTAAAGTTCACTTACCAAGTATTAGGTGCAGATAGAGGATTAAAATCCAGGCCTTTCTCCTCCTGATCTTGGCTCTTGAAGAATGGGGTGACATACATGGGTTAAGGAAGAGAAACACTGTGATATTTGGCCTGAGATTAGCTACCTAATAAGAACCAGGACTGTCAGGGTTAATGACTTGGAGCATGCCCAGAAAACCTCCTTAAATGTCAGCATTCATTTGGTCAAGAGATGCTCATGGAGCAACTGCTGTGTTCTGGTTACTGACTGCGTGTGGTGCAGGGGGAACAGTGAGCTGTGTTCACAGGGTGGACAGGGAACTTATGCTCTAGTAATGGGGGCAAAAAATTACATCATAAATAATAAGTGTGGGACTTCCCTGGTGGCGCAGTGGTTAAGAATCTGCCTGCCAATGCAGGGGACATGGGTACAAGCCCTGGTATGGGAAGATCCCGCATGCCGCAGAGCAACTAAGCATGTGTGCCACAACTACTGAGCCTGTGCTGTAGGGCCTGCGAGCCACAACTACTGAGCCTGCAAGCCACAACTACTGAAGCCTGTGTGCCTTAAGCCCATGCTCCACAACAAAAGAAGCCACTGCAATTAGAAGCCCGCGCACCGCAACGAAGAGTAGCCCCCGCTCGCCTCAACTAGAGAAAGCCCGCGTGCAGCAACGAAGACCCAACACAGCCAAAAATAAATAAATAAATAAATAAAATTTATATTAAAAAAAATAAGTGTGATTTGTGGCATGAAGACACACAGGTTGTTAGGAGAGAGGGTCGTGAGTCAGAGGGTCAATGAAGGCTCCCCTGAGAAATGTCTTGTAAGATGGGACCAGAGACGAGAGGAGCTTGTCTGGAGAAGATGCTTTCCAGAAAGGAAAACCCAAGCAGGGAGGTTGAGGAAGGAAGGAGTTGGGTTGTTTTTGAAGGACAGAAAGCAGGCCCTGTTATTGGTCAAAGTGAGCAGGGGAGAGACGGTGGAAGGAAAAGCTGTAAGCTGGGCCAGCCATTATGCAGCGCCCTGAGGGAAATGGTAAGGGTTTGATACTTGATCCAAAGAGCAGGCTTTGAAAAAAATAGGAATGACATGAACTGATTTGCATTTAGGTATCATTCTAGGAGTTTCCTGGTGAAGGAGTTGGAAGAAGCAAGAATGCATAAAGGAAGAGATAACAGGGCCTTAGATCGGGTGGTGGCAGTGATGTTGGAGAGAAGTGGACAGAGTAAAGACAGGTTTTGAAGGCAGAACCAGCAGACATTGGTAACTGAGAGCATGTGGGAAAATATGGTCCAAGATCCTCCAAGACTTTAACATGGATGGTGGTAGTATTCATATAGGTGAGGAAGACTTTCCTAAGTTCCGTTCATGAGTTCAGTTTTGGACATGTTGCATTTGAGTTGCAGGTGAGATATCCCAGGGGAAAGGGCAAGTAGGCTTTTGGACAGATGCGTGTGGAGCTCAGATGATAAATTTAGAATGGAGACATAAATTTGAGAGCTTGTAGGTGGTAATAAAGTCATGGAGAGAATAGAGACCAAACAAAGAAGGTGACTTAGGAGCATGCTTTGGGATTTCCACATTTAAGGGTGGTTAGAGAAACATACAGAGAAGTAGCAGCCCTGGAAGTAGGAGAAAAGCCAAGGGTGTGATGTCATTCATGAAAGGTACGTATTAGCAAGAAAGCTTTGTTTGCCTGCTCCTTACTGAGCCCTTTCTGAAGATTTAGGTTCAATTTCTTTCTCCAATTAAACTTACATGTGCAACGGTGTTGAAGTTTAACCTATAAACTTTTGGGTGAAATGGGATTAGAAATTGCTGAAAATCTTTTTTTGAATTCCATGTCATAGTTGTTGATGCTAAATTAGAACAGAATAAATGAACGAATCATACCTTCACAAAAAAATCATGATAGAATAGCATATCTGAAGGCCATTTTCATTATCATGCTGGTGACTCATCTACTTCTACTATCAATTCCACTGCTGCCTTCCAATTTGGTAGGTCTTTGAACTTTTTAAAGCATTTGCATATACACTTTTTATTTAAATTTTTTAAAATTTTTTATTTATTTTTTAAATTTTATTTAGTTATGTTTTAAAGATTTATTTATTTTATTTATTTTTGGCTGCATCGGGTCTTAGTTGCAGCATGCGGGATCTTCATTGTGGCATGCAGGATCTTTCGCCACGGCACGCAGGTTTCTCTCTAGTTGTGGCGTGCGGGCTTCTCTCTAGTTGTGGTGCACGGGTTTTTCTCTTCTCTAGTTGTGGCACGCAGGCTCCAGGGCGCGTGGGCTTTGTAGTTGTGGCGTGCGGGTTCCAGAGCGCGTGGGCTCTGTAGTTTGCAGCAGGCAGGCTCTCTAGTTGAGGTGCGTGATCTCAGTAGTTGTGGCACACAGGCTTAGTTGCCCCACAGCATATGGGATCTTAGTTCCCTGACCAGGGATCAAATCCACATCCTCTGCATTGTAAGGTGGATTCTTTAGCACTGGACCACCAGGGAAGTCCCCATATATACTTTTTAAAAATTGAGACATAATTGATGTATAATATATTAGTTTCAGGTATACAACATAATGATTTAATATATGTATGTATTGTGAAATGCTTACCACAATAAGTCTACTTAAATTAACATCCATCAAATTAACGCATAGTTACAAATTTTTTTTCTTGTGATGAGAATTTTTGAGATCTACTCTCAGCTACTTTCAAATATACGATACAGTATTATTAACTATAGTCACCATGTTGTACATTACATTCCCCAGGACTTGTTTATTTTATAACTTTATTTTAAAGCATTACTAGGTCATATGTTATCTATGTGACAGGCATTTTAAAGCTCTTTTCTTTTCCAGGACACTATAAGGAAAGTATATAATTTAAAAGAGAGTTGCTTGGATAGCTAGCAGAAGACTCAGAGGATTACCCTGGCTCTTATTACAATTGCATTTTAGCTCGTTAAAATTGAAGAGAAAAGACACCTGTTATTTGAGGTTGCCTTTAGCCTCCTCACTTGGGAGCTTAGCTTAGCCCATTCTGTGTGTGACAGTGGACCCTGAGGGAGCATCACATCCTTGTTCTTGTATTTTCCTACAGGAAAAGACACAGTGGAAAGTCACCAGTAGTACATGAAACTAATGTGCAAAAATAAAAATCATCCTTGTGTGCGCATTGTCACATTAGAGGGGATTAACTACATTTACATTTTCTCTAATATTCTAATGTAGTCTTTTCATTTTTTAATATTTTTCTTCATATTAAAAGATTATTTCAGATTCAGGAATAACCTTATTTATAGTATGAAGTTATCAAAACACTTAATAGTGCTATTATGTCCATAGTACTTCCTTAAGTTATGATTGAAAAGTATATAATAAAAAACTCTCCTGGACTTTGAGTCCTTTCGGAGTTTGCACCTTGCTGCCCAGGTTCCCCTGTGTCAATGAGAATCCTCCAGACCTCCTCTGGCACCTTTCTTTTGTTATTTGAATGCTTAGAAGGTGAGCTTACCACTGGTTTTATCCGTCCTGGCATAAGTGTCCATCAGTTACATAAGACCTTCACAGCAATGTGTCCTAAGAAGTAGTGCCAGATACTGCTGCCTATATTTGATGATCCGTCTTCTTGCTTGCTCCCAACCAAAAAACAATTTTTTTTTTCCACATCTGTGCCTCTGCGTGAACCATTTCTGAAGATAACCTTTGAGGAGAGAAGTGGGGCCGTTTTCCGGTTCAGAGAGGGCTTTTTATAACTAGTCATGGAAGTTGACTTCCCTGTGGATAACTATGTCTGGTGCAGAAGATGAATGAGAAACAACTGTCAGCCCTGGATACTGTGCTGGGGACTCCAGTAACTTTTCTGCAAGTGCAGTTCTTTTAGAATGTCAGCCATCTTTCTGTACAACTGCAGTACATTGAGTGACAGTCCCTAAGCTGCCTTGTGCTATGTCAGACACACACTACAGCATGATATTATTCCTGCAGAGTGGGAGAAAGCCTTTTTTTTTTTTTTTTCTGTCGAGGTGCACATATAAAAAGCAGTCTGTGGAAAGAGGCAGAGTGCCATTTTAAAATTTAAGTGTAGGCACCCGAAAGGTTTATACGGTTCTTATCCTTTAGTTCTATACTTTAGCCGATGAGATTTGAGGAATTGCTAATTAAAGGTTAACTTTTTTTTTTTCGGTATGCGGGCCTCTCACTGTTGTGGCCTCTCCTGTTGCGGAGGGCAGGCTCCGGACGCGGAGGCTCAGCGGCCATGGCTCACGGGCCCAGCCGCTCCGTGGCATGTGGGATCTTCCCGGACCAGGGCACGAACCCGTGACCCCTGCATCGGCAGGCGGATTCTGAACCACTGTGCCACCAGGGAAGCCCAAAGGTTAACTTTTGAAAGGCTGGTTCCCGGACCTGCTGGACCATCTCTGAGTGGGATCCCATCTCTTACCTGCATTTTCTCTTCCATTCATTCCAGAATCCCTATCACCTGGCTGTCTAGCTGAAGTGGCTCCCCTTCAAAGATGTTTTTTAAATATAGAGTCAACTTTTGATTATCTGGGCTATTTATGATTTAAGTGAGATTTTGTTTGAAAAAAAGAGTCCCATTGCCAGGGATAATTTGAAAATCACTGGAGAATTCAAGCTTTACACCCTAAAAGCTATGTGATCTTGGTCAAGTTACTTAACCTCTCTGAGCCTTAGTTCACTCTCCCTAGCGTGGGACAGCATGACTTTCTTGGAAGCATGGTTGGGTTATAAAAGGTCATGTAAGTAAAGGGTCTGGCACAGTGTGAGGCACGAAGTAGAAACAGTATGAGGCAGCAAGTCTGGGCATCCTGTCATTCCAGAACATAGCCAGAGGGGGAGTGTTCAATGACAGTAGATAATCCAGTCCTTTTCTTGGCCTTTTTCATTTTGATGTTTTGAAACATCCATGAAGGTATCTTAATAAAACTGAAAGTTGAACACTTGAATGCCTGGCAGTGACAAATAATCGGCTTCCCAAACATAGTTCATAACTCAGCTGTGTATCTAGATATTACATCCCAGTCTCTCTGAAAATACTGATCAATAAAGTATGAGCTGTCAGGCTCAAAACCCAATAAGTGTCTTCAGTTTCAATTTTTAATGTTTTAGTAAATCACATTTGGTTGGCATAGAGATAAAAATGAATATCAGAAAGTGGTGAATACTGTCTTCATTATGAGTACAGAGGATTATCATTCTCTTTTAAAAATTTTCTGAATAGTTCTGACAAATATTAAAACTTTGAGGGCCAATGGACCCAAAGAATTTTACAGCAATGACATATTCAAATAATATGAAAAAAGAAGAAATCATTTCTTAAGTACTTTCTCAACACTGTAAGTTGTTTTTATCGGTACTTTATAGAAAGTAAATTTATTCTTTATGAATTTTTTTTAGTTTATTATAAACATTTGTCATGGTACTGAAGTTTTGATAAACATACCTTTCTAAAGGCTGCAATGTGGTTTGCTACCAATGTTTTTAAATTATAGTTTTTAATTAATTAAAAAGGAAATATTGATTCTTGTGATATTTAAAACTTTCCTTTGCAATTTCTTTGCAATCTTGGGAAAGAAAAGCATGTTTTTCAGATGTATCATTGGATATTTTGGAATTTTTTTAATGAAGCTTAACATTTAAAGTGAAGATTGGATCACACTTGTTAACTTGTCAAGGGGCAGATAACTATCTCTGAAAGTTTTCTGAAGGAATTTTTTTCCTCTTAGAAGCTTCACTGGTGTCAGACACTTTGGGATTATTTTTGCTTTTCTTCTACTATTACAACAGTTAACACTTGGAGTACATTTATTATCTTTTCGTAAAAGGATTATCTTTATTAGCATCTCATCCAGTGGTAGAGAGAAACACAGGAAGACTGTCAGGTTTAATACAATCTTTTGGATATAAATATGGAAGAAAGTCAGAAAAAAGTCTTTATCTAGAAAGGGGATTTTCTTTGTTAACATTTTGCTCCATGCATGCATTTTGGAGGAATTATCAGTTATGGAGACCACATGATAAAACTTTTAATTTCTTATAGCCTGAAGCTACTGCAAGGTCTGATGGGGACCAGGGCTCCTTACTGGGACTCTGTGCCTGGAGGTGAGTGAGCGACAGTGTGGGATGAGTCAGGGCCCTGGAGGACGTTTTCGCCTGGAGGGTGGCTTTTTATGATTATTTTTATGATCTGTTTATTCTTTCAGGGCTCTAACAAAGTTCCTTTAAATTCCTAACAGTTTATTGTCAGGGATTTGGCAGGCCATTTCTTTTGTTAACCTGATTATATAAAGCAGTTGTCTTATTTTGCCAAATCAAAGCTTCTCCAGTAAATACTTTTAATGCACAATAAAGATAGGCCGCTACTCTGGTGAAACACTCACCGTAAAAAAGTTTGCAGATCATTTTGTTGAGGAGGCCCTTTAGCAGGATTGCTCCAGGTCTTTGCTCTCCACCCAAATCCCCCAAAGAAAATGCCCTTAATTAGAAGCTCATTGTCGAAAAGAAAAATTAATTTCTCTGCACTTCTGTGATTGTAAAACTGCATTATGTTCTGCTTGGAATGAAAGGAGGTCTATAACCTTGCAATCACTGATCTTGCCTGTCATTTTCCTTTTTGAAAACCTTTTCTAAGAGTCTGAGCCTCAACTAACTCATAACGCTATGTAATCTCACATTATTATAGATAAAGCATAAGAAGAATTTTCAGATGAGTTTTTCGGAGCGACCTTTTGCCCTTTGGTCGTGCTTTGAAATGCAAAATGAGCAGTTGAGAATATTATCCTTCAGTTGAGAAAGAAACTCCTGTTTTTCTGAAATCATATTGATATTCTAAGGAAAATTGTTAATATATTTGCGAGCAAAGGGCTCTTACATTTACATTACCTAGAATTTTCCTGTATTCTTTATTTCACTCATGTGTATGTATCTGGGTTTATACAGCAACTGTATAATCGTTGGGAAAAAAAAAAATATGGAAAAGTATTTCACCCTTTTAGGGCAGAAAAGAAACCATAGGTCTTTAAAAGCTACTCTAGGCCATTGGCATTGAAACACTTTTTCTCCCACCTCCCCACAGCCAAAAAAAAAAAAAAACAAAAAGAAGAAGAAAGAAAGAAAAAAGAAACTAGTAAAAATGTAATCTCAGCAGGTATGACCTTGGAACATTTTATAGTAAATTTGCTTTGCAAATTTTGCTTTGTTATGTTAAAACTTGTGCTCAAAAGTCAGTATTCCTTTTTCTTCAGCAGCAGCAGTTGAAAGCCAGATCCTTTTATAGATTTCCCTGCAGGACTCCCAGGCACTCCCTCACTGCGAACCTATTTCGAAATCGGAAACCTTTCAGCTGTGTTGAAGGCAGTCTCACAACATGGCTCATTCATCAATAATCCTCTGATGCTATTAAAGTGAGTGGGTAGGAGAAGGCCCTTTAATTATCAGTTCTAAGAGGATCTGACCTTTATGATCCATTCTAGCTCTATCATCTTGTGATAGTATGTCTTCCTTATGTGAAGTTTGTGGTGCAAGACTCTGAAATGCACGAAAAGAAAGAAGGAGGGGTTACCTGTCGGTAACTGTCCCCCAGCCCTATTGTATTTATCATAAAAATATCAATCACTTAACAACATTAAAGGCCTTTGGGAAAATTCCCATAATTCCTTTGTAGCAGAAAGGCTGTTTTGTTTGGGTAGGGTTTTAAAAGGATAGGTCGTTGGGTGTGGTCTTTTGAGTGTGGTCATGTGGACTCAGCCACATGACTTTTCAAGTTTGTTTACAAATGGTTGAGCCAAGGGGACTCAAATCTGTAGAGGGAACTCTAGACCAAAATCATGGTACAGTTTCCATACCCTTAACTGTGTTTCCCTGGAACAGTCATAGGTGAGGCTCTTTGGCTACTGGATTTGGAAATATTTAGTTTTAAACTTTTTTGTTTTAGAGAGTTTCTGATATATTCATTGTTTTGTATATTTATTAGGTTTAAATTTTCTGATTAGAGTGACTCAGAGTCCTGTCCAATTGTTTTCTCTTTGGAAGTTTCAAAAATTCTGTTTGCCTTTGTAAAAGTAAGAAAGAATGCAAAGATGTGAAGGGTAGGTATTCCAGTGTCTCAGAGAATTGAAAATTTACAGTTAGTTTCCACTTCTGAGGATAATTTTCCTTTCACAGGTGGACATTTTCATAATGAGTATATGGGAGTGGAAGGGAGAAAGGCAAGTTCCACCCAGGAAAGAGGAGAGTGAAATTTTAAATGTCAGTAACATCCTTATACTGTACACTAGTGGAGATCATCATGTCCACTTCAGTAATCTCCAAATGAAGAGGCCGTGAGGGAGTTGATGTTTAGGTGAGCAATAAGTCCTGCTTAAGATGTTGCAAAATGTGTAAGGAACTAGGATTATTCTGGAAAAGAGAAAGTTTATGTTAATAGCTTTCAAATGTAAGAATCAGATACCTCCCTCTTTAGGGAAAAAACAATTCGAAAGGAAATGTGCTTAAATTACAACATTAGGAAATTAGCTATATAGACACTTCCTAAGTTGATAACCTACAGAATGAATGATCAGGAGAGGTATTATAACTGTCCTTAGGGAAAATGGGACCTATTTTCAGAGTATGACAATTCATTGCTTAGATAAGTTCAGTGTCTGTTGATGTTACATGTGCATTCTTGATTATGTGTGTTTTCACTCCCTAAGCTAAACTCATATAGCCCTATTTTTTCTACTTCTGATAAGGTGATTGATTTAGTGAGTGGCATAATTAGGTAACCATGCTTTCTCAATCTTGTCACTAGAAACAATGCCTATTAATTTTTATGTACGTTAAGTACATATTTGATTTTTAAAAATAATTCCAGTACTTAAAAAATACGTGCATCAATCAATTATAAACACTAAAATCACTAAGACTGAAAAAAAGAAGCATTTCAGTATCCTTATAGAAAGCAAATTTATTGCAGTTTATGTGAATTACATCAACCTCTGCAGGTATGTGTGCTTACAAAATCGTATAACTCATGGCACTCACTGAATGGTGGTAATGTTAACACTGATCACTACGTTTAAGGAGAAGATAAGAAAACTTATTAAAAAAGCAACTGCTCATCATTAATCTAATAAAGGTAAATTGCATATAAATATAAAATAAACATAATATGAAAATACTTCTATATTCTAGCTTCATTATGCTTAGATAATTAGATAAGCCAATGATATCTTCATGGCCTCTCAACAAATTAGAACCTTAGGATATAATTTTAGGTTATAACTCTAGATTGTTGGATTTGGGTAAACTATAGAAGACCTTCTAATATAGTCCTCTGATTTTACATATGAGAGAACAAAGATTTAGAATTGGGATCCAGTCATACTGCAA
Organism: Physeter macrocephalus; assembly: GCF_002837175.3. Lineage (NCBI taxonomy): Eukaryota > Metazoa > Chordata > Mammalia > Artiodactyla > Physeteridae > Physeter > Physeter macrocephalus. The sequence continues at coordinate 32,864,904 of NC_041223.1, read as the reverse complement.
GATATTAGTGGAATATTAGTGGAAGCAGGAAGCAGATTGGGAAGGGCCTGAGGGGTCTCCTGATTCTCAGCTCAGGGCATGTTCTACTGTAGTGCACTGTCCAGAATGCCAGGTGTAGACTTTGAAAAAGGCAGTGAAGGCACATACTGGGAATAATGATGAACAGAGTAGATATATCAGTGCTTGTACCATTAGGAGAAGAGGGAGGTGTGAGCCTGCAGAAAAGGATTAAGGAAAGCTAGGAGCAGGAACTTTGATTCACCAAGCCAGCTCCACTGTACATGACCCCTGTGAAAGGTAGCCTTTCCAAATGGAAAGGTAAATATTACTTTAGAACTTGAATTTCATCTTTCTGTGAAGGAAAATGCCTAACATTTGTTAGTATGTACTCTGCGTACCTTGCTAGGTACTTTGTCCACGCCTTCTCACTTGATTCTCACTGCACCATGCGAGGTAACAATTGTGCATCTAAGAATATTCTAGAAAAGTGAAGGAACTTGTCCTTGGTTGCTCATCGAGTAAGGGGTCTGTCACTGGAGCTCTTGCTCCTTTGACATTATGTTGCCTCTCTCAACCCACAACTGTATCATCATCTTATAAAAAATTGAAAGTAAACATTATATACTTGAGAGTAATATATAAGGTTAATGTGGATCCCGGAACCCTCCACCAAAAAGTTTTGAATATGATAGGAGGAAAGCAGTGATACAGCTCCAGAATTTTGAGAAACCATTACTTTTAGATATAGGAGATCACAGCCAGATTTTAACACCATCAATAGATTCTGATGATTCACTGAATTTCAGATTTTCTCAGAAGTTTCAAACTTTCTCAGTAAAATTTCCAGGTTAGTTGTGCTAAGTAAAGGACATATGTTCAAACTTCTGTGGGCTCATTACATGGGCCCACTTTGTCACAATAAAGCTATAAATTCTCCACCCAGTTCTTTGTTAATGTGCTTCCTTAGGAAGGTTTAACCAGGTAAAAATTGCTCATATTGACAATTGAGTTACTAATAAAAGTTATTGTACTTACAAGTACATTAAGCACACCTCGAGAACGGCCAGAAGTGTTTTGATTTCTTGGATGTTCTGGTTAACTAAAAATTACTCTGAATGCTTTATCAGTTTCCAAAAAACAGTATGAAAAAGTAAATGCCCGACAGCCTTCAAACTATTTTTGACTATATAATTTAATTTTTCTTTGATTATAACATTTTAGCCCTGATAGACAGGATTATAAATCATACAATTTTATCTATTTTATGTCAGTTTGGATTCTGGAGAAACGAGATCTTATCATACCTCTCAGTCATCTAGTTATTTTTGTTCTTTTTCTTTTCTTTTCTTTTACTTTATTTTCATTGAAGTATAGGTAATTTATAATGCTGTGATAGTTTCAGGTGTATACAGCAAAGTGTTTCAGTTATACATATATATATTTATTCTTTTTCCGATTCTTTTCCATTATAGGTTATTATAAGATATTGAGTATGGTTCCCTGTGCCATACAGTAGGTCCTTGTTGGTTGTCTATTTTATATGTAGTAGTGTGTATCTGCTAATCCTGAACTCCTAATCTATCCCTATCCCCAGCCCCCCAGTCATCTAGTTGTAACCGAGAAGCATTCTGAAGTTCTTCACTGTAGCTGAAGAGCACATTTGACCGAGTCCCATTGTGGTGAAATGACGGTGCCTTTTGTCATGTCGGGTGAGTGTGAGCTGCATTCTGCAGGGTGCGATCATGCACAAGGCAGGAGCAGAGGGTGACATCAGCGTTTGGAGCAGCACTGCCGCTTTCTGTGTGGTCTGAAGTATGTCATTTAATCTCAGTGAGCCATTAATGAACTGACAAAGTGCGGCTAGTACTATAGCTGCTTCCCTGGATTACTCTGAGGTTTAAATGATAAAGTATGTGAAAAAGCTTGCTAAGTTAGCATTCTTTATACCCTTAAGAGTGTGAACCCTGCCTTTCTTATGTATATTTCTCCTCCATATCATGGGGGGATTGCATTGCATATAGTAGGTGCTTAATAAATGCTGATAATGGATCGGGACTGTGAAAACAAATACTGCTCAGCAAGGAACACGGGTCCACGAAGATCAGATATCCACTCATTTCCTGGCAGATTCCTTCTGCTGGAATCCACTCCAATGTGGAGGTTGCTCTGATCCTCCAAGGCAGCCTTGAGTGTTTGGTTCCTCTGCCCTGGGTTTTGCTCTCCCTCATTAGAGTAGGATTTCTCAACCTTCCCACTATTGATTGTTTGGACCAGATAATCCTTTGTTGTGGAAAGGTCGTTCTGTGCATTTTAGGATGTTTAGTCACATCTGCCAGTAACTTCAGCGTTAAGAGCAGACCAAGTTGAACAGTAAAAAATATCTCCTGACATTGCCTCTCGTCCTCTGGGGACAAAGTTGCCAGCAGTTAAGAATCGCTGTATACAGCAGTCATGCAGCATCCCTGGGTTTGTATGTAATAATCAGCTTGCCTGTGCCTTCTCCCAACCAGACTGCCAACCCCTAGGAGGCTGCACTGTGTCTTTCTCTGAGCCTCAGCTCCCACACAGGGCAGAGGTGCACTGAATATGGAAAGAAAAGGAAAAGACACTTAAAGAACTAATCAGTTATAGTAACTGTGTTGGTTCATTATATGAATTTTTTGTTTTCTTCTGGACCAAAAGGGCAAGGACCCGCCATAATCTCAAGTCTCTTTTCTGAAACCATTAGTGCTACCACCTTCTTCTCAATCTTCCTTTCCCCCATGCCCTGATAGTTGACAGAATTATGCAGTGTGTTCACTCAAAGTGGCATTGGATACTTGAGACTTTAGGCTACAAGGTCCAGGCAGAGATGAAAGGCACCCCTTTCTCTCCACCTCTTTTTTTAAACTTTATAACACTTTCTGCACCCAGGCTCCAAATACCACCTGTACCCTGAAGATTCCTAAACATGTATCTTTAGCTTAGAACCTCCCTATTAATTCCAGAATCATGTTTCCTAGCCCTACTAGAGATCTTCTCTTATATATTTCACAAACTCTGGAAACAAAAACCCAGCTTGTATCCAGTTGAAATCATGATCTTACTTCCTTGCCCCTTTTGAACTTCCTTCAGGATTCTTTATCCTAGGGACTGGTGCAGGGCTCTGGAGTCAGAATCTTCCTTTGTTCTTTGATAACTCAGTGACCTTGGGCATATTATTTCTGCTCTTGTTGCCTCATTGTCCTCTGTCAAACGGATACCGATCTTCCAGGGTTATTGTGAAGATCAAATTAAGTAATGCATGTAAATCACTTAGAAAATATTGCCTGGCCTGCTTAATAAATGGTAGATGTTGTTATTGTCCAAAAACATGCCTTCACCAGGTACCTGAGAACCATCTCTTACTCCTTCGCTCACCATTTCCCTGGTCCCACCCAGCAAATCCCTACAAATCCCTTTTGTTAATCATACCTGTCATTTCAGTTCAGTGAGGCCCATTCTTACCCATTTTAAGTGCAATGGCTGCAGTGAAGGCTTTGGTCCTTTCTTGCTTAGATTGTTACAGCAGTCCTTAAAACCAGCCTTTCTGCCTCTAGTTTCACCTTCAGCCTATGTGTTCGTTGTCTTGCTTCCTGGGTGGGGATACTCCTTAGTGTTTCCCGTTTCCTTTATAATGAAGGTCAGCCTCTCAAGCATGACGTGGATGGCCCTTGGTGACCTGCTTACCTTTTAGGCTCACCATGAGTAATATCCCAGCATGCTTTAGCAATCAGACCCTAACATGCCAGGTTCACTCATGCTTCCATTCCTATGCCAACTGTTCCCTCCTTCTTGTTTCTTCTCTTTTCTTTGTTAAGCTAACATCTATTCATCTTTAAGTCAAAGTTCCATTGTCTCTTCATCTTAGAAGCAGTACTTGACCAGCCTTTGCGAAAATAATTTCTCCACTAGGTGTCTGTGCTCTTACCATAGTAACACTCTGCATAGGTATCTTCTGGCACTTACTATGATGACTTATGTTTCTTGATTGCGTTTCCCACTAAATGGTGAATTTTTTTTTTTTTTTTTTTTTGGCCTTGCCACACAGCTTGTGGGATCTCAGTTCCCCGACCAGGGATGGAACCTGAGCCCTCAGCAGTGAAAGCACGGAGTCCTAACCACTGGACCGCCAGGGAATTCCCTAAATTGTCAATTTTTGACATTGCATTCATTTTGACTTCTCATTCATTTTGGTTTCTCTAGTGAGTAGCTCATTTCCTGGCACATAATAAGGTGACAACTATAAATAACTACGATTTATAGTTGAGTAAAGCTAGGATTCCATAAGATTGAGTCAGGCAGCGTAGACTTACAAAACTGCAGGAACAAAATTGAATCAGAATAAATTGACAGAATTAACCAGCAAAAGTAGGAACGAAGAAACCATGTAGGTATCTCTATTGGATAGAATCCAGTGGTCAGTAGATACAGAATCTTAAAGCTGAGATCAAGTTAGAAGTCTTAACTGAGAAAGCTCATCTGTAATAGATAATGGAGGAATTCCAAAGGGTCTGGGTGTTAAGGCATGCTGCCTTCTTTTACTGTCGCTGAGCACGAGGGAGAAACACCAGAAGGAAAAGTGAATCAGTGCTTATAATAGAGTGCTATTTAAAAAGGTACACACCTAGTGTTATGGCAACAGAGATGAAGTAACTTTGCAACAAATGGAGTCATTGCCTGGGGGCCAGAAATGACCAGCTCAAACGTCAAAGGCACATGTGCAGTGGGCAGATGTTTTACAGCAGTTTCAAGCCTCCAGTGCCAGTAACAGCTGTGTATAAAGAGCCTGATCAAAGATGGTGTTCAGCGGGCCACACTGCCTTGGGATCACATGGCCCGAGCCACAAAAGGTACCAGTGTTTTGTCATTTTCTACCTAAGCGTTTTTAGACTAGTTCACTGCTAAAAGCAGTAGTCTCAAGAGTCCTTTTTCAGGAAGATCATTTTTCAGGCCTGACATACAAAGCGGGGAAACATGGTGTACAGCTTTCTCAACATTAAGGAGATGACCAAAATATCATTTAATGACATCACTAATTATTTTAACCCATGATTCCATCGAAGGAACCATGTTGTTTTCTGGTTGGGCAAAGGAACACATTTCTTTGCTGTTCAAATATGTGCCTTTTATAAATTACATTTGAAAAATCTCTAGTCATGTTTTATCGTTTGAAATGTCATCGCATCTTCTCAGGAAGGATTTCTCTTCCTCTTTTTGGTTTGACATATGGAACAGCACATGTTGCCCTTCAATTAGAGTAATGAACAAATTTTCACGCCCGTTATTTGTACATTGCTTTGTCACCGAGGTGAAATAGCAGTGAATCTCATCCCTGGTTGTATTTAAGGGATTCAGTAAACTGTATTTGTGAGTCAGCTGTTAGAGTTTGACGTCAATATTCATCCATTTCTGAAAAACCTATACCAACCCCAGGAGATTTGGGTCTCGACTGCTCTGTGTGGAAAACGCCAACACCCTTCCTCTAAACCCAGCCGAGAATCTGTAAGCCTGGGACCGCTTCAAGGGAAATGCAGAACTGATGCACAAGAAAGACCTTTTATCAAGGCTTGATCTGATTTTGCTGTTTCACAACTGTCACACTGAAGTTCCCTTCCGTTCCTGCAGAAAGGAATACTTACTTCTGCCAGCAGGTTCCTGCCAGGAGCTGGAATGCATCCCTGTAAATACTCAGAGTAGCAGGGGTGGAAGAGCTTTCTTCTCTCGCCACGTTGCTTCTGCTTCTGGCAAAGGTTTGGGTATTGGCAGGGGCGCCCCGCCTCTGCACAGTCTGCTCTTGGAGGTGGGGAATTCCTCTTACTTCCAATTACCAGTTTCTTTACACGTGGGAGGACATTTTTGGGCACGGATTAGCCTCTTTGCTTCATGTCTGGCTGACAGCGCCCTTGCTGATTTATTTTTTGGCATTTTTTATGCATTTGTTAAGATGTCAAATGGTACATACAGAGCAATGGAGTGAAGGCTGAATTTACATTCTGGAGCTTGCAGTAGGTATGGGATGTTAGAAGTTCTGTCTTTGGAATGAAAGTTACAGTACTGGGTAAATAGAGGGTAGTGGGTGTGACTTACTTGCCTTCTCACAAAAGTCTCAAGACCCTTTAGTGAGCAGTGAATCACAGAATCCTAAGCTTGTAAGTGGGTCAGGATTTGAAAGTTCATGTGATCTATTGCCACGAGATCTGTTGCCTTCATTGAGGCTGAGAACACTTAAATGACTTACCGATGGCCACCCAGCTGGCCCATGCTAGAACCTACGCCAGAATACTGGTCTGCTCTCTTTGTCTTGCATTATTTTCACTATATCTCAATGCTTTGAAAGTAGTGAGCACTCAGTACATTTTATTAGGTATATTGAATACCTTCATTGTTGTTTCTGCATATAGGATGAAAAAAAACCCTCATCCCTTTCCCCACCAAAACAATCCTGCTGCATAGCCATACTGGATGGATTGGCTATAATTCTTGCAGCTAGACTGAGTTGCCTGGAAAAAGGGTCATTTCAGTAGTTTTCCCTTCTCCCAAGTGGTTGGAACCCTTAGTTGAAATGCCAGCCAGCTGAAACATGTCAAAATCAATCTGTAATTTTGGAGCAGTTCCAATCTCCTGCCCTGGTCGGTCTGTTCCATTATACTATCTGAAGCATTAATAGCACATTTGTGAAGGCATACTCAGGAAAAACAGATCTCACAAATTGTTTCTTCAGAGGGAATGATTACATAAACAACTAATTTGAGTGAAAGTAGCTCAGAAAATATTTCAGGTTCTGGCTGAGAATCTTAAATGCTTAATTAAGTAATTTTTACAAAGCTCTTATGTAACCTGGTATTAGGAAGTGATTTTTTTTTAAATAAAAGGTTAATAAACTATATATCTGTTCATAGCAATTGCTTTTAAATTCACTGGTCAGCTGGGGAAGGTTTCGCTGGTAGTGATGTTAGAAGAGGCTTGCCACTCATTTCCTTGACTGGATTGTGTTATGTATTCAAGAAGGTTACTAGCTGGATCAAAGTCTGATTGAATTTTTTTTAAAAAACACTGATCTTCTGACTTGCAGCTTAGTGCCCTTTACCTTAGAGCCCATGATTTTATTTTATTTTATTTATTCATTTACTTTGGCCACTCCATACAGGATGTGGAATCTTAGTTCTCCGACCAGGGACCGAACTTGCGCCCCCTGCATTGGAAGCACGGAGTCTTAACCACTGGACCGCCAGGGAAATCCCCTGATTGAATTTAAAGCAAATGCTACATATAATGGTAGTTAAAATATAGAGACCATAATGGTGTGGTCTTTCTTGACGGCAGTTCTAAAAAGGGCAGGGATATCAATTTTGTGATGGTGCCCTTGGTGGCTAAAACTTAACACTTTAACGTCTTCATCTTCCTCCCTGGACTAAGTATGAAAATGCTAATAAGGGACATTTGGTGTTGAAATCATTTTCAAACAAAAGTATCAGACATACTTTAATTATGAACTTGTGTGCCAAATCTATACGGTTTACATTTTTAGGGGCCTTAAAAATATCAGCAAAAGTTTTAAAAAACATTCTCCACTCTCAGACTTTATATTTATTAGTGTTTCTGACATTTATGGACATGGGGCCAGCAATTTCTTACACATAGTGGGTGTTCTGCAGATACTGGCAGGTGATAATATGAAAAGATTTAAAAAATTTAAGGAAAATCTTTTGCACCAACTTTTTATCTATGTATTTTCTAAAATTTACTTTATTGAAATATAGTTGATTTACAATGTTGTGTTAGTTTCAGGTGTACAGCAAAGTGATTCAGTTATACACATATATACATTCTTTTTCATATTCTTTTCCATTATGGTTTATCACAGGATATTGAATATAGTTCCTTGTGCTATACAGTAGGACCTTGTTTGTTTATCCATTCTATATAGAGTAGTTTGCATCTACTAATCCCAAACTCCCACTGCCTCCCTCCCCCACCCCCCTTGGCAACCACAAATCTGTTCTATAGGTCTGTGAGTCTGTTTCTGTTTTGTAGATAAGTTCATTTGTGTCACATTTTAGATTCCACATATAAGTGATATCATATGGTATTTGTCTTTCTCTTTCTAACTTACTTCACTTAGTATGATAATCTCTAGGTCCATCCATGTTGCTGCAAATGGCATTATTTCATTCTTTTTTATGGCTGAGTAGTATTCCAGTGTATATATGTACCACATCTTCTTTATCCATTCGTCTGTCAATGGACATTTAGGTTGTTTCCATGTCTTGGCTATTGTATTATTTATGTATTTTTGTATTTGGTTTATTGTATTGTATTTTGTATTCTGCTTATTTCTTTATTGGAATTTTGAGAAAATCCTCAGACATTTTGGGCTTTGACCAGCTTTTTTTTGAACTAAGAATATTCCAAATTGGTGAGATAAAAGTTATAAAAAAATCAAATTTCCCAAGAGGAAATGAGGGAGTTGGTTTTTGAGACTGTTGTTGTTGGTTTTGTGAAAATAATACTCAACTTTTCTCTTAAAAAACAAATCAGATAATTTAGAAAAGTATAAAGAAATAAATACAAGTCAGTGCAACCTTCATACTCCAAATCTGCAGTGGCTTAATTTCATATTATTTCTGTCACTGGCAGCCTTGCTTCTCTCCTTCTACCTCTAGGTGCAGCTGCACCAGGTAAAAACATTTAGGAAAAGCACATGGATGGAACATTCTGTCTTGTATTCCCCACACTAATGGTCCTCCCATGCTGAGAGGTATCTGACATGTGACTGCATTAGTGATCACTAATTACTACTTTGAATTCTGTTGATAAATGTAACAGAACATTCACAATAATTAATTTTTGATGACAGCAGATCACAGATTTCCTTTCCCATTGTTCAGACAGAATGCATGACCAAAGAAGATATCACTCCCATACCAAGCAAATTCTAGATATGTAGAATAATGGAGTCTTCTTTATTATTGTTATTATCTTGATAAATGATGTCCAGACATAGTTGTCTCTTTTTTTACCTTTGAGGAAATTTTTTCTGGCTAACTTACATTGGTGATCGCTTATATGGTCACAGTGTTATTGGAAGAAACAAATTGTATTTTTTTTTTTTTTTCACGGTACGCAGGCCTCTCACTGTTGTGGCCTCTTCCATAGCGGAGCACAGGCTCTGGACGCGCAGGCTCAGCAGCCATGGCTCATGGGCCTAGCCACTCCGCGGCATGTGGGATCTTCCCGGACCGGGGCATGAACCCGTGTCCCCTGCATCAGCAGGTGTACTCTCAACCACTGCACCACCAGGGAAGCCCAAATTGTATGTTTAATATTACAAAATTTTGAAAGAGAAATGTGTAATCTTTGATAGCTTGTATTTTTAAATGCAAAAGCATGAATCATTCTATGATTTTTGAGTGAATCATTCTTTTTTTTAAAAAATTTAATTAATTAATATATTTATTGGCTGTGTTGGGTCTTCATTGCTGCGCGCGGGCTTTCTCTAGTTGTGGCGAGCAGGGGCTACTCTTTGTTGCAGTGCGTGGGCCTCTCATTGCGGTGGCTTCTCTTGTTGTGGAGCACGGGCTCTAGGCACGTGGGCTTTAGTAGTTGTGGCTGGCAGGCACTAGAGCGCAGGCTTGGTAGTTGTGGCACACGGGCTTAGTTGCTTCGCGGCATGAGGGATCTTCCTGGACCAGGGCTCGAAGCCATGTCCCCTGCATTGGCAGGCGGATTCTCAACCACTGTGCCACCAGGGAAGCCCGAATCATTCTTATTATGGAAACTTTGAAGAATTGCTTTACTCACTTAAATCCACTACTGCAGCAGTTTGTTTTGATTTCTTTTTACCATTCACTTTCCATTAGTTAATTTGGTGTCATGGTAGGAGAGTCATTTCAAGAAGGAGAAATTATGTGCATCACATCCTTGTGAACAGCCACTCACCTCTGACAGCTGGATTGCTCAGGGCTGCTGGAGACAATGCCGCAAGCTTGCACATTGCTGCCCTTACACAGTTGTGGTCTCCAGCCCCGGGTGTGCTTTCAGCACTGCTCAGAGGTCCTCTTGGGAGCCTCTTGTCCTCTTCCTATGCCAGCTCATACTGCCCTCCCCAGGTTTCCTCACCCACTGCTTCCTGGTCCAGATGACAGACTTGCAATGCTTACCACCTCACTGGACCACAGCCTCTCCATGTATTGGACAGATCCATATGAAATTGCCAATGTTTGACTGGTTTTGACTTGCAAAGTCAGCAGTTGCAGCTGCCTCAAGCTAATGCGTGCTTCTTTTCATATTTTCATCCTTCTGTCATTCCCTGACTTCTAATAAGGAATAGATGACCCTCTTTTCCAGGGTTCATTCATCCATCTCAGGAACCCATAAATCGTTGCTCTTCTGGGATCCACCTCCAACAGTTATCCTTGTCTTTTCATAACTTCCATTTCTAACTTTCACCTTGGCTCCTTTTCATTAATATATAATATAGCCAAGTCATTTCTGTCCTTTTATTTGATTTTGAAAACTGTATACAACGTACCACATGTATAAAGGAGAAATATAAAATGTATGCGCAGTTTAAAGATTAACAGTGTAACAAACACAACCTAGCTTAAAACTAGACTCTTTCCAATACATCTGAACCACTTGTGTGCTCTGATCCTCTTCCTTCTCTCCCCCAAACAATATCCTGAATTTTATATTATTTTCTCCCTTTTCTTGATTGTTTAGTCACATGTGTATGTAGCTCTTAAAAATCTTTTTGCATCTGAAAATGCTTAAACATATTTTAAGTACCTTCTGAATAACAATGATAGAAGCAAAATTAATTGGAAAAAAATCTTACCCAATGTTTCCTTTTATCCAGGGATTCAATTCACTTTGGAATGTGACAGGTATCAAGATTGTGAAATATGACACATGTTTGGCATCAGGGTTAATAACTTCTCATTTGGGCCAGGATCTTACTATAGTAGGATTGCTGTGCTTAAGAGAGATATTTTGTCTGCATTAGCAAAGATTATTAAAATAATGATCTAGGTAATTCAAAACCAAACCTTTGTTGCCTAAATTATCTCTGTTCAAATAATTATCTCAATAATTTAACATCAGTTACACCTTTACATGAAGATACTCTTTACATCTATGTACACCTATGTACATGAAGATACCTATGTACCTGAAGATACTCGATTTGGCCAATATCGTAAATGCCTACGATGTTTAAAACACTGATTCGGGCTGTAAGAAACCCAGCAATGAGTAGGAGAGATAGCCCTCAAGTTGCCACCAATCTAGAGGAGAAAAAACCCAAAGTAGACAAATAATTTATATTGTAAATCAGCCTGCAAATGGCATTTAAGAAACAGAAAAGGTATATAAAGGTTCGTGTGAAAAGGGAGCCTGACTCTCACAAACTTTGAGACTTAATTTTCTTTTGAAGCAGACTTAAGACTACATCTCAGACCTGACTTTTGAATTTTCTGTCCTCTATCCTTTTATTTTTATATAACAACTGTGTTGATGTATTACTTACATACTGTCGGTATTCTAACACTTGTGATAAATTCAGTTCATTCATCAAACTTGTGTTGGTACTTACTATGCTCCACTACAAAGTGCAGGCATACAAAGCTTGATAAGATGTGGTTGAGAAGTTCAGAGCAGTAAGGAGATAGATGTGAAAATCGTGGGATGGAGAGCGGGGGAAGGATTAGGAGTTTGGGATTAGCAGATTCAAACTATTATATTTAGGATGGATAAACAACAGGGTCCAACTGTATAGCACAGGGAACTATACTCAATATCCTGTGATAAACCATAATGGAAAAGAATATGAAAAAAGGATACATATATGTATAACTGAATCACTTTGCTGTACAGCAGAAATTAAACACAACATTGTAATCAATTATACTTCAATAAAATTTTTAAAAAAGAGACCATATTCCTAGTACAGTATAAGTGCCCCAGTGTACACAATACTGTAGTGACCCAGTGGAGAGAGGCAGGCGGGAGCTCTGATTAGATCAGGTTGCACAGGATTCAGGACCCAGTGGGGCTCTTAAAGGATGAATAGAAATTTACCAGAGGGACACAGAAGGGGAGTGTTCCAGGTTTTCTGCCCAGGTGGACATTTTGCATGGATTTTTCTCCAGCTACACCTGGGGCTGGCGAAAGTCTATGACAGACCTCTTCCCAGACATTTTGATTAGTTCTAGCCTTGCTCTGGTCTCCACCCTGCATCCTCAGATCCCGACCTAGTTCTTACCTACTTTCCTTGAATTCTGACTCTAGGTTCTGGATGCCTCCAGAGCCCAGAATGGATTTGTCAGGTGTTGCGGCTTAGATGGGGTTGGGGAATCAGACACAACAGGAAAGAAAGGAGCGTGTGAAGAGTCAAAGAAGCAAAACTGGCATGCGGCATGTGGGGCATGAGTAAATCCGCCTGGCTGGAGCACAGGTAGGATGCTTATGAAGAAGAGGTGGAAATGGAGTTGACCAGAAAAAGCAGGGTCCAGATCCTGAAAGAACATATGTGCTTTGCTGAGGAGTTTGGACATTATTAGGTCGAAATGGGAGAACCCTGAAAGGCTTTCAAGTAGCAGAATGACATGAAAGACTTGTGTAGTAAGTATATTCATACTGTTTAGCTAGTTTTATTGTTTCTGCATTGAAGCCGTTGATGAGGTTGCTGTTCTGACCTCCCTTCAGGAGGGAACTGCTGTAGGGGTAGTTAGCCAACAGCCTGCAGGTGCCACATCTTCCAATCTGCCACAGCATTCCCCTCAGGGCCACACTCTCCGTGGGCTGCTCCCAGGGTAATGACTGAGCATGGCGGGGCCTGGGGTCAGGCCAGTTCTGCCCAACGGGGACTCTTCCAGTGGGTGGTCTGCTTGAGGCTGGGCTGGCAGAGACTTTCTCAGAGCCGTACACATCCGAGCCTCCTCCTATTCAATCCTTCTCCTTCTTTTCATGGGTGCCATGGGTTTATGACGGTCTCAGGCTTCCTCTATTTCTGAATCCCTTGCCCTTTATCTGTCAGGAGTTTCCCCCAGTAATCTCTTTTAGTTCTAATTCTGTCTTGACATTGGCTTTCCATAGGACATGAACTGACATATGATGCCTCAAAGCCTACTTTTAAATTTTAGTATGTATCTTTAAGCGGTTCTTTATATTTTTACTCTCTGAACTAGCATGCTTTCCTTTATATGAAATACACTGTTTTATGTAGTCAGAGGTAATCTTAAATAAATGATCTCAGGACAGTTTGGACTCCTGGGCATGCCAAGCTTCTCCGCACAAGTTTGTCGTTACAACTACCTGGGATCTGACAGCCTTCTGAGGAACTAGGGCAGAACTGGCAGCCTTGCTTAGTTCTACTTAGTAATGTATTTCCTACATCCCATCGTGGCAGGATTGGCTCAGGTTCAAAGAGTTGATGAACAGGAAATGCTTCAGACAGAGAAGATTTTTTTCCTGACTCTCATTCTTATAAAGTATTTTGATATCTCATGACTAGCAGGTGGTTAGATAAAAGAGGAAGATAATTCAGCATCGTAAAAGCCCGTGACCTAGCATTTGGGAGGACAGGATTAATTATAGCAAATCACTGTATGATTTTTGAGGCAGTGTTTCTCTATAGAATATTGTGCCTTATATATGAAAAGCACTTCCTCTCTCTCTCTTTAATAAAAAAATCACTTTAAGTAAAAACAGTGAATCATGTTCCTGAAGTAGGTTGTGATCTTCAAACATGAGAAAAGTATGGAAGTTAATTTTTTGTTTTTAGAAGGTCTGTCATATTGCAGTTTATATAATATGGCTAATAGCAAAATTGTCTACTACATTTATTTAAAATGAAATGCTAGGTTGAGTATCAAGATTTTTGAAACTAAAATGAATTTGTTTTGAGTTAAGTTGTAGAATTGAGCATTATCTAATCTCCTGGGCAGATTTTCAAGTGTTCCTGTGATCAGAGGTCTTTTGTGAATTCTCTGTGAATGGGGATTCCCTGTGTGGTCCAGGATTTAAGGAGGGATTGAGGACCAACCTCATGGTTTTAGGTGCACTGCTTTGCTCTCATTTTACACACAGAGTCTCTTCAGTAAGTGACAACTAAAAGGCTGACAGAAATTCCAATGGGTTCAAACTATGCAGGATGATAAAATGTTAAATACCTTTAACATTAACTTTTCCATTAAAAATATATATTTATTAAGTCCTAATGATCTAACTGGAATTGTGGGCATTATCTAGTAAGTTTTCATTTAAAGAGAATACACAGTAGTTGCTTAAATGTGAAAAGAACCATGTGAAGAAAAATCTCCTATTTCTGTGAACGTACTTAATAGTGCTAAGAAGTTTATCTGGTGAAAGGATTTTGTGTGATATAATTTTGCAGTATTAAGACCCATGCACAATTGAGATGTTGCTCCTATTCATGTGGCATACCCCTTCTTTAAAAAACGCTAAATGATAATCAGTGAACATGACAAGAGTGATTACTTCAGAAGCCCAAGTGAAATACTGATGAACTTATGTCTTAATTCTGATAAGATTGAATTTTGGGGGCATGACCTTCTTATTCAATTAAGAATAAGTTATTAATAATAAAGATCAGATCAGAAATAAATGAAAAAGAAATGAAGGAAACAATAGCAAAGATCAATAAAACTGAAAGTTGGTTCTTTGAGAAAATAAACAAAATTGATAAACCATTAGCCAGACTCATCAAGAAAAAAAGGGAGAAGACTCAAATCAATAGAATTAGAAATGAAAAAGGAGAAGTCACAACTGACACTGCAGAAATACAAAGGATCATGAGAGATTACTACAAGCAACTATATGCCAATAAAATGGACAACCTAGAAGAAATGGACAAATTCTTAAAAAGCCCTACCTTCCGAGATGGAAACAGGGAGAAATAGAAAATATAAACAGACCAATCACAAGCACTGAAATTGAAACTGTGATTAAAAATCTTCCAACAAACAAAAGCCCAGAACCAGATGGCTTCACAGACGGATTCTATCAAACAATTTGGGAGAGCTAACATCTATCCTTCTCAGACTCTTCCAAAATATAGCAGAGGGAGGAACACTCCCAAACTCATTCTACGAGGCTGCCATCACCCTGATACCAAAACCAGATAAAGATGTCACAAAGAAAGAAAACTACAGGCCAATATCACTGATGAACATAGATGCATGAATCCTCAACAAAACACTAGCAAACAGAATCCAACAGCACCTTAAAAGGATCATACACCATGATCAAGTGGGGTTTATCCCAGGAGTGCAAGGATTCTTCAATATATGCAAATCAATCAATGTAATAAATCATATTAACAAATTGAAGGACGAAAACCATCTGATCACCTCAAGAGATGCAGAAAAAGCTTTTGACAAAATTCAACACCCACTTATGATAAAAAAAAAACCCTCCAGAAAGTAGGCATAGAGGGAACTTACCTCTACATAATAAAGGCCATATATGACAAACCCACAGCCAACATCATTCTTATTGGTGAAAAACTGAAACCATTCCCTCTAAGATCATCTCAATAGATGCAGAAAAAGCTTTCCACAAAATTCAACACCCATTTATGATAAAAACCCTCCAGAAACTTAGAGGGAACTTAATTCAACATAATAAAGGCCATATATGACAAACCCACAGCCAACATCATCCTCAGTGGTGAAAAACTGAAACCATTTCCACTAAGATCAGGAACAAGACAAGGTTGCCCACTCTCACCACTATTATTCAACATAGTTTTGGAAGTTTTAGCCACAGCAATCAGAGAAGAAAAAATTAAAGATGATACAAATAAATGGAGAGATATACCATGTTCTTGGATTGGAAGAATCAACATTGCGAAAATGACTATACTACCCAAAGCAATCTACACATTCAGTGTAATCCCTATGAAACTACCACTGCCATTTTTCACAGAACTAGAACAAAAAATTTCACAATTTGTATGGAAACACAAAAGACCCCGAATAGCAAAAGCAATCTTGAGAAAGAAAAACGGAGCTGGAGGAATCAGGCTCCCTGATTTCAGACCATACTACAACGTTACAGTAATCACGACAGTATGGTGCTGGCACAAAAACAGAAATATAGATCAATGGAACAGGATAGAAAGCCCAGAGATAAACCCACACACATATGGTCACCTTATTTTTGATAAAGGAGGCAAGAATATACAATGGAGAGAAGACAGTCTCATCAATAAGTGGTGCTGGGAAAACTGGACAGGTACATCTAACAGAATGAAATTAGAACACTCCCTAACACCATACACAAAAATAAAGTCAAAATGGGTTAAAGACCTA
>NC_041223.1:32811541-32848520 GCF_002837175.3 Physeter macrocephalus | reverse complement strand
TTACAAGGATCTCACCCAGCTCAATATCAAAAAAACAAACAACCCAATGCAAAATGGGAAGAAGACCTAAATAGATATTTCTCAAAGAGGATATACAGATTGCCAGCAAACACATGAAAGGGTGCTCAACATCACTAATCATTAGAGAAATGCAAATCAAAACTACAATGAGGTATCACCTCACACCGGTCAGAATGGCCATCATCAAAAAATCTACAAACAATAAATGCTAGTCTGTCATACAGAGTGAAGTAAGTCAGAAAGATAAAAACAAATACCGTATGCTAAGACATATATATGGAACCAAAAAAAAAAAAAAACCGTCATGAAGAACCTAGGGACAGGGCAGGAATAAAAACACAGACCTACTAGATAATGGACTTGAGGACACGGGGAGGGTGAAGGGTAAGCTGAGACAAAGTGCGAGAGTGGCATGGTCATATATACACTACCAAATGTAAAAAAAAAAAAAAAGTCATGAAGAGACTAGGGGTAGGACAGGAATAAAACACAGACCTGCTAGAGCATGGACTTGAGGATATGGGGAGGGGGAAGGGTAAGCTGTGACGAAGTGAGAGAGTGGCATGGACATATATACACTACCAAATGTAAAATAGATAGCTAGTGGGAAGCAGCTGCATAGCACAGGGAGATCAGCTCGGTGCTGTGTGACCACCTAGAGGGGTGCAAAAGAGAGGGTGGGAGGGAGGGAAATGCAAGAGGGAAGAGATATGGGAGCATATGTATATGTATAACTGATTCACTTTGTTGTAAAGCAGAAACTAACACACCATTGTAAAACAGTTATACTCCAATAAAGATGTTAAAAAAGAAAAAAAGTCAAACAAACAAACAAACAAACAAACAAAAAAACAAATGTAAAACCGATAGCTAGTGAGAAGCAGCCGCATAGCCCAGGGAGATCAGCTCGGTGCTTTGTGACCACGTGGGATAGGGAGGGTGTGAGGGAGGGAGACACAAGAGGGAAGAGATATGGGGATATATGTATATGTATAGCTGATTCACTTTGTTATAAAGCAGAAACTCACACACCATTGTAACCAATTATACTCCAATAAAGATGTTTTAAAAAAAAAGAATAAGTTATTAGTGATGTCACAGGTCTAGGGAAACCACAGTGGATTGTAGACTTGGCTACTATCGGGAGGCTGCCTTTGTCAAGTGGAATTTTTGGAAAACTCAATATGGCATCTCACATTGACACTCGAGATTTGTTTCAAACCAGTAATTGACTATGTTGGGATGAGTGGATGGGTCACTAAATCAAATCAATGCCATTTTGGGAAGTGTTTATTGTTTTAAAATCTCATGCTTGCAGAAATTTTGCAAGTATAGTACAAAGAACATTTTTTCCTAAGCCACTTGAAAATAACTTGTTGGCATGATAACCTTCACCTATAATATAACCATCAAATTCAAAACATTCACATTGGTACATTAGTACATCTAATTTTCTGACCCTATTCAAGTTTTGCCAGTTGTCTCTCTAATATAAAGGATCTAGTCCAGAATCATGTGTTGGATTCAGTGGTCATGTCTCTTTAGTCTCCTTCCATCTGGAATGTTTCTGTAGTCTTTCCTAGACTTTCATGATCTTGAAAGGCCAGTTATTGTAAGATGTCTCTCACTGTGGGTTTGTCTGATGCTTCCTTGTTGCTAGATTCAGGTTTGGTGGGAATATCACAGAAGTGTTGGTGAGGTGGAAAATCAATTCTCCTTTACTGTCTTTAGTTCAGTGTTCGGAGGCCTTTGAACTAAACTGACAAAAGACAGATGAGCGAGAGGAAAGAAAAACAGATTTAATGCACGTATGCACGGGAGTTCTCAAAGAAATGTGACTCAAGGAGGCAGTTAGGATTTGGGGCTTACATACCATCTTAATAGGGCCAGGGGGATACCTCTGGGAGAGCAAATAACTTCTTAGAAGGGAAGTGGAGAGAAAGGGCACTTAAGGAAAAACAAATGACATTTTGGAAAGATAAATGGACCTTAGGAGAACAGATAGGATATGTAATAGTTTTGTGACAGTATCTGCTTGGCTGCAGTGCCAACTTCTCTCGCTGAAAGAGAAGATTGGAGCTGTTCCCAGGGATGGGATTTATGACAATTGAATTTTTTGAGTTCTTTTGAGAAGCTCTGCTTTTCGGCAGATAAGGGATTTCAGGAACTCAAACGGCTTTAGCTTAAAATAATTTGTATGCCACAGTGGCTTATTCTGGATCCCTGCATGGCACTGTATTGTGTCATTTGGTGTGCGATTTCAGTTCATCTCATGATAATGGTGTTCACTTTGATGCCTTGATAAAGGGGTATGTGCCACTGTAAAGGTTCACGTTGTTTTCCATTTTTAGTTAATAGGTATTTTGTGAGGGGTACTTTGAATTTATGCCAGTATCTTTCAGTTTACAGGTATGTGAGTTTATATTACTGCGGCCTCACGGTTTAATGGGTTATAATCTGTTACTATCATTTATTCTGATGCTCAGTTATCCCTTATTTGGCCAGTGGGAGCTTATTCAAGCTGGCTTTTATGTTGACACACCCCCATTAATCTTTGAGCATTTCCTTGTTTTTTGGGAGGCACATGTTGCTCCAAGATCATCTTATACTTTCCCTGCCTTAGCTCTGAAATTAGCCATTTCTCCCAGAAGCCCTGATTCTTTTTAATGGAGAATGGTATTTAGAAACCAATATCTGGATGATAGGCGTGCTCATTGCTATCGGTGTCGCTGCCGCTCAAGACCCTCTCAGTAAGTACACAATCTCTCATCACTGGTGCTCCCAACCCACCCCCTGGGGACTCCTTCCTCATTGTCAGTGCTCTGATTCCCTGCACTAGGCTACTGTGCAATAGCACTCCTTCCTCAGGCTGCCCAGGTCTCAACACCCATGTCAGGCCCCCTTGTCCCCTCCCACAGGGAGTCCTATCTCGCCTTGCTCAGGCTCTGATGCCCTGTGCTGGGCCAGAGTCCCAGGTAGAAATGCTTCTTGCTTTGCTTAGGCTCTGAAACTCTGTGGCTAGACACCTCCCACCCCACAACCCCATGCCCTGCTGTGGGGATGCCTTCTTTCCTCCAATCAGATTTGGACACCGTGGTTGGAGCTGCCACCCCTATGAGTGTACGTCGTCCTCATCCTAGCCAGACTTTGACACCCCACTCTCTGTCATCATGGCTCCTCTACTCCTGTGTGGATTTCTGCCTTCCTTAGCTCCACCACATGGCTCCAGGAATGAATTGTTCGTGAAGGGGAATAGAGCTCAATGCCATTTTAAGTGTGGATTTAGAAGTTACCTAATAATTTACCAAAGTCGGAAGATCTGCGGTCCTATTTTTTAACCAAGATTCTGGAACATATAATTGAAGAGAAATGATTTCTTGAGACTCCTCGTGTCAATGTTTTTTAAGATTTATTTTTAATGTGAAAATACATATTTTAGTAAGGCAAAGGTTTGATGTTTGATTCTGCATTCAATGAGAAACTAACATATATTTATAGCATATCTTCTCCAAAATATACATGTGCATTAATTATTTAGGAGTAAGTTGTCGTCAGAGGATTTTGTGTCCAAGATCCATGATGAAAATTTCGGAATCCAAGTACCAGCAGTTCCTCATTTACATTCCATCAGATCTGTACTTTTAAATCAGACAAAAGGTCTAAGGTACTTTCCATTCTCCACATGGGATGTATACTAAGGACCCTGAGTTTATATTTCCAGCCCAGATCTTGGCCCTAGAGCTACCTTCAAACTCCCTCTGTTTTGGACTACCCTTTAGTCTCAATTGTGCTAAAACTTTGTCATTGAGATGGCTATGAGATATAAAATGCAGATGTCAAGTAGGCATCCCCTATGCTTCATGCTCCTATAGCCAGTGCCTATGTGACATCTCCATTTTGATGTGTCACAGGCATCTCAAACTCAGCATGCCCACACCTGAACTCTTGAATCCTGATACTGCCCTCCAGAGCACAAATCTTCTTCTTCTTCTTCCCAGTCTCAGTAAATGGCACAACCATACCCCCCGCCCCTGCAAAGCCCCAGCCAGAGATCTGGAAATGTTCTTGGCTCTTCTCCTTTATCCTTTATGTAGAATGGATCAGTGTATTCTGTGGTCTGTTCTGTTCTTTTCAGCACTTCCTGTCTCAAGCCTAGTCCAACCCACCGACATCTCTCGCCTGGTCTACCTCTTACTCCATTCTTGCCACCTTGTGATTCATTATCCTCACAGCTGCCAAAGTGATGTCTGCATATTGGATCATGTCACTAACCTACTTAAACACACTTAACAAATTCCACAATTCTCATGTACACCTGCATGACTAGCCCCCTATTCATCTCTGCAGCCTCACCTTGTGCTATTCACCCCCAAGCACTTGGCCTTCTTTCTGTTCCTAGAACATATCAAACATTTTGCTACCTTAGAACTTTTGAATATCATCTGTCTAAAATATCATTAACTTCCCTATTCCAAATAGAACTTTTGAATCTTTACACTAGAGCCAGATGCTTACTGATGAGTGTGATTTGGGGACTAATCTCTGTGCTCTTACATATTATTTATTTTGTACTTGAAGGAGAATCTCAGTAGCAATTAGTATGAAATAATTGTTAAACTTAATTTACTATTAAGAAAACAACAAGAGTCTGCTTCCAACTGCTTCCAAAATAAAAATCTTAATAAAAATCAATGTAATTATGACATTTAAAATGTAAAAAGGAAAAAAAGGCACAATGTCTATAAAATATTCAGTATATGAAACACTTTGAAACCCTGGAAGAAAAGGGAATTCAATGTATCATTGTTACCAAATTATTACTAGCTTAATTTTCACATGACTCATTTCAGTAAAGATGGTGAATTTTTATTAATGGTGTTTGTAAATACTATAATTCCTTACGTGTACGTTGCACAGTCCAGTGTACAAGAATGTGTGCATGCATTGTTTTTCTTGAATTCCAACCTCTTGAGCACAGAGAAGTGACTTGTTGTAGCATCACTTGGCCAAGTCCAGTTCTCTAGACTTCATCTTCATTCAAGAAATGTTATCTGAGAGTATACTGTGCATCAAGTACTATGCTAGGAACTTATGAACAAAAATGTTTTCTTAGAGCTCCTGGCCTGATGGAGTAGACGCATAATAAACAAGTCAGCCAGCAAATGCATACATGTGGTTGGAGGGATATTTTTCCTTGCTCACACACACTGTTTTTCTGGAGCCAGGAATGTACTGAACTTCCAAACCAATCTTTGGATATTAAATACAAAGGAAGGGAAGAGTCAGAGACTCTTTTGGCATTATTAACTCATAGGAGGTAAATCATTTTACGGCATTATGAAAGATTTTATTGTTTTGTAAATTATATGGGGGCAGTATAAAAGGTTTTATTTTTTTATAGATAATCTATCCATGAGGGCTAAAAGCCCATCCCTACCGACCCATTCAGAATAGAATTCAGTGGAATGTAAGGGCTTGCAAATTTAGCCTCTGAAGAAGTAGGAGCAAGGGGAAGAGAGTCAAGGAGTTAGAGACAGTGGGGGATGTAAAGAACAGAGGTCTAGCCCAAAGGGGGAGGGATTTTTTCTCCTTCCAAGTGCGTGATAAGGTACCAAGTCAGGAGGATAAGCAGCAGAGAGTAATTCCCCCTGCACCCTGTAGAGACGACAAGATGAAATTGGAAGCTGAAGAGATGAACCATTTAGTATGTGCTTCTCGATTCTGTGTGCTTGACTTACCAACAGCAAGCTTCATTATTAATGAATTGCATCATTACTTGGTGAAGAAGTTAGCTCTTTATAATTTAAAGAAAACTACATGTCAGTAGTTAGAAAAAAGAGACCCAAAATCTCCATAACGTAATAGACCCTTAACTTTTGAAAGGACACTGGGACTCCTTTGAACACCATTTTTATAGTTTACTAAATAATTACAATAAATGTGTCACCCCTTTCCTGCTCATGAGATCTATTTCTCTCTACTGAAGTGTCATTAGATGCCTCCTTTCCTGCTGCCCACAAGACAATTTTTAGAGGGTGTCTGAGGTTGTGCCCTTATTTAAAAGAAAACTTCAATCTGATGTGTAAATGAGTTACTGTGCTATATATGTGTAAGGAAGTATTATAGTATTTATAAGCATCATTAGTGAAAATTTATCATCTTTATTGAAACAAGTCATTTGAAAATTAAACTAGAAACAATTTGGTAACAATAGTACATTGAATTCCCTTTTCTTCCAAGACTTCAAACTGTTTCATATACTGAATATTTTATAGACATTGCTACTTTTTTTCTTTTTGCATTTTAAATGTCATAATTACCTTGATTTTTATTAAGACATTTATTTTGGAATCAGTCTTTTTTGGGTTGTTGTTTTCTTAATAGTAAATTAAGTTTAACAATTATTCTATACTAATTGCTACTGAGATTCTTTTTCAAGTTATAAAATAAATAATACTGTAAGAGAACATAAATTAGTTCCAAAATCACATTCATCATGTAGTATTTGACTAGTGTAAAGATTCAAAGATTCTATGTCACTAAGAAAAACAGCATTATTATGATTCATAGTCATTAAGCCTCATGCTTGTTTTATCGATGGATTAAATTTTCAGCTTTTGATGTGTGCGTGCGTGTGTGTGTGTGTGTGTGTGTGTGTGTGTACATATCGTTAGTTAACAGTAAGTCTCTAGGAATGTAAGATCCAATAACATGTTCAAAGCTAAAATTTCCCCTCCAGCAGCTTCTTTCTATTTGTTCCTTACTTTTCTAAAAGGTGCCATTATCCACATCCAATTGCTCAAGCCAGCATGTGGGCATCATCTTGACAAGTTTCTCTCCTTTATCTCCCACATCTACTCTAATGCCAGGATCTATTTATTCTGCCTTCTAAACTGCCTTCCTCAGTTCCGTCCACTCATTCATCCCATAGCCGCCACCTTCATTCAAGTTACCATCATCTGTCACCTGGATTGCCGCAGGGCTTCTTAACTAGTCTTCCTAGATCATTTGTACCTCCTTTCCATATGGCAACAAGAGTCTTATAATAATGCAGATCTGATCCTAGTCTCTCTCTGCATAAAGCCCATTCATCATGTCTCCTAAGATAAAGTTCAAAGCCCTTAATATGATCTATGAAACTTCATGTGATCTTGCCCCTACTACCTTTTCACTCACCTCCTTGCCTGAGCCACACTGTTTCTGTTCATTTCTTTGAGAACCGGCTACTCAACCATTTCAGAGTCCTGGAACGTGCTGTTCTTCTTCCCTCCCTTCTCTACACTATCTCAGTGTAAAGTCACTTCCTCATACTTCTCGGACTGAGATAGGTCACCTTGATATTCACTTCCATGTCATCCTACATTTTCCCTTCTTAACACATGTAACTCAGAATTATTTATTCAAAGTCTATCTTTCCCACTCAACAGGTAGATCCAAGGAGGTGAGGATCAAGTTTGAGTTGTACATCATTTTATCCTTTTTGACATTATACTTACTTTTGACATTATGACAGAGTTAAAAAAAACCCAAATAATTAAAATTTGAACACAAGTGGGTAGTGCTTTTTAAAAATTTGTTTGAAAGTATCCTCAACAGTCATGTTTACTCAGGTTCAAATTGACTTGGCAATGTATGGGTACATATGGAAAGAATCTTCCAGGTGAAGAAATTTCAATATATTGGTAAGCCCTGAACAAGTGGCCTCTTTATGAGAATGTATGTGGAATGTAAAATCTAGAAAAGATTTATTTTCTTGTAGTCATGCTGCATGTTTCTAAACACATAAAAGAGGATCTAGTATGCTAACTTTACATTCACTGGAAATTTGCAGACAGATTAAGAGCAGTAAAACAGGAAGTAGACACATACCCCAAAAGTCAAAAAACAAGTCAAATAGATGTCATAAAGCCCAAAGTGTATGTATCCTCAAAGCCTTCACTCCAACTTTGCTTGCTCTTAATTTGCATATAGTATCAGTAAATCTATTTGCTTGGCTTTCTCATTTCTAAGGCCAAAGCCCCAAACAAGAACTGGTCAGGGAAATAATGTTGCAGGAACCCACTGTTCCCAATGGCAGTGTCGGCTGACAGCAGGGTCATCTCGCCCTCCTCCAGACTTCGGTGGGACCTTACTTGTGTGACAGCACTAACCATATTTGCCTAGTGGCATGATTATGCTTTCAAAAAGTCATTTCCCATTCTTGATCATAAGCTCTTAAGGGGAAACCTTGACTTTTTACAAGACTTTCAGAGTATCACACAAAACCATGTCAGAGTTGATATTCATAATTAAAATAAAGCAAAACAACTCTGAGTCATCAAGAGAAAATTGAATTATGTTTAATATTGTTTGAGGAGCCTGGAATGAAATATTATATTTTAGAAATGTTTTCATACCTAATAACGGAAATGAAAAGCTTTTCTTCTAAAAGAACTGAATACAAAGTTATTATTTCCATTTTTTAGAGCCACTTATAAACCATGGAGTGTCTCAGAGCTGAAGTTTTACTATTTACTACTCCTAATTCTATTGATGTATAGTTTGCAAACCCTTTAAACAACCTAGCTGAGAGCAACCTATGAGGAAGAGAGGGTAAGTATTCTCACTTTACAAATAAAAAACCTGAAGCTATAACATAAATTATTACCTCAAGATTACAGCTATTAAGGACCAGAACTTTTAGTCTTTCTGGATACATTTAGCCATAAAAGCAATGTAGCATTGTGGTAAAATCACAAGCTTTAGTGTCAGAAGCATCTAGATTTGTCTTTCCTTTAGTCACATACAAACTGAGTCACAGTGGGCGATGTGCTTAAACTCTTTAGATGAGGGCAAACTGAGCAATTATTAGTCATGTAATATATCAGTTTGGCAAAGTATGAACTGGAGCCACAAGGGGGAATCTTTGAGGAATCAGCTAATGAATCCTTTGGGTTTTGAAGCCAGAGGATCAGGTATTAAACAAAAAGACATTTCCTGGTGACACCAACCCACTGTGTTTTAGTAAGGTATTTTTCAGTCCATCTGACTCTCAGCTTCTCTGGGTATAACATTGGAATAACAGTAGTACCTATCTGTATCAGTCAGAATAGGTTATGTGCAGTAACGAAGAGTCCCCAAATCTCAATGATTTAAAACAAGATGTATTTCTTACTCACTCATGTCCGTTGTGGGTTGCCCAGTAGCTCTTTCACATCATCCTTATATGAGAACCTGGGATGATTGTCTTTTTATTATCTGGAAGGTTGTCATTATGGCATTACGATCATTGTGGCAAGGGGAAGGGATCACAGCAAATCACACACGGGCTCTTAAAGGTTTTTGCCAGTAAAGGACATACATCTCTTCACTCACATTTGACAGACCAAGGTAAGCCACCTCTCTTGCCTAACTTCATGGAGTGGGAAGATGAAAACCAACAGTGGGCCTGTGAACCTGGGAAGAGAACTGAAATATTGATGAACAGCCCTAATGATCACCACCTGGCCCTAGTAGGATTGCCAGGAGGGTTAATTTAGTGAATGTAAAACACTAAGCTTAATGCCTGGTACCTTACAAGAACTAAGTAAGTGTTAGGGATCGTTATGACTTACATTGGTTACAAACTTTATTCATAATGATGATTTGAACCTTATATCAGCTTGTTACATGTAGTGTGTCTTAGGAAAATAGAATTTTTGAAATAGAGCCTGTGTCTGGAAGAAAAATAGAGCTGCATGACTTCCTAACCTTGCATGAGGGAAATGCCTCAGTGTGCTACACAGACACAGCATCAGGACTCAGCTGACTTAGATGTAACAGTAGTCAGTTATTTTCTGTCCAGATGGGAAATTTGTTATTTATAAACTGCTAAATAACAAAGAGGATTGGAATTATACATTTCATGTTATAGAGCCAAGTTCATTATTTTTGAGTGTCCAACCCTGTTTCTGCACATTTCTTTGCACTGTGTTAAGCTGCAAAGCCCTGCTTATGGTTCATAGATTCTTCCAGGTTGATGGTAAGCAAGTCATACTATAGTCAAAGCCGTTTAGGCAAAAATAGGTCCTCTTGGTTTTTAGAGTCCTCTTTTGTCTTCCTTTTTCCTTGGGAGGAGACATTTCTCTTGCCTTATTTTTTCAGTCTTTTCCGCTAAACAGGAAAGAATCGGTCATTGGGTCATTGTGGTGGATGGTTGATTGATTACATTTTACCACAAATGACTTCGTGTGTTAGTTGGCACTTCGATCTTAAATGTGTTATTCTGGCCTGTGAGCTTCTCTACAGTGAAGACCCTGTCATCCTTTAGCCTTGGGTCCCCAATGCCCAGAAGCATCTGGAGCTTAGTTGGTCTTCATTAACCGTGAATGAAGGACACAATGACAGTGCAACAAAGGTACAGTCCCCAATTAAAGGAATTTCAGGCATAAAGAGAGAACAAGGGGACATTTTCTCAGTGCAGGGACCCCTGCAATCCTATGCTAATTATCTTTTTCCTTTCTCCTCATTTCTTTCATCCTCATGGCTGGCAGTGACCACTGGGGAAGCAAGGAGGGGTCTCCCAGATCCTACAGCACTGCTGGACATTGTTGCCTCGAGCCATATTTCTCTAATAACAGCATTCCCTTCCCCACCTCCTTCCATCCCTGAAAAAGCGTCCTGTTTTAGAAGAATACAGTCAGCCGTCCCCTCCCCACTGTTGCATTGGAGTAAAGACTGGGCCTGTTAAGGAAATTCCTCCATCTCAGTGGCTGTCAAACTTCAGTAGCCTCAGCATCACCTAGAGGGCTTGTGAAAACACATTGCTGAGCCCATCCCCAGGGTTACTGCTGCAGTAGGTGGCAGAGGGCCCATGAATTTGCATTTCTAACAAGCTCACGGGTTATACCAATGCTGTGTTACTTTGAGCGGCACTACTCCATCTGAACTCTTCTGGTGCTCCTTCCAGAAGGAGCCCAAATTTTCCAGTGCTAGTTTCTTTCTAGGTACTGGTTTTGCTTCATTTTTCATGTTGCTTTTGAACTGGTGGAATGTTCCTAATTATTTATCTTTCTGATATCATAATACTTGTCTTCTCTTTTATGTGTCTACCCAAATGTTGTTTTGATCGTTAAGGATTATGAATTCCTACGCATGGGAGCTGTCTCATCCCAGAAGACCTTGTAGAGAGAGAAAGCTGAGGAAGTTGCCTGCCCAGCGCTTATGAAGGCTGTATTTGGTCAGTAAAGGGATGGTTTCCTTGTAGCAAACATTTGGAGCCTTTAACCAACTATTTAAGAAATTCATGAGGTGTTTTTTTTTTTTTTCTTTTTTTTATACTCCTGGTTTCTAGCTAGTTAGCTGGTCAGCCTTTTTGAAATCATTAAAAAGGAATTACTTCAGCTATATTGGTAGGAGATAAAATTAATGTGTCTGCAGTTTTGCACAAGGAGTTTTATCATTTAGTTGACTGCTTCAAGCTTTAATTTCATGGTATTAGCTCTTAAGTTGATCTTGACGTAACAACAGAGTAATTTGACTTTTGAGAATAAAGACACACGTGAGCCTGAAGAAATGAAAGTCTAGATTTTAAGCGATTTTCTGTTTGGGATGTTTATTAATAGATGAGCAAACTAGAAATTACATTAGTTAGACCATAAAATCAGCTCTTTTCCAAATGGCTTATCTGGGTATTTTCTTTATGTATATCTTTTCTCTGTGTATATCTCTAGTTACAACAGGGGCATTTGTATAGCTCAATCAGTACACTATAAACAGCTGTGTACATTTTGGTGTCTGTTCTCCAGCCCTGTGTGTTTGGGTGTGTGTGTGTGTGTGTGTGTGTGTGTGTGTGTGTGTGTGTGTGTGTGTGTGTAAAATATAAATTTTTGAATAAATGAGATTGCTACCACATTGTTCTTTTTATATTCAATTAGCATATTTATGGAACATGTCTTCCTGTCATTAAATGATTTTCTAGATATGTAAAACTGACTACATGGTATTCCTTTATTTGAGTGTATCATAATTAGTTGATCAAATCATTGTGTTAATATAATTGAAAGGAAAAAAAATCATGTTGTCAAATTACCCTCTGCAAAGAGAGAAAAAGCTTTTGTATAAACACTGCTAACAAATAAAAGCCTTTTGCTGACATTTCCTTAGCTTATACTTCTCATCTGGTACTTTAGGTGAAAAGTGAAATCTTTAAGCTGATTGAGTTTTAAAATATTATCTATAAGTTTAGGGTAACAGGAGTTAGTTTTTCATATCCTTAGTTTTGGAGCTAGGTCAAATCTGTAGCAGTAAAAAGATAAAATACCAAAACTTATGCTTCAAAGTCATAAGATATATAAGAAGCTAAATAGATTGAGTGTTGCCATCCGTTACTTGCTTTTGGGGATATTTGATCTTTCTTTTATCTGTGTATTGGGTGATGTGGTATTTGGGTATTTGTGGTATTTGGTTTTTTGGGTTTTTTCTTGAGGAACTTGATTACTTCCCACATACTATCTTGATAATTTTTATGTAAGTGGTTCTTATAAAGGTTAGAAGCTGAACTCATTTTGTCATCACCAACAATCACAAGTTATTGAGGGCGTGGCACTATGCCATGCAATTCAGAGATGCATATGATTTCTTTCTTTAAATAATGTATTTTTTCTTTAAATGACACGTTTTTTCTTTAAATAATGTATTTTTCCTCACTACATCCTAAATTCACGGTCGTAAACTCTTCTTTCTCCCCCTCATCTCCTTGTTCTCTCCCAACATTTCCAATTATGCCTCCTTCCCCTAATCCTATTTCTGTTAACAAGCAATACGATTGAAGGAGAAATCACATGATTTTAAGCTAAACAGATCTGGACTTGAAATCTTGCTCTTCTACTTCCTGGCTGTGTGGTGTTGAGCAAATTTCTTACCCTATCTGAGCCTCGGTGAAATGGTACAGCTTTTCCTCTCTCACAGCTTTTTCTGAAGATTAAATACGATAATATGTATTAAGTTCCTAAAAAAAAAAATCAGAGCTCAATAAACACTAGTACCTTTCTCATTTTTAATTTTTTATTCTTTTCTCAATTTACATCCTCTCCCCCAAAGTCTCCAGATAAATCATTTGAACTTCTTGGTAGTTCTCTTGGAAAAGATTCAGGATAAAACATTTTCCCTTCTTTCTGGGATTCATTAGTATTAAAAAGTCACCATTTAACCAACATCTACCTCGATCTCAGTAAGTCTGTAGACCTTAGTTTAGTCAACTTTATTCCATTTAAATCTGAATGAATCCTAAAACGACTTTTTAAGCAGGACATAGTCCTCAGCTATTTTATGAGAAGGAATTACTATCTGAGATCACAGGTCCAGCAGGGGAGCTATGATGGTGACTAGTGTCTCCATCAAGCAAGGCTTAAGGATTTTACCACTGAATTCTGCGTTCTGCTTGGGGATTGCTGACAGAAAGTGATACTACTTGGGTCTAAATCTCCAATCAGTCTGACTTCATGCAGGTCCACTCGTGGCTTATCTTCCTTCTGTTTTCTCTGCTGGAAATTCCTCTCTGCCTCTCTGCTTTCCCTCCTCTGTTCTTTTAAGACTTCTTAAGAGTCACCTTCTTAATGAAACCTCTCCTGCTCATTCCCTCCCCCACCCCAAGGTCATTATCTCCTTTTGACCTTCTCTGTGCCCCATGAATACTTCCGTCATTGTGCCTAGAACAGTTCTTAGTGCTTGCTTGTCCCCCTGCTCTAGGCGCTCAGCCCAATAAGAGCACAAAGGATGTCAGATTCACTCCGGAGCTTTGGACATAGTCGGTGTTCCACTGGAAGAATTAGGACTGTTATTTGATTACTTAATTTCTTGATTTCATTATCTTATGCAGATTTTAGGAAGAAAGGATAGTCCTCTTTATCATTCAAAAAGTAATACAAAAATAATCCAGACTCCCTATAAATATATGGTTTAAAGCAAAGGATATTGAAGCCTGAATAAGCTGAGTGATTACTTCAATTCTCTATACCATTTTCATTTTGAAAACACAGCCAGTTCTTCAGGAGGTAATGTCATGGCTACAGAAATTGTATAGTCAGAACTGGAGTTGGAAATCTTGTAAGATAGTTACGTACAAATTGCATGCCTTCTTGAACTCTTAGCTCATTGCTATGAGGGGGATGTCATAACTACTTTTCATAGTTATCGTGAGGATTTACTGAGCCAATGTGAGAAAAAGCCAGCAAATGTTTGGTTAAACTCCAAAAGGATACAAATAAAATCTGTGGTACAGCATGTAACTACAGCCAATCCAAAAAAAATAGAGTACAGAAGCAAAAATTTACCGCTATAACCCTACTAGTATTTGATTTTGATGGAAAAAAATCAAGATTGAAGGCATTTTAAAACTCAGATTGAAGTCATGTGAATTTATAGGAAAGCTCACCCTTGGCATAGATTCATCTTAAATAAGCCCCAGGGTTGCTAATGCCTTGAAGAAAAGTTCAGTGTAAATATACCTTCTTTAGGTTCAGATTAAGCAGGGAAAAGGCACGTATGAGGTAATCCTTGAGTGCAAGGGTGGTCTCCTTCCTGCCCTTCCATCCAGCTCCTGCCATAAGGCCCTGCCCAGACAGACCCTCACACTGGGATGACTCATGGGTCTCTGTAGACACTGGGCTGTGCTGCACACAAAGGATGAAGCAGGGTAAATGGAGGGGACAGAACAGAGATTTCACTGCAGAGCATGAAAATTAAATAAAATTCAGTCTTGCTCCGTCATCTTTACGAGGAGATAAATTTAAATCAGGTTAAGTGGAAGACCCCTTTCCGGAGCCCCAGCCCAGTTTCCCTCTCATAATGAAGCTGAAGATCTCTGTCCAGACTTGGTGGCTGCATGCTTTATGAGAATAATAATTTTGAAGTTGCCAGATAATCTCCATAAGAAACCCATTTGCATAATTGAATCAAAGTTGGAAGGTAAGAGTAACCAAAGGCTCTCAGCAAGGACTGAGCTCTGGGGAAAGAAATCAAGCCACACCCCCTCTGAAAGCCAGAAGGGAGTTGTGTGAATAGGTAAGGATGATCCAGGCACAGAGAAAGCTGATCAATCCTGATAAAAGATTTGCTTTACAATATACAGCATTATCCTTGAGCATGTTCTAGATTATAAATTGTTTAAAGGTAGATACCAATTCTTAATTCATGCTTTATGTTGCCTTGCACCTAGTAAATGCAAGCGTTGCCCGGGTAGGTAAAAATTGTTTTCTGTGCTTCAAGATTATGATGTACCATAAGTAAATATTTCATTCCTGAATTTCTGGTTTAGTCTGGTTAGTGATTTTCGCCATTTCCTATTTTTTTTCAAGTTCTGCATTTTTGCCTCAAAGGCTACATTACACCTGTTTTTAAATTAGCAAGTCCACCGAATTACCCAAATGTCTATCGTGTTGGTCTACTTTTTATCTTATTTGACAAGTTACAGCATCCTTTTTTTTGCTCTGTATTTAATTAGAGTCCCAAAATGGAAATGAAATAAAAGCAGTACACGCTCCTTGCAAAAACGTGAATAATTTGGATATGTAGAAAGTGAGCGTTCTGTTAGGTATCCCCCACAATCCCGCTCTTCAAACATAAGCACCGTTAACAGTGAGGTTGCCTCCTGCGTTACTTCAGTGCATATTCAAACACGTCTGTATGTTTGACATCAACAGGCCTGGACTCTTATTTCTGTTGTAAAATCTCAAAAATATGATGTGAAAAATTTTCTTTATTGGTCTATGTCAATCATTTTTGATATCTGCATAATATTCTATTATACAGATGCAGCACAATCTTCTGTTGATGAACCTTTAAGTTATTTCCAAGCTGTTGCCATTACTGTAGCACTGAATGCATGATATTATGTGTACTTCTGCAAGTCTTTCTAAAGGATGTCTTCATAGAAGTGAAATGGGGGGCATGGCAAGGGGAATGGACAGTTAAACTTTGGAAAGTCATTCCCAAATTAACTTCAAAAAAGTACCAATTTGTCCTCTCATTGCCAGCTTATTAGAGTTTGTTTTCTTACACTTCACCAATAAGGGGCATAATCAACCCCTCTTTTTTTCATTTTTGTGAATTAGTAAGTGAAGTTATAACTTTACTTTTGATATTGCTTTAGCTTGCATTTCTTTGTTTGCTACTGAGTTGCCCTTTTCATTTGTTAACTGGACATTTGTATTTTTTTCTTCTGCGAATTGACAATGTCTTTTGTCCATTTTTCTCTTGGATTGCTACTCTCACAGGAAATTACCAATGAAGCAAACCATTCTAAAGTATAACTGATATTTGAAGCTAAAAAATATCTCAGGAATGATCCCCAAATACCCTACCCTTGTAGAAAGTCGTAATGTGCCTGTATAATGTTTTTAGAAACACAGTTTTATCCCCCGTTGATGTTAGGTTAGGTCTCTCTTGAATCATTTTTACTGCTAAGCATTCTTTCCAGACTTTTTCATATTCCTGACATTTCATACAGTCTATCATTCTTCTCAACTTTTCCCTTTTAGCTAATATATTTAGAGTCAGGATTTGTAGAAGATTCAGTCATCCCAGTAACCCCAGGAGGACAATTCCTGTCCTTATATAAACGTTTTCTTAAAAGAAGAGATGAAAAGAAGTAAGGACCTTTAAGGAAATATACAGGAGTTGTTCATGCTTTCAGATAGTTAATGTTTGCACTAATAATCCATAATTTCTCCCCCAATACGTTTCTCCATCTTGTCCTCCACTTTTCCCACCTTTCCCTCTTCCTTCTTTTCTGCCCTTTGCCCATTTTCTCTGTTTTCCTCTCCCTCAGCAGCTCTGAATCAGTTAATTTTGTCTCCTGGAATTCTAGGTAAAAAGTCTCAGTTAAAACAGGTATTGGGGCTTCCCTGGTGGCGCAGTGGTTGAGAGTCCGCCTGCCGATGCAGGGGACGCGGGTTCGTGCCCCGGTCTGGGAAGATTCCCACATGCCGCGGAGCGGCTGGGCCCGTGAGCCATGGCCGCTGAGCCTGCGCGTCTGGAGCCTGTGCTCCGCAATGGGAGAGGCCACAACAGTGAGAGGCCCGCGTACCGCAAAAAAAAAAAAAAAAAAAAAAAAACAGGCATTGATTGGTACTTTTTCAGGGATGAAACAGTAGGCATTCCCATTCAATAGGAGCGAGGCAAGGATGTCCACGTCATTCCTGTTGTGTACTTGTTTACCTTTGCTCTCTGGGTAGTGGGGGATAGTTAGATAATAGCAGTTGTAGGTTTAAAATTGGGAAAGGGGAGGCAAAAATATATCTGGATGACATAATTATATTTCTAGAACTAAGAGAATGAACTGAAAAGTTTTTTTATTTAAGTGAGCAAGTTCACTAAAGTAGCTTAGTGCTAAATTAATGAACAAAATCAGTAGCCTTTCTACATCCAAACAACAATCACTTGAAGATAGAAATGATACTGACAGAAAACACACCAATGTGCAATAGAAACCCAGTGACAAAATACCCAAGAAATAAAAAGTAACAAAAATTAAGAAAGATCTATGTTTGAAAAAACTGTAACATACAATAAAACTTTTTAGATAAAATGCTGCTGTGGTACAACAACGCCAAGTTTCCCTATAGTTATGTAGAAATTTAGCATGATCCCAATAAAAATACTAACCTGATTTTTAAAAATCAAATTCTAAAGTTCGTAGGCAACATAAAATGTGTAACAATAGACAAGAAACTTTTGGCAAAGGAGAATGAGAATGGGCTAATCTTATCAGATATTCAAATATGTATTTTAATACAAATGGTAATTAAATCAGTTTGGTTCTGATTAATGGAACACAATGGTAAGTCTTTTTTTTAAATTTAATTTTATTTTTTTATACAGCAGGTTCTTATTATTTATCCATTTTATACATATTAGTGTATATATGTCAGTCCCTTAATATTGATCTATATGCACATGAGATTTGGTGTATAGTACTGATATATGAAAGTAATACGTAATGGAAGTAGCATTTCAAACTGAGAAAGGAGTGACTGATTACCTGTGAACAAAGTAGATCCCTACCTCAGTTCTTACACAAAAAGGAATTCCAGATACATCAGAAAATTAAAATGGAAGATAAATGGCATATAAAATTATTAGAAGAAAACATGGGAAAATTTTTAATATAATCTAACATTGAAGAAGGTCTTTCTAATGATTATATGAGGCCATCAGTCAACATACTGATAAGGTTAACTGCATACAATTGGAATCTTCTGTTTGGTTAAAGATACAATGAAAAAAAGTAAAAATATAAATTGAATATGTTTGCCAGGCATATCACTACCAGAGAGCTGATTTCTTCAGTATATAAACAGCTTGTATAAATCAATTGTGAAAAACCAAATGAGAAAATATTCTCCCCCCTCTCTGGAAATAGCTAGGAGAAATCCAACGCTGTGCTTACCTCTGGGAAGGGGAACTAGAGAAAACAGTGGTGGGAGAGACTTCCTCTTCACTTTGTACTGTTGGGTTTTTACCTTGAGCACAAATAATTCCCAAATAGAGAAGATAAGAGAAACACAGACTGGCCAACAAATACTTTTTTTTAAACTGGAAGCCTAAAAATATGTTTTCCTCAATTCCCCTTGCTGCCACTAACCTGTACAAATAGGAGAAGAGAGGGAAGAAAATGAAAATAAAAATAGTTACATGCATCCCCACTGCCTCCTGTATTTTTTTTTTTCAGTACGTTTACCAATAGTAGAGTTTCTCTAAAGGACCTGTGGCAAATGTCCCCTAAATGCTAAGGGACTTTTGTATTTCCAAGCTTAATAGATTCTTTTTTAGTGTGAGTTGTGGAGTTTGGTCTTGCCATCCCTCCCAAGGCCTCTCTTCATACCACTTTCTATTTTGCCTGAAAGGCAATCCTGCTCAGATTTTACTTATGGGAAAAAAAAGTAAATTCTCTAGATGGACTTTGAACTATTTCCTAATGTTTTTCTAGGGTTTTAAAAATGCTATGTAGCTTAGAGCTACTGTCAGTTGGAAAACTTTATAAGAAATTTGATGTACTACCGTACCGTTACCGTGGATTAAAAGATGACATGGCTCACTGCTAATTTAGATGGTGTTTTTGCTCTGGTGAGAGGTGGTTCCTTCTTTACAGTAGAGAAGAAGGTAAGACCTTTTGCATCCTTAACGGTATTGGCACAGCTGTGTTCCATGCAAAACTGACAGACATATACAAGCTATTGGCTAGAAAGTGGAGCAGCTGGGATTGAAACTTGCTACTGCCCTCAGCTTTTCCCCTTGTCCTATAGGAATGTCAGCATGTGTTTGGATTTTCCAGACATTTAAAATCACTGGAAAGGACATTACTACTTTTTAGAGTCTCACTTTCCAATATTGTCTTCAAAAACATGGTCACCCTACCTGTAAGTGAAGTTACGAAATATGCTCTCCTGCAGAGGAGGGATCTATATAAAAAGTCCAATTTGTGATTTTAACTACTTCAGCTCTTTATGCAGGAATATCTCAGCTAATTTCCTGCATCTTAGTAAATTTGTGACTTCTTTAGTGATAGCTTCTTTACACCAATTTCAAGTCGACTTCCTGTCAGGAAACAAAGTGAACAGGGAGTGTGACAGTCCTTCTAAGGACTTGTGCAGATTTGAAGAATTGGGATCCAGGGTGGGGAGTATATTTCTACTTTGGAGAAAGAGGTTCTGATTTCTTCTGTTCCTGCGGAAAATGTCTCCCAAGGGCTCTCAGCAGAGTTTTTTCTAACAGCTCGTTATGAATCTGTTATTTGGCCTCCTGAAGATTTTTGTGTTCCATGGGCTTCCTGGCTTTTAGCCCTTGGAAAGAAATTGTTCCACGTCATTGTTACACAGCTCATAATTGGTTTAGGCCCATATTTTACAGTTTGTCAGGCTGGCAGGTTATGAAAGCATCGGTAACAAAAAACATGTATAGATTTCCAAGTGCATTTTCCATTCCTAGCATTTTCTGCATGTTTAGGAGGTACTTGACCATAAAATGATATTTTATCTTTAATGACTGGGTATCATGCTGCTAATTATAAAAAAATTCTGTATTTCCCTTTAGTTCTAGCATTCGTGTGGAAGTAGAGCTATACAAAGTATTAAGAAACCGTTCTCTCCATGGTAGGCCAGCAAAGGTCTTCAGAATGTACATAAAATCATAGCTTAAACTTTTTGTCACAAAATTCACATTTTGTAAATTTTCACTTTATGTCACCCTTTCAGCATCTTCTCTAGTTCTCATATCCCCAACCCATATTCTTCATTTTCAATCTGTTTTATGTCCAAGTGTCCCAATGGAAACAGAATGGTGCTTGCAGAATTCATCAGATTACTCAGGCATATGATTTAATTGCATCACTAAGTAAAAATATCAGATGAACTGGTTTGGGTTTTTCTACCTTGTTTTTATTATTGCTATTACTTTTTGACAGAGACAAGTCTCCAAATCTCAACAAATAGAATGAATTGAAAAGAAAATCATGCTTTATTCTTTCTGTAACATATTTCCCACCTGTCTCTCTCTTACATACACTCAACTCTTCTTTGCAACCACCAAATTATTAATGCTTCTGCCACTAAAATACACAGACGCCACTCAGCTAGTTTTTGACTCTAAATCCCAGGACAAACTTGCAGTCACAATTTCCTTCCCATGTACAGTGACCCGTCATTAATTATTTAACTCAATATATTAAAATATATTTTTAGTTTGCCTACCTGAGCAATGAAAGTGTTAATAATAATAAACAATGAAGTGTTAATAGCTATTGTTTATTGAGAAATTACTGTAATCAACACTATAGTGAACACTTTATATGCTTCATTTTATCCTCAAGAAGACCTCAAAATCAGACACAGCTGACATCACTGAGGTAGACCTTAGTTCCCAGACACTGAGCTGTGCTTTGCATTTATCATTTCCTTTGCTTTACAACAACCTTATTGGTACTATCCTCATTTTACAGATGAAGAAACTGAGGCTCCAAAGGTTGAGCCAGTTTTTCAAGGATGGCTGTTAAGTGGTGTGCAGGGATTCAAGTCCCCCCAGGTCTTCTGCCCCCAGTGTACTGTATCCTCTGTATTAAAGACGGGTTTTGCCATTTTATACATGAAGGAACTGAGAGGAGAAAAGTTTAAAACAACATGCCCAAGGTTGCATGGCTATCAAGTGATGAAGCAAGGGTGTGAACCCCCGTCTTTCTGATTTCAAGGCCCATGTGCAAAACCATTATGCTACCCATTAAAAAAT
This sequence comes from Physeter macrocephalus, assembly GCF_002837175.3. NCBI lineage: Eukaryota > Metazoa > Chordata > Mammalia > Artiodactyla > Physeteridae > Physeter > Physeter macrocephalus. The sequence goes on along the minus strand of NC_041223.1, from coordinate 32,827,262 downwards.
GATTTCTATTCTATTCTTATTTTTTAAACTTTAATATGATTGAGCTGTCACCCATAGGCATTTTCTCTTTCAACTCTGGTAAAGATATAGATTAGAAATCCTCCTCTAAAAGTTTAAAATGTCTCTACAGGGAAGAAAGTCCTAAAACTGTTCTAGCTTGAACAGAAAATGTTTCCATCTGTCACATCTGTGTATACCACATGGGGTTTTAATATAATGCTTTTGTTTGGTCCTGAAGACATAGATTAATTTTCACTTCCTTTTGGCAGATAGCCTCACTGTCTGGCAACTTTTTAAACCTCGAGATTAGAATAAAAATTCAAAGTATACGTAAGACAATATCAAATATATTTAAAATAATAGGCACACTTCAGCTGAGAAGATGAAGAAAAACTGTAGGGCGAGGACTCTTGTGAAACAGTGAGGAACGAGAATGACTTAGAATCTGCATGGCAAACTCCTACTGATGCACCAGGTCTCCATGACCTGCTGCTGTTTCTTGGAAGCTTCCCTTGATTCCTCCAGATAGTGTAGAAGAGCATTCTCTAGTATAGCTCCATCAGAGCAATTCATTCATTCTACTTTAAACGTGTACTTTGACTGCTTTCCCACTGGACCCCATACTCCTTGAAATCAAGGATCGGGTGTTATTATCTTTGTGTCCCTAGTGACTAGCATATTTCAGTCATAGTCAAGCCTTCATCAAGGCAGTTCACAGTCAACAAATAAACTTGCTGAGCGCTTAACTACATTCCAGGCACTGAGCGAGGCATTGGAAGATAGCATGAAAAATAATACAAAGAGGAATGTCTAACCAAGAATGAACATTGGCCTGGGAGTCTGAAAACTTAAATTCCAATCCTATTCTTTCTGCTAATTCATTGTTAGATCATAGACAACATTCCTGGTTTTAGCTGGCTAAAATGAATGTCTGGATTCAAAGTCTTCTAAAGCTTTCAACTCTGCAAGTCTATTTACTTACCATTACCTTAGATATGAGCATGTGAATGCATTTGGAATTACATCTGGTGTATAACAGGCTCACGTGTGGTCAGAATAGTAGGTCAGTGTTGTCAGAAGAAGACTTAAGTGTACAGGAATAAACTTCCATGGGGCTGTGAATATTAAAAACTTGTATGGATTAGGGCTGTGAAAAGCGAATTCCAGAATGTGCTTAAACTTGTAAAAAGGGTGAAGGACAACAACAATAAGGCTTTTAGAAGTATAATCAGAGCAAGAATAGGAGAGGATAAACCTGACACATGGGATGGTGTACTGTTGATACGTGATACACAGGCAGAAATCCTCCTAGTCAAGGAGAAAGAGCTTTCAGCTGAAAGGTGTAGAATAAACATGGGCCAGAGGGGAGATGAGCCCAAGGTAGATGAGTAGATGTTAAGTGTGCTTGAAAGAATGCAAGAGTCTGCGTCTGTAGTGAGAAAGGTAGCAAATGAAATTGAATTCCTACTGATGATTTTTGAGCTCTACGATGAGTGGGTACGATGGCAAAGGCCTGGAGATAGCCCAACAGGATCCTGGTTTGCACAGTGAAGAAGCAGGTGTGTTGTGCGAAATTTAAGCTGCTGATCTTTATAGCTGTTGCTAGAAAAATTTTAGCTGATTTATGAACACTGAGAATGAAAAGTAGGACGATTGATATGTAGCTAAAAGTTAACCCGAACTAATTTTTTTTTGTTTTGTGTTGTTAACAGAAGAATATCTGTCTTTTAGCTTGGCATTTGACAAAATCGTGATATCTGTTCGGAGAATATGGAAACACTGAGTGTAGCTGACCCTCTTGTTAGGCTAGTTGAATGACCTCCTCAAAAAAATAGCTGCTAATCATTATATTCTTTAGGTCAGGACACATATTTTGAGCCCTATATCTACTACAGTACCAGATATCAGTTTTTACTGATTACATGAATGAATATTTACATAAATTAACAATGTCCACCTAGGAGGAGGTCTCTAGGGGAATACCACAGGGCTTTCTTCAAGTTTCAGAGGTTTGGGTGAAGCCTTGGATCCAGAGAGACTGATAAACAAAAACTCTGTGCCCAAGTTAACAAAATGAAATTCAGTGTAGAAAAATTCTTCACTTGGATTTTTGAGGAAATAAGCCCCAGCCCTACCCTATCCAGGATGGTAGAGTAAGGAGGGGAGTCGGGGTGGAGAGTGGTCTGTTCTGAGTCTGCACCTTCATATGCTGAAGATGATCTAGACAGATGTGAGAGGCCAGTGCTCGCCCAAGGACGGGTCTTCACCCTCATCTACTCCCCATGAAATGGAAATGGAAGTCATTTGGTTCATAGTCAAGTTTTAAAGGCACAAAGCATTCTTTAGGGTCTGGTGTTCTGGCAGAAACAGGAATCAAAATAAGAAAACGGACAGGGAAAGAAGACCTCAAGCAAAAGCAAATTTAGAGGCCCATCGCCATCTCAAATTCTGTAAGAGCATAAGCTCTGGAGCCACCTCTGAGCTGTGTGACCTTAGGCAAGTCACCTAAACTCTCTGAGCCTCAGTTTTCTCACCTGCAAAATAGAGATCATAATGATCACAATGATTGTGTCCACCTCCAGAATTGCTGTGAGAATACATATGTTCTAATACCTAAAACACTTCGAGTGGTGCCTGACTATGAGCACTGTTAGCTATTATTACTATTATTGTTATTGTTATTATTAAAACTCAGAAGGATGCTATGATTTGTTACCATAAGAAAACTATAGTTAACGGGGTCCCTATACTCCAATCCCTTCACCACCAGCAAAAAAAAAAAAGTCGTAAAAGTGTAGGATGGAAGAGATGTGGCTTTGCAGCATAAATAAAGAAGTAGGGCTTCCCTGGTGGCGCAGTGGTTGAGAATCCGCCTGCCGATGCAGGAGACACGGGTTCGTGCCCCGGTCCAGGAAGATCCCACATGCCGCGGAGCGGCTGGGCCCGTGGACCATGGCCACTGGGCCTGCGCGTCCGGAGCCTGTGCTCTGCAAAGGGAGAGGCCACAACAGTGAGAGGCCAGCCTGCGCGTCCGGAGCCTGTGCTCCGCAACGGGAGAGGCCACAACAGTGGGAGGCCCGCGTACCACACAAAAAATAATAATAATAAAAATAAAGAAGTAGACTTAAGCTGTTTTTGCATGTACTGAACACATTGGACCAAGCTGACATTGCAGTTTGAAGATGCTGAGGCCTGTGCATTCACTGCCTCTAGGTTTTAGAGTTTCACTAAGTTTCTTATTGCAAAACTGCCTTTAGCATCCTCATGTTATTTCCCAAGATCAGTCCCTCATTACCGCTTTCATCTACAAGTTGAGATTAATTTTCCTAAGAAGACAACAACCGTGTTTTGCATCTTCCTCCAACTCCATTGAGTGTGAGTGTAGCATTCAATCGTTCGGGAATGACTCCTGTTCCCTCCCACGACCTGGCCCTCCCCTTCCTCTTTAGCCTTGCCTGGTTCCCTCCCTCAGTGCCGCGCTGTGTGCCAAAGGCTGGGCAGGGCTCTGTTCCCCAGCCTTTCTTTTTCTTGACCTTACCCGAAGTGCCATTCACTTGATTTTTTTACTGTGGTAAATGTTAGAATGCTCTTGCCTGCATGAAGCCTGCTGTAAAGGTCCTCCCTGATTGAAACTTTTATTCTAGGGGTTACCACATGATGTTTTATGTAGGTGTATGAGCCCCTTCATTAGCTTTCAAGCTCTTTGAAGCAGGGACTGAGTTTGCGTGCTTTTGCTTTCCCAACTCAGGGTCAGTTTGGGGTCCTGAATCCCCAAAGAGGCTCACTTAGTGTTGAATTGCCTTGATTGGAATCGAGGGAGGATACTGACACCCACCCTGAGCTTGCCGATCCTTGGGCGTGTTGGTGCCCCTGTCCGGCTGGCCAGGGCAGACTGGCTGAAGAAGCTGTGTGAGCCTCCGTCTCCCCCTCATTCTCATCTCGATTTATAAACTCCTCCAGGAATCTTTCCTCCCTTCGATCACACTCTTAAACGGCCCTTGCTTTTTCTTCCTGTCTCTTCTTTTTTTTTTTTTTTGCAGTACGCGGGCCTCTCACTGTTGTGGCCTCTCCCATTGCGGAGCACAGGCTCCGGACGCGCAGGCTCAGCGGCCATGGCTCACGGGCCCAGCCGCTCCGCGGCTTGTGGGATCTTCTGGGACCGGGGCACGAACCCGTGTCCCCTGCATCGGCAGGCGGACTCTCAACCACTGCGCCACCAGGGAAGCCCTTCCTGTCTCTTCTGACTGGCTTTTTTTGCTAACAAAAGAGCCCAGTCACTCACTGCACTTTTCCACCTTCTCTCCTCATCTGTATCTCTCAAACTATTTTTTTTCTCTTCCAGCCCCTTTTCCTCTATCAGCTTCAGGAATAGAAAATGGCATCACTAGCAGAAAATGTTTTCCCAAGTTGGGGAGGACTAGGAATGTGTGTGGAATGGGAATTCACCGAGGTTGCTTTTAAACCAGATGCGAGTCTTTTGCCTTTGTTTTCATTCTATTCAGAAAGAGTTTAGACAAATTCTTACCCTGCCATTATGGAAATAATTGAGTTAGATGGCTCCTATGTAATCTAAGCATTTTTTCAAGAGCTCAAAACTGTTTTTGGTTCAAGAAAACGTAGGTTGACACTAAGCTTTGTTTTAGCCAAGGTTTGGGAAAGGTTCTAAGCTATGGTATGTACACTTTGATAAATGTCACAGACTAGAGCTATGGGTTATAATATGGTTTGTTCTTCCAATATTCAACTACTTTAATCTAATTTACAATTCCATCGAAGGCTGGATTTACTCACCAGCCAGTTCAGCTAGCTAAAACTATAGATACCATCCGTGACCCTGTTATTTAAGGACAATTCAAAAATCATAAATAGAAATTCAAAAGAGAGCTTGATTTTGCAAGACAGAATTTGATGCCATGAAGCAACCCTCTCAGAAATTTGCCAGAGACCTTGTGGGTCTTAAAATATTCTCTGTTTTCTACCAGCCAGATTTGGCAGCTTGAGAGCTATTCATCACAAATAATGACAAATATTTTACCAAGTCACAAAATGTTGCTTTTTGTTTTGGTATTAAATTTGTTCAAATTTTTAACTAGGAAAGTTAGTATAGTAATATTATGATTATACAGCAAATCTCAGGAAAAGTATTACTCCCTTACTGAGCATTTTAGCAAATATCTCTTGACACTAGCTATGTGTAAGGTATTATATTAAATATTTCTGATAATAAAAATGTGGATTGAACTTGATGTTTGACCACAAGTGGAAGAACTAAGACATTATAATCTGGTGAGTGCCACAGAACACTTGCTAAAATGCTCTGAGGAATGAACTCGTGTTGGAGTTTGCTTAGTGAGTCAGAGAAGGCTTTATAATGGAAGTGGAATATCAGCTTCAGTGATTAGCCAGATGATAATATGTGAAATATGTGAAAAGGGGGATCTAGACAGATGAAACATTATTAACGGAGTCTCAGAAATAGTATGGTATGGAGTACAGGCAATATGTTTGCGTTTTAGTTTTTGTAAATGAAAGAGAGCAGTTGGAGATGAAGCTAAATTCAGTAGTTGAATTCATGGGTTTCAAATCCCAGATTAAAACTTTGGTAGGTAGTGGGGAATATTTTATCCATTCTTCCACTCTTTAAACAACTTCAGAATTGTATTTTAGGATAATTAATCTGCCTTCAGCATGTAAGCTTGATTGTGGAGGAAGAGAAATGGAGTTTGGAAGACCAGTTGGGAAGTTATTGTAATGGTCTAGTAAGAGTTCATAAGACCTGCACTAGGCTGGGAAGAGCAGGACTGGAATGAAGGGGTAGAATTGAGAGACATTCTATAGTGAAAATTTCTAGGAGTTGGAACCTGATTGGAAGATGAGAAGAAGAAGGAAGGGAGGAGTTAAAGATAGCTATGGAGAGTCAAGCCTGAGAACTGAGAGCATTGAAAAAGTCAGACAAGTCAAGTAGTATGGGTAGAAGGTGAGTCCAGCTCTGTGTGTTGTGGGATGGAAGGTGAGTTCAGCTTTGCTAGAGGAGCATGAATGTACATATATATGTTCCCCAGTGGAGAGCTGGAGATGTGAAATTGAAACTCAGGCTACAGTTTGAAATACAGACTTGGGACTCATTAGCTTAAAGGAAATGGTGGAAAGCATGGGAGGGAAAATGAATACCAAGGGGGAGCCTAAAGAGAAGATGGCCAAGGACAGGACACTGGAGGGGAAGGTGGCCTACTTTTAGGTGAGAGAAATGAGCCAAAATCGAAATAGTCAGTGAGGTCAGGGAAGAGGCAGAAGACTTAGTATCATAAAAAGCTGGACAAGAGAGAGTTTCAAGAAAGGAAGGGTCAGGTGATATCCATGGAAAGAGAGAAGTGAGGAAGATGAGAATTGAGCAGGAGAAATTAAACGTGGTACGTAAGAGTTCATTGGTGACTTTCACAAGAATGGTCTTAGAACTGTGAGTTGCTGGAATGTATTCTGTTTGTAAATCTAGAGTTTGTTTGGGGCCTATTAAGTGTTCTGGATTTGTCTGTTTCTTTAAAATAACAGATAAGAAAGGATGATGTGTGTGTGTGAGAGAGAGAGAGAGAGAGAGACAGAGACAGAGAGAGAGAGACAGAGACAGAGAATATGTGTATCTTGTGACCAAGGAACCGTTTTATATAATAAGTGATAAAATTATTTAAGTAAAATATACCTTGAGCTCACATTTCATTAATAATAGAAACACTAATTCAGCCAAAAAAGGAAATCTCCAGAATTTTACATTAGTCAATAAACAAAACTTCTACCCAAATTAAAGACTTATTCCTCGGCCCCATTGCATTACATGAAACAATAACAACACTATACAGCGTTGGCCAAAATGTTCGTTCGGGTTTTTCCATAACGTCTTATATAAACAATTGCTGAACTTCTGTGCATACCTTAGAACATACTTAGATTGTCATCTTTTTCTCTTCTTTTCAGAATAAAAGACTGAACTATGATAGCAACTGGTGGAGTGATAACTGGCCTGGCCGCCTTGAAGAGGCAAGACTCTGCCAGATCGCAGCATCATGTCAACCTCAGCCCGTCGCCTGCTGCCCAGGAGAAGAAACCGGTCAGGCGTCGACCTCGGGCCGATGTCGTGGTTGTTCGCGGCAAAATCCGGCTTTATTCCCCATCTGGTTTCTTCCTCATTTTAGGAGTCCTTATCTCCATTGTAGGAATCGCAATGGCAGTCCTTGGATATTGGCCTCAAAAAGAACGTTTTATCGATGCTGAGACGACATTGTCAACAAACGAAACTCAGGTCATCCGGAGCCAAGGTGGTGTGGTGGTTCGCTTCTTTGAGCAGCATTTGCATTCTGATAACATGAAAATGCTTGGCCCTTTCACAATGGGGATTGGCATTTTCATTTTCATTTGTGCTAACGCCATTCTTCACGAGAACCGTGACAAAGAAACGAAAGTCATACACATGAGGGATATCTATTCCACAGTCATTGACATCCACACGCTAAGAATCAAGGAGCAGAAGCATATGAATGGCATCTACCCTGGTTTAATGGGGGAAACGGAAGTAAAACAGAATGGGAACTCCTGTGCCTCAAGACTGGCAGCAAATACCATTGCTTCTTTTTCAGGTTTTAGGAGCAGTTTTCGGATGGACAGCTCTGTTGAGGAGGACGAGCTGGTGAGAAATGAAAGTAAGAGTTTTGGACATCTTATGCCACCTTTGCTCTCTGACAGCTCTAACTCTGTTTGTGGCCTCTATCCACCTCCTTCCCAGACAACTGACGATAAGACCAGTGGCCCTAAGAAATGTGAAACCAAGTCAATTGTGTCATCGTCCATCAGTACTTTTACATTGCCTGTGATCAAACTTAATAATTGCGTTATTGATGAGCCCAGTATAGACAACATCACTGAGGATGCTGATAACCTCAAGAGTAGGTCGAGGAATTTGTCAATGGACTCCCTTATGGTCCCTTTGCCTAATACCAGTCAGTCCTTCCAGCCAGTCAGTATGATGCTCCCAAGGAATAATTCCGTTGGGGAGTCACTGTCAAGTCAGTACATGTCCTCTGTGGCCCTTGGACCTGGGGCTGGACAGCTCTTGTCTCCTGGGGATGCTAGGAGACCGTTTGGGTCCAACACATCCTTGCATTTGCTCTCGTCACACTCGAAATCCTTAGACTTAGACCGGGGTCACTCCACCTTAACCGTTCAGGCAGAACAACGGAAACATCCAAGTTGGCCTCGGTTGGATCGAAGCAACAGCAAAGGATACATGAAACTAGAGAACAAAGAGGACCCGATGGAGAGGCTGCTTGTACCCCAAGCTGCAATCAAGAAAGACTTTACCAATAAGGAGAAGCTTCTTATGATTTCAAGATCTCACAATAATTTGAGTTTTGAACATGATGAGTTTTTGAGTAACAACTTGAAGCGGGGAACTTCTGAAACAAGGTTTTAATGTTGAAAAAATATCTTATTTTACGAGGCTATATATTCTAAACCTATTTTCACCAGTGTTCCCTTGTTAAAGCCTTGGTTATAAGCCTTTTTAATCAAATGGTTTGTAGTGTATTAGACCTGGCTGCTTAATTCTGTAATGGAGATGGTTATATGTTTGGATTACTTAGGATTGCAGTACTCTATATTACTACATATGAATTTATTTTTTTCCGTTCCCTTGAAAGCATGGGCTCTTCATTAATATGAATACAAAATACTTCCATCCAAATTAAAGTTCCTATTCTTTAAAATTCTTTCACTGATGGTCATATTCATAGAGCAAAATGTCCAGTTTAGAAAAGGCAGGGTGCCAAAGTATAGACTAGAAGTGCCAAATTCAATGCAAATCTTAGGTGTCATTTTCTGAAAAATTGCTTTTATATAGGATTGGTTAAATTATTTAAAAGGAAAAAGATCTGGCTTTTGTGCAAGCTAAATAATGTGAATTGGTTAAATTGGCTTAGTTCTGAGTAGCTAATTGACAAGAATTGGTTGAGTTTGGTTGTGACTAGTACCCTGAGCTCTAGGTAGGTAGTATTTTTTTCAACATCAGTTCTATCTTAGTGATATTTTATTAAGAAACCATGTATTCAAGAGCCATGGCTGAGAATGCCAGATATTCTTAAGGGTAAATATCAAAATGCTCAGCTATAACTTAGATATTCAGAATCAAAATTTCTTTGCAACAGACTTGAAAAATGAATGAACCAATTTAGTGTTTAGAAGTGCTATCTTTAAATAATTATATATATGAAGAAAAGATTGACTAATGAATGAAAATACATGCTAGTTAATGCTAACTAGTCTCAGTACCTTTTCCTAGCCGTCTCTCTTATCATCTAATATCCACTCACTCCCACATCCTTGTTTTCCCCCAATATTTTTTAGATCCTGTTATTTGGAAGATAATCAGCTAACCTTGACATTTCTTTTATCTTTGCATATCACTAAGTTGGTGGTTGAAGAAAATTTAGTCCTTGATACATTGCCTTGAAATTTACCTTATGCTAGAAAGCCTTATGATAACTCCAAAGACTTTCTTATGGTGTAATAAATATTTTGGATTGTGGTTCTCAGTTACTGAAGATAATAAATATTAAAATGGATTTTCCATCAGAAAATTTTCATGTTTTCCATTAAGGTAACCTAATTTTTAAAAATTGTTTAACGGAATACTCAGGAAATTTTACAAGTTTTTCCCAATGCATACACATTTCTGAACATCAGTATTGCAGTTGTTGTGGAAGAGGAGAAGGAAGATATCTTTGTATTTGTAGCTCCCCACAATTCCACCTTGTATTAGCATCACGAGCTTCCTTGGACTGAGGCACAGTGTTACTTGTTAGAACGTCAAGCCTGTGTATTGTAATGGAGTGGGCTTCATATTTTACGATAAAGCATTTAATAAACCTTCAGTCTTAATACAAGTGTGTGTTCTTCATACATTTCTATTATTTTTTGAATAAAATACATTTCTGTTCAAAGTACCATTTTTCAAACTTTCAGATACATTCTACTGAAGGTGCTTGATACCCTAGCATCTGCATTGGGTGCTCTGGCTTTTTAATTTTGCTTCTATTGGGTTAAAGAGCTAGGTCCAGGGCTTCCCTGGTGGCGCAGTGGTTGCGCGTCCGCCTGCCGATGCAGGGGAACCGGGTTCGCGCCCCGGTCTGGGAGGATCCCACATGCCGCGGAGCGGCTGGGCCCGTGGGCCATGGCCGCTGAGCCTGCGCGTCCGGAACCTGTGCTCCGCAACGGGAGAGGTCACAGCAGAGGGAGGCCCGCATACCACAAAAAAAAAAAAAAAAAAAAAAAAAAAAAATCTGCCAGTTTACAAAAATTTTACTTATAGCATTTTAAATATTAAAACGATGACCTTCCCGGTGGTATATATTCAACTGCTATGGTATTTAGATTGTTCAAAGATCTTAATCATTTGTTCCCTAAGTAGGAACCGTAAGAGCCATACACAGATTATTCTGTCTCTTACTTTCAATGAATTGCCCTGTTACCCTTCCCCGACCTTCTATGTAATCCTGTTTTAGACCTTATGTCAATAATAGGGTACATAAACTTGATATATGATCCCCATTTGATGATTTAAGTCCTTTGTGATCTGAATTCAAACTGAAATAATTCAGTTGGTTTCTCTCTATATGCTCTTTCTCCCAGGATAATAACACCAGGGAAAAAAGGCCCACTTCACTGAAGTGCCTTTTACTCAATAGTAGATGTCATCTTGAAATAGTCATTTAAAAATCAAAGAATGAAATATTGCCATTTGCAGCAACATGGATGAACCTAGAGAATATCATACTAACTGAAGTAAGTCAGAGAAAGCAAATGTTATATGATATCACTTATATGTGAAATCTATTAATTTATTTACAAAAGAGAAACAGACATAGAAAACTTATGGTTACCAAAGAGGAAGGCGGGGAGGACAAATTAGGGGTTTGGGATTAACAGATACACACTACTATATATAAAATAAACAAGGACCTACTGTATAGCACTGGGAACTATATTCAATATCTTGTAATAACCTATAATGGAAAAGAATCTGAAAAAATATATATATATCTGAGTCACTTTGCTATACACCTGAAACTAACACAATATTGTAAATGAACTATACTTCAATTAAAAAAAATTTTTTTTAATAATAAAAATCAGGTCTGCCCAAGAATAGGGCTAACATGACAGAATTAGGTCACTCAACCTTTACATGTTAAGATAAGTCAATTCCTATTCTTGAAACACATCTCTGGTAAACTTATTTACATTTATGTTTGTTATTTGCTGACAGTATAAGAAAAGAGAAAATAAGTCATAAAGAAGATATAGGAAACCTCTGCACATAGGATCTTGTCATTCTCACTTCAGTTTGGCTATCCCCACAGTCTTAAACTTTACATATACTCTTTCTATTGTTTCCCTCTGCTACTGGTTGATCCAGCACTTGTTTTATACCAGAAATGATTAAGAAAATTACTTTATTTTTGTCTCTTCCCCTATTAATTCACCATTGAATAGTTTGAGACTTCTAATAATTCTCTAGTTCTTTCTCATCACTGAAGAGTATAGACTGTGTCTCCAAGACCATGTATACTCTACAAATTAAATGTAGAGATTTTGTTGGCAGTGCAATGCTTTACAATCTAGACAAGGTCACCATATTTGTGGTACAAATGATAGAATACTTGCTAATAGAAACATGCCAATCTGGAATCAAGAAACAATAAGGACATGCGAGCTGACACACAGTGGAACACACAAGGTCATGGCAGAGGCAAGACTTGAATCCAGGACTGTTCATTCCCAGTATCACCATCAATTAAAATCAAACCAAACTTTTTGAAAAATCATTTTTTAAAAACATACATTCAAAATCCAATGAATAGATTTTGGGTTTATTAGGACTGGTAAAGAGAAAAGTATCTAAAATTTCGGGCAGAAAATGTAGTTTGAATGCTTCATCACATCTTAGAAGTGCGTGTGAGGTCATGGGGTGATATACTAGGGGTTGACGTTAGAGAAGGCACAGAGTTTGGAACAAGAATTTTCAATACTTATTTTATAGCTTGATTTCCTGTGTTTGATTTATTAACTATGCAACTCTGCCATGAAAATTATGCCAGTATGCCTTTCTGAGCCATTATATTATCTTTGAACAAGATATATGGAACTAAAATGAGTCATTTGCACCCATATCCAATAAACCACATGTATGAGAAGGAAGGCAGGAAGACAAGGAGGAGGGAAGGAAGAAGTGTGGGATTTGGGGGCTACAGAGAGAAGAGAATGCCATATGGTTTTTCTGTTTTGTTTTTTTCTTTTTCTGCTTACTGAAAACCCATGCCCAGCAAAAGGCATTCCATTTATACTTTATTTTGGAATAAAACCAAGCTTATAATTTTTAATCACCAAAGCAGTGAGAACATATTCTTAGTTGATTTTAAATACATTTTAGTAGACATTAACAGTGTTTATTATACAGCTCATTTGAATCAGTCACCCTCAGGTTTAGGGAATTAATCATTAACTTCAGGTTGTCAACTAATGAATCATCAATAATTCAAAGCTGTTCGGAGATTATTATTTTAAAAAATGAAATCACTCTTTTCTGCACTCAGATATTTTGTGTTCATTAGGTATATATTTTTCCCTAAAGCATTTCCAAATTGCAAATGTGTTACCTTGTGTTATCAGTTACAATGTTAATAATCTGAGAAGTCACATTAACTTTCCAGCCAGTTAGTTGAAGAGTTAAGGAAATGTCTTTCGAAGGCTCTTGCATTTTATGAGTTCGCTATTATAGTCTATTACTATGTCAGGGCATTAAGAGGGCATATGAGCAAAAAATATGGAAGACATTTAGAACCTGGATCATATTCAATATAGGCTATAAGTAATTGTCCTGTACAGTGTAGCACGCTCCTTATCATTTAACAGAGAGGAAAAAAAATTATCTTATGAAGTAATCTAAGTGAAATATATTCACTTTGGTGTGTGAATACTACATCATATCTTATATTGGCTAAGAAAATATTCAGCAGCTTACAAAATAAATTTAATGTAAACCATTCTTTTCTTACTCTAGAGTTCTGGCAATGATATACACTAAGAAATTCTGACACAAATTTATTGTATATTTATAAAATTATACCAAAAGGGTCTAGTCCTACAAGTATAGCCTGCTGTCAAGTATTTAATTATTTAGTGTTTAATCTGTGGATTATTCACACTCTTCTCTTTCAACTTTTTAAATTTATTTGTATATTTTATTTTATTTTTTTTTTATTTTTATTTTTTTGCAGTGGGCGGGCCTCTCACTGCTGTGGCCTCTCCCATTGCGGAGCACAGGCTCCAGACGCGCAGGCCCAGCGGCCATGGCTCACGGGCCCAGCCGCTCCGCGGCACGTGGGATCCTCCCGGACCGGGGCACGAACCCGTGTCCCCTGCATCGGCAGGCGGACTCTCAACCACTGCGCCACCAGGGAAGCCCTATTTGTATATTTTATAATTTACTTCCATTAACACAATGTTACGGTTATGTTCTCTTTGGGTGACGGGTTAAAGGAGAGGTAACATTGAGTACTGACCATTCCGCAACATAATGATAACACTGCCATGGGTTCACAGTGGAAGCAAAGGAAGAAAATCTGAGAAGGTGCTACAGTGGGGTATTCAAATTACGTATTTTATATTTGTTATTTTTGTTCTTTCACTTCTGTTGCCACAGTCTACCAAGAGTTGACTCTTGGTCAGAATGGAGGTTATTGTCAATTCAGGTATGTCATTGAATTATTTGTATATTGGAAAGTTCAGGAAATTCTGGAACTGATTTTAACAATTTCTTTGTAGACTCTTTTCTCAATATTTCTATTCTTCCAGACTTCAGACTTTATTCATCAAGATGCATCAGAGTCTTGCACAATGCTGGTACATACTGGGCTCCCAGTGGATACTGAGAGAATTAATTTACTTTTTGTTCATGGTGAAAAATATAGGCTATATTTCATTGCCCTACACTTATGGATGGGTCAGTTCCCAAAAGACCCTATGATAAGAAAGGGAGAACGTATGTGGCTGGTTATAAAATTTTAAGTTTTACTAGAATATAAGGCACGGACTGGCCTATAAACCAATTGCTGGAAGATAAAGAAGGAATTAATCCAGTGGTACTCTTGGTCTTTTGATCCTAGAATGAATAAGGAAAGTAATTTCAAAAGCTGTGTATATCTTTTTTAAAACACAGAACATATCAATAGAAAACTATTTTTGTAATGCAAAAGCAATTCAGTACCTGTAGAGTTGGTCAATGGCCTTTCTGAAACATTAACTTTGTAATATCTTTGTGTCCCATATGCCTGCCTTTTAATTTTAATGCCCAAGCCCTATTTGAAATAAAGCAGTTATTTCCATTTCATCAATGAAGCAGTTACCCAAGTATACATAATGTTTCAATTTCATGAATTTATCTGTCAAAATGATCATCTGCAGTTAGTGTTTCTAGAGAGTCGGAGGTTACAATCCATTTACCAAGGTCTTGTGATTGGTATAGCACATCTTCTCATTCTCCAGTCTCCCAGGAATTCCAACATTACCTGAGCATGCAAATTACCTTCATTTCATAGATGTAAACTTGAAATAGAAACTTGCTCTTAATGAAATTTTATACCTAGGAGCTAACAGCAGATACCAGAAGAGAGGGAAAATAGAAATTTAAGATGTAAATATCCACTCTTCCAAGTTAAGTGAGAAGGAATCCAGATGTTATTCATTTTATTAAATAGATAAAGAAATAGATTTTTTAAAAGACTCTTAAGAATCTTATACACACTCATGGGATGCTGTTGATGGCATTGGGAACCAGCTATGAGAGCTGCACTATCTTTAACACCCTGAAGGAATATCAAAAAGCAGGTAATGCTCTATGGGAAGAAACAACTTGAGGTATACTTTGAAGGATTTGTATGAATCAAGGAACTAGTTCAAGGGCAATCTTTTAGAGGGAAATACCTCCAAGGTTAAGACCCAGAACCAAGGAGAAGTAAAGCCTGCAAGACACATGGGCTGTCTGGAGCACTGAGTTTAAAATGGAGAGAACAGAAGGTAAGTTGCAAAGGAACACGGAGTTCACATTCACAATAACTTCAAAAGCCAGGCCAGGAACTGGTTCCTAGACTCATGGTAAGACCTCCTAAGCATAAGAGGAATACATCAAGGGAGGTTTTCTAGAAATATATGCTTAATGGTGATCTTCAGAGTGGTTTGGGAAATATTGGAAGGAAGGAAAGAGTAGTTGGGACCTGGATCAAGGTAGTAGCAAGGAAAATGGGGAAATATTGATTCTCAGTCATTGTCTTACTAATTTACCAGCTTCATTTGTCTGTTTTTCTCTCCCTCATCTTTGGTTTCTTGGACAACATATCCTCCTGATTTTTTTTCCTGCTTTGCTAGTCCCTTCTTCTCAGTCTCCATGGCTGGTCTTTCCCTTTCTTCACTAACACTGGAGTGTTCTAGGGCCCATTCCTTGGTTCTCCTCTCTTCTGGATCTACCCTCACTCACTTGATGATCAGATGGCGCTTTTTTTTTTTTTTTTTTTTTTTTTTTGTGGTATGCGGGCCTCCCTCTGCTGCGGCCTCTCCCGTTGCGGAGGACAGGCTCCGGACGCGCAGGCTCAGCGGCCATGGCTCACGGGCCCAGCCGCTC
>NC_041223.1:32807588-32811499 GCF_002837175.3 Physeter macrocephalus | reverse complement strand
ACGGGCCCAGCCGCTCCGCGGCATGTGGGATCCTCCCAGACCGGGGCGCGAACCCAGTTCCCCTGCATCGGCAGGCGGACGCGCAACCGCTGCGCCACCAGGGAAGCCCCAGATGGCTTTTTAAACCATCTCATGCCCATGACTCCCAAACTCTCCCTTTTATTCAGACTCTTGTCTTTTCCACTTGGCTGTCTACTAGACAAATGAAATTTAACATATCAAAATTGAACTCCCATCTTTCTCTCTAAACCTGGTCTATCTGTAGTCTTCCCCTTCTCAGTTGATGGTGACTCGCTCATTCCATTTGCTTAGCCCCAAAACCTTACCATCATCATTGACTCTAGTTTTTATTTCATTACACACACCCAATATTTCAGCAAATGCTGTAAGCTCTGCCCTCAAAATATATAATCCAAACATTTCTTACCCACCTCCACTGTTTACTTCATCATCTTATCTCATCTGGAATTCTGAAATACCCACATAACTAGTCTTCCTATTTCCATCCTGGATTGTAGTCTATTCTTATCATGACAGCTGGATTAGTCATGTCACTTGTCTTCTCATGCTGTGGCTTCCCAGCCCTGGCAGGACCTACATAATCTGTCCCTTGTTACACCTCCAGCCTCATCTATTACTACTTGCCTCACTCAGCTCCACCCACTCACTTTCCTTCCTGATCATTGAACACAACAAGCATTTGCCTGTCTCAAGGCTTTCCACAGCATGTGCCTTTTGCCTAGAATGCTATTCCTTCAATATCTGCCCCTGCCAGAGATCAAGTGGCATGGCATGCCTGGGGCTTCCTTGAGCCACTTCTTCATTTCAGAGCCTGAGATAAGTATTTATTGTTTATTCTTTTCTCATGCTCTCTTTCTTCCCCTGGCCCCACAAGGCATAGCTTGAATTTGCATCTGGGTCCTGACTCATTTGGACAATGGATGCTGATTCTTACCAGAGCTGTTTTCCACATCTCTCTCTCTTGCTCTTCTTTGCCAGTTACTATATTCCCTGTTTATTTAGTCTCTCATTCGTGTCTAGGTTTTTCCTTTTGATTTGACACCCCAAGCTACTGCTTCACCTTTGCTTTCAGGAGTCTCTTCAACTATTATTCATACATTTAAAATTATTTGCATGGCATTACTGGTTATGGAAACAATCTGTAGTCATTATTTTTAAAAAACACACACATTCCAACAAAATGGAACTGTAAAACTTAGAAAGTGAAATATCTCCCATGATTGCACTCTCGGATAGCCACAGTAACAATCACTTTTAGAGAGCCCAGAGTGCACTAGGCACTGTGTTAAGTGCTGTAAAAACAAAGCAAAATAAGACATTGCCTGTCCTTCAAGGAGTTTACAAGCTCAAATAATCAAGTTCTCCTTTACTGCATGAGAATAGCCACTGTGCTATGACCTTTAGCTCACACCTTGCTCTGGACACTACCAGATGGTATCTACCACCCACTCTGTAGATACCCATGCTAGCCCTGCAGATACCCAGAACTACCTGCTCACAGTAAGAGGGATGAGGATGTGGAAACAATGGGCTTAGAGTGAAGAGGCTGGATGAGGCCAGGAAGACCAAAGGCAAACAGTTTTGAAAAGACTGTTTCTGAGATGATCCAGAAGCTGAAAAATTATTGTCAAGTCACCTATACTTGAATGGATTTGAGTATATTCTAAGTTTCTTTCTTTCTCAGTGACAGATCTTCTCAGAACTTTAAAAATCATTATTTAAAAAAAAGTCCCTTAGGCCAAAACAAGGTCTTCTCAAAACAGAAATAGACTCACAGACTTAGAGAACGAACTTATGGTAGGGAGTTTGGGATTGACATGTGTGCACTGCTAGGCTTAGAGTGGATAACCAACAAGGACCTACTACTGTATGGCACAGGGAACCCTGCTCAATATTATGTAACAACCTAAATGGGAGGAGAATTTGAAAAAGAATGGTTACATGTATATGTATAACTGAATCACTTTGCTGTATATCAGCATTGTTAATCAACTATACACCAATATAAAACAAAAAGTTAAAAAAAAAACAACTTAGGAAGCAGAGTGGCACATAGTCTTAACTACACTTGAAAAAGCATCCAGGCAAGGAGGGGTACTTGACCCAACCCAAGGGGACCCTAGGAAATTTTTTTTTTTTTTTTTCAGTATGCGGGCCTCTCACTGTTGTGGCCTCTCCCGTTGCGGAGCACAGGCTCCGGACGCGCCGGCTCAGCGGCCACGGCTCACGGGCCCAGCCGCTCTGCGCCATGTGGGATCTTCCCGGACCGGGGCAGGAACCCGTGTCCCCTGCATCGGCAGGCGGACTCTCAACCACTGCGCCACCAGGGAAGCCCGGAAATTTTTAACATATGTCTGTTTGCAAGTCAGCCTTTGCTACTCTCCTCTTCCTATCTCTACACATGGCTCTTTGGAACAACATCCTCCATCCTCTGTGCTTCCAAGAGGAAAAGATCTAAAATGATAATTCATGCTAGTTAACTGATTAATTGATTACACTTTGATTTTTAGCCTTTTTATCTCTAACTGTGGAATGAATGTCTTTGTTCTCCAGTAACTTATCCCAGTCTTGCAAGAAGTTGAGGCAGAGGGAAATAATACTTCTGCAGGCTCTACTCTTCTTGAAACTTCTTTCTCAAGAAGGGAAAACCAGGGCTGGCTTAGCTGCCAGGGAACTTTTCCAGGAATTGCTGGGAATGGAGGAGCTGAAGTCCCAGATCACCTGTTTTTCTAGGACCTGGAACCAGTCTTCATTCCCTCCATACCAGCCCCTCCCCCAACTCCTCCTCGTCTCTTCTCTGCCTGAATTTGGATTCCATTCTATCTTCTCACCCTTTCGCCTTATTTTCTCCTCCAACTTCCTACCTCTCTATTCCAAGTCTCCTGAGCATATGATTTATGGTTTTCATTACCACTACAGACTGACCTAAGCCAATGTGGGCACAAATAACCATGAAGTTCTGGGTCTGAAAATTAAACTGACAAAGGCAGATTAACAGGAGAAAAACATATAAATTTTATTAAATTTTTACATGTACATGGGAACCTTCCCAAGAGAATGAAGACACCTGAAGAAGTGACCAGAGCAGGACGATTTTATAACCCTTTTAGACAAAGAAACAATAAATATGAGAAGAATTGACCAGACAAAGGGGTTTGGGCTGGGGATAGTAAATGATGAAATAACAAAGTTTGTTCATACAGCCTTCTCAGCCCTACACTCCCTATCCGCGGGGACATGTAGGGAACATAAGAATGTCCCTGTCCTGCCAGATACAGAGATGGTGCCCTTCGCATGGGACATTTATCTCCTGCTTTCACGGAAAAAAATGTGAGTGGAGGGTATCAGAGTGACCTTCCTGCTTCTGACGTTTTCTCAAATTTCTTCATCTTAAGATATCCAATATGCCGAGGTGCCATATTTTGGGGTAGCGTGTCCTGAACCCCCTCAATATCCTTCGTGACAGTTTCACTCAAGGCAGACACGGCAACAATCTAAATAAGGGGTTCTCAAACTTTTGGGGCTCAGGAACCTTTATATTCTTAAAATTTATTGAAGACTGCAAAGAGATTTTGTTCATGTATCTTATATCTATGGGTATTTATTGCATTGGAAGATAAAACTGAGAACTTAAAAAAACATAAACACACCTTCCTCTAGCTGCCAGAGCTATGATGTTTTCACATATCATGGAGACTCTGGAAAACTCCACTGTATACCCATCAAGGAATGAGAGTGAGAAAAGCAAACAGAACCTTTTTTTTTTTTTTTTTTGTGGTACGTGGGCCTCTCACTGTTGTGGCCTCTCCCATCGCGGAGCACAGGCTCCGGACGCGCAGGCTCAGCGGCCATGGCTCACGGGCCCAGCCGCTCCCCGGCATGTGGGATCT
>NC_041223.1:32794531-32807542 GCF_002837175.3 Physeter macrocephalus | reverse complement strand
ACGGGCCCAGCCGCTCCGCGGCATGTGGGATCTTCCCGGACCGGGGCACGAACCCGTGTCCCCTGCATCGGCAGGCGGATTCTCAACCACTGCGCCACCAGGGAAGCCCAGAACCTTTTTATTAAAAAAATTATTCTGACCTCATGCACCTCTTTCAAGCCTTCAGGGCCCCCAGACGTCCCTGAACCGTACTTTCAGAATCACTCTTCTACAGTCACGATCCAGTTATTCAAAAAGGAATAAATGCAACCAGAATCTTCTGAACCGATATCTTGGATGTAGGGCAATTTAAGAATAAAATCCTCAGGCATCATCCCTATGGCTAAAAGATGAAGAGTGAAATAAAACAGATCTCAGGACTTTAAAACCTGTTCATAAATGTGTAGGAATAACTCCAAAACATTTCAGCCAATACTCTTGTCTTGAATACCACAGATTTGACAAGCGGAAGCCCATCTCTCACAGCCATTTTGCTTTTAGAAAGCCACTGATTTTAACAATGGAAACTCATTTCTAACATCATAATACTAATTAGCAAAGTCTCTGTTGCTGAGTGATTGAAAAAACAAAAAGGTAAAGGTCTCACCCCAACTACCGCTACCTCTGAATTATCTTGGAGCAAGTCCCAGACATACCATTTCTTCTGCAAATGTTTCAGCATTTAGCCCTAAAGCAGTCTTCTCGCATCTTAATTTAATCACAACATCATTATCACGCTCAAAAAAGTGTAACAAGAATTTCTTAATATTATCAAATACTCACTTGGTATTAAAATTTCTCCAATTGTTTCATACTTTTTTTCCCCTGTCAGTTTCTTCATATCAGGATTCAAATAAAGTCCACACCTTACCATTGATTAATATATCTTAAGTCTCTTTTAATCTTTAGATTTCTCCTCCTTTTTTTTTCCTCTTGCAATTTCTTTGTTGAAGGAAACAAAGTATTTTTCCTATATCATTTTCCACATTCTGGATTTAGCTGATTGCATCCCTCTGGTGTTATTTGACAGGTTTCACTGCCCCATATGTCCTGTGTATGGGTTGTCTGATCAGTGAGGTTTTTTGGCAGAACATTTTATAGATGGTATTGTATACTTTCCACTGGATCCCCTTAAGGAGGAACATGAAATCCATGGACTCTTTTTGTAAGTTGAAATAACAGGAAATATCTGTAAATGGTCTCTGCTCCCAGTTGCTGGCACAGAGCTCCTGAAACCCTTGTCATTTCCTAAGTGATAAGAACACTAGGAGCATCTTTTGTTCTAATGAGGCATCTCTGGGTGGGCTCATGTATGACTCCTGTGTGGGGACTGGTCACCAGAAAGACCAAGCCATGATTAGAAGCTTGGAACTTTCAGTCCCAATCCCTATCCTCCAGAGAGGAAAGAGGGAGCTGAAAATGGAGTTAATAATTGATCCTGCCTACATGAGGAAGCCTCCATAAAATCCCAGTAGTAGGGGGTTCAGAGCTTCCATGCTGGTTGAACACATCCACACCAGGAGGGTGACACGCCCCAACTCCAGAGGGACAGAAGCACCTGAGCTCAGGACCCTCCCAGACCCCTTCCCATGTATCTCTTCATCTGGCTGTTCATCTATGTCTTTTATCATATCCTTTAAAAAACTGGTAAGCTTGAGTGTTTCCCTGAGTTCTGTGAGCCACTCTAGCATATTAAGCAAACCCAAGGAGGGTCTTTGGAACCCGTGATCTATAGCTGGTTGGTCAGAAGCACAGGTGAACCTGAGCTTGTGACTGGCATCTGAAGTGTGTGTGTGCATGGGCAGGGGGTCTTGTAGGACTGAGCCATTACCTGTAGGATCTGACACTATCTCCAGGTAGATACCATCAGAACTGACTTAAATTGTGGGACACCCAGCTGAGGTTGCAGAGAATTGCTTGCCATGGGGAAAAACCTCCACATATTTGGTGACCAGAAGTGAAGTGTTTGTGTGAGTAGTAATGGTAGACTCACAGGGGAGAGAAACACAGTAGGGAAGAACTGGGTTTTTCCTTACACAGAAAGGAAAAAAAGCTGAGTTTTTCCAAAATAGTAATGTTACGATTAAATGGGCTGTTAAAATTGGATTGTGTAGGAATTGAGAAATAATCTTTATTGAATTAAACCTCTGCAATTTCTCAGATTTTCTGCTACAGAAGCCATGTTATTCCTCAATATTAATACACCTAAGGTAATATCACTTTGTCCAGGAGGAAGTATTATAAAGTAAATTATAAACATCTCAACAATCACCTTTGACAATATCAATTTTTAATAATATTTTAATAATGTAACCCTCTTTACCTGAAAAACACAACTATTTCTATAATTATTTCTCTCTCTGATACTTAAATTTCTGAGAGAAATATGTAACTGAAACAGTATCTTTGTTGATAATGACTTTATGGTCTTTTAAAACCAGGACAGTCTAATCTTCAACCAACCATGCCCGGTGACAAAGGTTTTTTTATTGTCTTGACATTCCGTTAAGAACTCTTTTGTTTACACAATAATAATTTCTTCCTGTCCAATAATAGACTTTCTTGAAAACATCATAGTGTATTTGATGGTTTTGGCAAAGCTCTCTCAAGCAGGGAAATCTCTGTAAAAGCCACAAACTTTTAAAATCTCAAAGATCATAATAATCTAGATTCACCTGATTCTCAAAAGATGAGGATGCATAGCAAAAGGAAAAAAATAATAGGAAAAAAATGCTTGAGAGTTTTCCTTTATGAGGTGGACCTTCTTTTCTGCACCCTGACAGAGTCATTCAACACCCCTTACATTTGAAGGAGAAAAAAGTTTTTCAGTAAATTGAAATATAACTGTTTACCAGGAGACTTCTTTACTCTCAGAGAACAAAACTTGATAATACTTACGTGGTCTGGAAAAGAGGATTTGGGCTCATGGGCCTTTATAAAAGTGTTTGCTGCTCTTTATTTGATCATGATTAATTTGGCCAGAAATGATGTGATTGTAGCCTCCACTGTTAGCCCTATGGGTATTAATCATCTCCAAGGTGATCTCAGTTTCCATGACAACTGCAATATTGATTTTTTTCACTATAGCACTAGCTGGACTCCAGTGGTTGGAAGGGCAGAGTAATCCTGAAACGTTAAGCCTCAGTCATAAGTTTCTCATTGCTGATATTAGAAAGCCAGTTCACTTCCAAGTATTATTACTAATCTGTATTCAGATAAGTGAATTACAAAGGTGTTCTGAGACAACTCTGTCCTTCAGTTCCACGTTATCAGGCTTTAAGGTCCAAAGGGTTTTTGCTGACTAAAGAAGCTCCTGGTGTTTACATCCAAATTTTCATGATAACTTTAAACCTACATAATGTATCACTCTCATATTTATGGAAGTAGACTGAGGAGGTCTAGGTATAACTCTCTCAAGGAAAAAGAAAATAAATATTACGTATAACTTTATATATTCTTCAAAACAGAGATATCAATAAAGCCCAATGGACATTGAATTAAAGTTTCTGAATTTCGTTAAAATTAATAAAATTCAAGAGTGAATTGTAAATGAGAAAAATTCTCTGTTCTTTCCTGTCTTCCCCAGAAGTCATAAATATTGTATCAGTTATCAAAATTTTCCTAGAAAGAGTTTCCAGAACAATGAAATCGAGCAGGCTGTCTTACATCTAGGTGGACTCAAAGGTGGAAGAAAGTCTTTTCTGAAAGATGGCCTGGGGCCAAATTATAGATTCTTGGTCCCTTGAATTAACAGTGTCGGTATTCCTGGCACGTTTCTTCAAGTTCTTTTCATCCTGTGTGTCTTCTAAAATATATGATAGACTAATAAATTTAAAAATGATAGTTCTCCTAGACTTAAAAAAAAAATCATGCCATGGAAGCATCTTCCACCGTGATCATGCACAAAACTGGCCCCATCTTTTTCCCTGCCAAAGATTAGA
This sequence comes from Physeter macrocephalus, assembly GCF_002837175.3. Lineage (NCBI taxonomy): Eukaryota > Metazoa > Chordata > Mammalia > Artiodactyla > Physeteridae > Physeter > Physeter macrocephalus. The sequence goes on along the minus strand of NC_041223.1, from coordinate 32,803,622 downwards.
ATGGTACTGTAGAATGGCACACTGCCCTCTTAGAAACCTGTTTTATCGTCTCTGGGATAGGAGGTGGGGAAAGCTGCAGCGGGGGCAGAGAGGGGTAAGTGTAAGGACAGAGAGTGACGTCATTAAGATTCAGTCACTTTGTGGGGTCTCACTGCTGTGTGCACTGGGACTCCTATCCTGTCCTCTAACGAGCTCTGCCTCTGCTAAGGTCAGAAGTGTCCATGCCCGGTGCCTGGTGGCTGCAGAGGAGATGAGGGTTAGGGAAACTGAGCGCCCAGAAGAGGGTCTTTACACAACACGTGCTCAGAGGACAGGCTGCAATAAAATGCAAGGAAAACTTTAGTCCAGCCAAAGGGGACAGCTTTAAACAAAGAGCTCTTGAATTGGGAGATTGGGGTTGACATATACACGCTACTATATATAAAATAGATAACTAATAAGAACCTCCTGGGCTTCCCTGGTGGCGCAGTGGTTGAGAATCCGCCTGCCGATGCAGGGGACACGGGTTCGTGCCCCGGTCCCGGAAGATCCCATATGCCGCGGAGCGGCTGGGCCCGTGAGCCATGGCCGCTGAGCCTGTGCGTCCGGAGACTGTGCTCCGCAACGGGAGAGGCCACAACAGTGAGAGGCCAGCGTACCACAAAAAAAAGAACATACTGTATAGCACAGGAACTCTACTCAATACTCTGTAATGACCTATATGGGGAAAGAATCTTAAAAAAGAGTGGACAGAACTTCCCTGGTGGTGCAGTGGTTAAGAATCCGCCTGCCAATGCAGGGGACACGCGTTCGAGCCCTGGTCCGGGAAGAATTCCACCTGCCGCAGAGCAACTAAGCCCATGTGCCACAACTACTGAGCCTGCACTCTAGAGCCCACAAGCCACAACTACTGAGCCCAAGTGCCACAACTACTGAAGCCTGTGCGCCTAGAGCCCGTGCTCCGCAACAAGAGAAGCCACTGCAGTGAGAAGCCCACGCACCGCAATGAAGAGTAGCCCCCGCTCGCGGCAACTAGAGAAAGCCTGTGCACAGCAACGAAGACCCAATGCAGCCAAAAATAAATAAATTAATTAATTTTATAAAAGAGTGGATATATGCATATGTATAACTGATTCACTTTTCAGAGCACAACATTGTAAATCAACCATACTACAATAAAAATTTTTTAAAAAGAAAAGTGACCCCAAACAACTAGCTAAAAAAAAACACTCAAAACAAACAAACAAACAAACAAAAAGAAACTGAACAATCTCAAAATTCAAACTTTTGAACTTTTTCTATTGTATTCCTTAATTCAGACACAGTGGACATCTCCAAATATGAAAATAGGACCATGCAAAATGAATCCCATCCTGAGTCCCTGCTCCTTCCTCCAAAATTGGAAACTCAACAATTAAGTGATTCTATTTCTCTTTCAGTGCTTCCAATGTAAGTAGCGGGGGGGCAATAAAATACTGCCAGCATTGGGACACAGTAATTAGGTCTGCTTCTCTGTGATGTTTTTATGCTCCTATTACGGAAAATCCCTGTAGAATCTCAGACTGATTTCAAAGTCAGCTGTCATCATGATAAAAAGAATCATTTGAATTAGACATGAATGTAATTAGCTCAGTTCTCTTAGAGGGAGCACTGTACCTCTGAAGTGGCTATTCAGAGAGTGGACACTCCCGGAGGGAAGTCTTTGCAATAGACAAGATTGATGTGATTCTTTAAAAGCACATTATTTTATGAAACAAACCCCAGAGTCTGGGCTCCTAGTGGTGGCTGCTTTCTATTGGATGAAAGGAAATTGGGGTTTCCTGACATCGCTCTTTCAGGGTGTGTGTGCGTGTGTGCAGAAAACGAGTCACTTCCTGTGTGGAAGCCAAGTTCTGCCTCCTTTATTTCTCTTCCACTTTGAGCATTTTTCTCCTTGTGTAACTGGCAGGTCTCTGTCCCAAACATGGAAGCACAAATATACTTAACTGATGTTGGAGTGAAGAGCTCACACAGCACAGGACACAAGGGCCTTGGAATGAAAGCTCACCCTCCCCACCGACTGGCACTTTGCATAGGAAAACAGATGTTAGTGGCTCACTTAGAGCCAAATCCTCCCCAACGATAATTGTAAGCGCACCAACCTGAAGTGGCAAGAGACCCTGAAGTAAATACTAGAAAAGCCCTCAACTGCAGCATTTTGGATTTGCAGGTGGCTTACAGGCTGAAGGAAGAAAGGAAGGAGCAGTCACTGGGTGGCCCTGTTCCTTGGCAGCTCTGTCTGCGGCCTCAGACCAGTGCTGGCCCTCTCGGAGTGTGTCCTACTGTAAAGGCACAGTATGTTTTGAAGACAAATATAGCTCAATTTTAGGTTCTGACTGACATTCCCTACATGACTTGAGGAGATGGAATTTGGGGGACGGCAAGCAGTATACCAGGTAATACAGAGTGCCCGCAACTGGAAAAGTCACATTGGCTTAGGTCCTGCCTCTGAAGGTACCAGTTTTCCAGACCAGGTGAGACGGGAGAGCAAACACAAAGGAAGTAAAAGATGACAGCATCATGGAGGCACAAAACAGAACAATATAAATAAATCCTAATGTTAAGACACTTGATCGGACATTAAAATCGTACTGTCTGATCAGATACCATGTGTTCCCTCCCTGGCTCCTGTTTGAAATACAGCCAAGCTGGCTGACACTTCTCTCCAGGCACTCAGCTCTGACAGCCGCCTCCCTTTCAGCCCTCACCTCTCTCCCACACGGTGACCAGTGACTGACAGCCTCCTCTGGGGTCTCTGCAGGGCTCTAGAGACTCAGCCTTCCCTGCGGGGATGCAGAGCTAGAAAATTCACTTGGAATCATCCTCCTCGCCTCCCTTTTATTTTTTTTTTATTTTTTATTTTTATTTTTTTATATATTTTTTTATTTTTAAGTGAGTGAACTCAGATGAAAGAGAATGTCTTAGAGGGGAAAAGAAGGCACAGAAGGGAGTATCCAGCAGAAGGGCGGAGCATAGAATAATAAATCGGATGCCTCTGAACTTTGTCAAGGGCTCCAGCCCATGTTGGCAGCAGCTGGGAGAACTGCCTCTTGTTCCACGGTCTCTGAGATGCCCGGTCTTGCTGACTCCATCTGCATTCCTCCTGTGCCCATCTCACCCCCGGGACCGCTCAGCTCCTTCGCCCCACCACCCGCCTCCATCTCGGCAGGCAGATATGACGCAGATAAAATAGAAGCCCAAATTGTAAACCAAATCAAAAGCCATGCTCGATCTATAGAAGCCTGTGACCCTCTGTCCCCTAGAGGGTGTTTTCTAAGTCCAATTCTTTGGAATCCAGGCAGCCCATCCTGCAGGTCGGCATGTAGGCCATGGTTCTACCTCTAAACTGGAGTTTCCTCATCTGCCAAGGGGAATAATCAGAGTGCCTGCCTCCTAGGGCTGTTGAGAAGATTAAACGCGATAACGCCCATTAAATACGTAGTAAATGCATTACAAATGTTAGCTGTGGTTATTGGCAGAGTTAGCCGTAAGCAAAAATGGAAGGCAGGCTCTGTTCATTTTTAGAGTCTTTTTGTTCTACTTTCAGTTCTCCCACATCTTAGTGGGCAGCTTCCATCTTCCAAAGCCCAGAGGAATGTCTGTAGACACATTCCCTGTAACCACCACAGCCAGGACTCAGAACGTAAGCCCCTTTCCAAGTCAACCAGGAACATAGCACCCAGCTCCCCATGAACCAAAGAATGTTAAGACTGAGGTTGCCTCCACAGAAGGATCTTAAGAGATTGTCTAGTTAAGAAAAAAATTAATTTTTATTCAAAACTCAGAAAACATCTTATCCCTCATCTAGATATAAACGTCTATTTACATCCCTCTATGCACTATGCTAAAACTAACCTTAAAACTAAGTGGTACTAAGTTTTAAAGCGTTTCGTCTACCAGGTAATATGTTTGCATAGTAACAGGGGATGTCCTCGCCCAAACTTACATAAACGTCCAGTGGAAGGATTTGCAGGCTTTGCCGACCAACTAGAGTAGAAGGGACATTGATTGGTGTAGTAAGGAATGTCAGAGTCAGGTAGATGACTGCATTTTATTTTGGAAAATATTATGTTAAGGGACTCTGCAAGGGTTAGTTATGATATCCACAAGCCCTCACCTTGAGACATGGAAATGTTTTCTTAAACAAAATCCTGTATTTAAAGGATATTCATTAAAATAGTTTTACTTACGGCCCATGTATTATTGAATTATCAAAACACATCCCTATTTCAAATATTAGTGAAGATGATGGTTTGCAAATTTCATGTATATAAGAATTTCTTAGGACACTCATCAAACATACACATGCTACCATCCCAGTGATTCTGGAATGGTCTCTGGGACTCCGTATTTTAATGAGCACACCAGGTGTTTCTGATGCAGGTAGGTTAGAAAAATGTCTTGGGAAAAACTGCTGTCGACACATTCTATGTACAGTCGTTCTCATTTGGAGGTGAATTTGCCCCCAGGGAACATTTGACAAGGTCTAGAGGTATTTTTGATAGTCACCTCTTGGTGGGGTGGGGAGCAGTGCTACTGGCATCTAGTGAGTGCAGGTCAAAGATGCTACCACATATGCTACAGTGCACAGGACCGCTCTCTGCAACAAAGAATTACCTGATTCAAAATGATAGTGGTGCTGAGGGTGAGAAAACCTGCCCTGTAACCACACTGACCTTGGCCGACTTGGGTCCCAAACTCTGAACATTCTGCCCTTAGTTCAGGTTCCCCACACGTCAAGCCTGGTATTGGTGACTGCTCACCACTCACCCCCTCCCATATCTGCTCAGTCTCAGGAGTTTACTATAGAGCATTTTGACAACCTGGATACCAAGATTTAGGATGGAAAATGCCGACTCGTCTCTGACCCTTTGGAGGCAATTAGACTCGGAGGCTTGAAGGACGATGGGCTTGCTCTGTGGCCACTCCGGAGTCATCGCTGCAGTTGGCAGACACAGTCACGCTGGAGAGATTTCTCTGTGAATTTCAACTCCGATTACAGTTCGGAAAGAGTGGAGTTGGAATCAAAGTAGGTGATCGAAAAGCATGGTTAAGCTAGAAAGCTGTGGAGGCTTTGCTGACCAATTACGTCTGTCTCATTTCAGCTCAACAATTCAACAAAGGGTTCTGTGCCAGGCAAAGTGTAAGACAGAGGGAAAGATTGAAAATTGGATAAGACCGTCCCTTCCTCAAGGAGTCACAGCCTCAGTGCCCTCTGCCTTTCTTCTCTCTGCTGTGTACTTTCTCCCTCACCCACCTGAAAAGCCTTCCTTAAGACTGACTTCAATTTATTGGCTGCTTAGGATCTAAGAAGCTGAAAGGACCTGAAGAGACCAATCTAGAAGTCCCAGAAAAGGCAACAGAACAATATCCCTCTTTACAGAAAGGTTCTGGTAATTTATCATTTACAAAGAAACAGCCTTCAATGGGGCTATTAAATACTGAGACTCTCTACATAAGAACTATCTCAGTTAATGCCTCTAATTTGTAGACAGTGACTGTTTGCAAGTGAGGTTACTCTGCTTGCTTAGGTGGAATAGCCACAGGACTTGAGTTTTGCTGGGAAAAAGATGCAAAAGACATTAAACTGTAACATACTGGAGTCAGAGTAAGAACAATAACACCTGCCAGCCCACTCAGACCTTACCAATATACCCAGGAACCACCCAGCTGGCTATGCAGAAGATACAAAAACTCCATGACATTTTCTTGAGAAAGAAAAGTTGTTCAAGGAAACCCTACCCACTCCCCTTTCGCTCACATCATTTACTCTCCTTTGCAGTCTTTTGAAAAGCTACTCATATTGCTACCTCTAAGTTCAGGATAGAGGCTTCCTTCCCAGGGCAAGAGAGGCAGTCCATGGAAGGCACCCACGGAGCTTCAACAGTAGGCAATATCCTTTTCCTTGAGCTGGGTGGCGGATATTTGATGTAGTGTGATGCATCGATCTTTAAATACTTGTGACCTGTATTCCTTGGGATATGTAAACTCTTTCACTGTAATGAAAAACAAAAGTTTCTAAGGTAATTCTTACAATCGTCCAGATGCACATTCTGTATTGTTTCTCCAACTTTCATCGCTCTTCTCTGCTTCTTCCAAACTCCTATTCCTCTGAACTCCTATTCCCTCCTGAACTCTCTGTCTGTCTTTCTCAATCCTGTATCTCCACCTGCCACTTCCTCCCACCGCCTCCTCTTCCCGTCTGGCTCCATGTCCCATTTCTGCAAAGCCTCCTACTCTTTCTTCCCACAGCCTGGGCATCTGTGAGGAGGGAGGGGCTGGTGTGAGCAGGCAGTCAGGTTAATTCTAGACCAAAAGCTTCACTTTGAGATTGCCCACATGGTCCCCAATCCTCAGATGTTTTCATAGCTATACTTCTTTAAAAGTGTTCATTACTTAACTTTCTGCACCAGGGATTTGAGATTAATTACCAAAATACATAGACTATAGAAAGATTGACTAAACAGTTGAGAGAATCAGAACAAAGTTCCCACCACTTTGTCACTCTGGGTTTGTATTACATTGTTCTGTTATCATCTTAATTAAGCTGCAACTGTATTTCTTAGAATCCCCATCCTTAGATGGTTCCAGGTTAGAAATGGCCAAAAGAGAACCTTGTATAAGATAACGGGAGGCAGGATTTAGCAGCAGCCTCCCTCTCTGGATGTTGTATGGTCAGAGGTGCCAGTTGGTTCTAGTTTCAACTCACTCTCCTCTGCTTCTCTGTCAACCATCCTTCCTGACTTCTCACCGTTGACCAACATTAGCCCAAGCCTATCTCCAGACACCTGCTGCGTCCCCATCGACTTCTCTGCTGGCTCCGTCTGTGCCTGCTTGTGTTTGGCTTCTCAAATTAACTGGTCAGACACTGTGTTGATCCTTCAGTTCCCCCGTGAGACCATCACTTCCCCAGCACCCTCTCCCTCCCCACAATTTTGAAAGGTCTAATTCCTGTAGTAAATCTATTGTCCCCTAATTCTTAGAGGTTCAGCTTCTTGGATAGACACAGTGAGAACAGTGTTCAGGATCAAAAAGATGATACAGATCAGACATTGTCTGTGAAGCATTGACTGTGGCACAGTAGAGGTAATCTAGTCCACTAATCTCATTTACAGATGAGAATATGAAACCCTGAGACATTAAATTATAATCATCATCCATCGAGGTCACAGCTACACTGGCAGACATGGGAATAGGACCCAGCTTACTGACTTGTAGAGTTTCAATTTTTTTTAACCGTGACTACTGTCATATTTTAAATTACTGACTATTAAATCAGTTTGCTTTAAAAAAAAAAAAAAAGAAGAAATGATGTGTCAAAGCAGGAATTAGGAGACTTCCCTGGTGGTCCAGTGGTTAAGACTTTGCCTTCCAGTGCAGGGGGTGCAAGTTTGATCCCTGGTTGGGGAGCTAAGATCTCACATGCCTCAAGGCCAAAAACCAAAACATAAAACAGAGGCGATATTGTAACGAATTCAATAAAGACTTTAAAAATGGTCCACATCAAAAAAAAAAAATCTAAAAAAAAAAAAAAAGCAGGAATTAGTATTTTGACACTGCTTGGATCATTCTTTTAGAAAATAGAGAACTGTTATGATTATTTTGTTTAATAACTGACAGGAAGCTAGATAGTATATCATACAGATGCTGAATTTCATTTCTTTAAAAAAATCAATAAAAAAAGTTTTTAGAATGAAAAAAATTCTGAGCATATGAGAACCTCAAAGCTGATCCCGAATCTAGTTACTATGGCAACATTACTTAGAAAAATTGTACGTATTAATTTTGTAGTTCATTGAAGATATTAGCATCTTTAATATTTAAAAATAAACAGTCTCAAGATGTTCCTGTTTATATATTTTCTTGAATTTTTGAATTTTATTTTATTTTTTTAATACAGCAGGTTCTTATTAGTCATCCATTTTATACATATTAGTGTATACATGTCAATCCCAATCTTCCAACTTAGCCCTTACCCCCAGGTAACCATAAATTTGTTTTCTACATCTGTAACTCTATTTCTGTTTTGTAGATAAGTTCATTTGTACCCTTTTTTTATATTCCACATATAAGCAATGTCATATGATATTTATCTTTCCATTCACATCTTTCTGATTGAAAACCCATGATGACATGATGGCCACAGAATGATACCTACTGTTGCTCAGTATTTGAGATCTACAAACTCACTTAACCTCTGGGTTGAACTTCAAAGACTAGGAAGTCAATGTGTGTGCTTCTGTATTCTCCTGCAGTGGTTCAGGGTGCTCCCCTAGAATCCGTGGCCACAGGGAATCCTGTGGGAGGGAAAAGAACACCATCACAGGCTTTTCCACTTAGAGGTTTTGATTTGTGAATCTTGGGGGCTCCTAAAAACATATAGAGGAAATGAAAAAAACAGCACAAACAAAGCAAACAAAAGATTAGCCAGTGTGTGAAGTAGAAAGAAAAGGGCACACAGTCTTCAAACCACAGGGCTCTGGGGCATGATGCTGAAGTAGAAGTAGCTGAAAAGGAAAATGTAAAAATCATGCTTTTAGAAAAAAGTTACTTTTATAATTTTTCAAGCATACCCTCTTCTGCCCATTTTTGGATTGGGTTGTTTGTTTTTTTAATATTGAGCTTCATGAGTTGTTTATATATTTTGGCGATTAATCCTTTGTCCATTGATTCATTTGCAAATATTTTCTCTCATACTGAGGGTTGTCTTTTCATCTTGTTTGCAGTTTCCTTTGCATTGTGAAAGCTTTTATGTTTCATTAGGTTCCATTTGTTTATTTTTCTTTTTATTTCCATTACTCTAGGAGATGGATCAATAAAGATCTTGCTGTGATTTATGTCAAAGAGTGTTCTTCCTATGTTTTTTCCTCTAAGAGCTTCACAGTGTCCGGTCTTACATTTAGGTATCTAATCCATTTTGAGTTCATTTTTGTGTATGGTGTTAGGGAGTGTTCTAATTTCATTCTTTTACATGTAGCTGCCCAGTTTTCCCAGCACCACTTATTGAAGGGACTGTCTTTTCTCCATTGTATATCCTTGCCTCCTTTGTCATAGATTAGTTGACCATAGGTGC
>NC_041223.1:32750549-32793738 GCF_002837175.3 Physeter macrocephalus | reverse complement strand
AATCCTTGCATCCCTGGGATAAATCCCACTTGATCATGGTGTATGATCCTTTTAATGTGTTGTTGGATTCTTTTGCTAGTATTTTGTTGAGGATTTTTACATCTATACTCATCAGAGATATTGGTCTATAATTTTCTTTTTTGTAGTATGTTTGTCTGGTTTTGGTATCAGGGTGATGGTGGCCTCATAGAATGAGTTTGGGAGTGTTCCTTCCTCTGCAATTTTTTGGAAGAGTTTGAGAAGGATGGGTTCTCCCTCTTTTTCTTGATGAGTCTGGCTAATTGTTTATCAATTTTGTTTATCTTCTCAAAGAACCAGCTTTTAGTTTTCTTGATCTTTGCTCTTGTTTTCTTTGTTTCTATTTCAATTATTTCTGCTCTGTTCTTTATGATTTTTTCCTTCTGCTAACTTTGGGTTTTGTTGTTCTTCTTTCTCTAGTTCCTTTAGGTGTAAGGTTAGATTGTTTATTTGAGATTTTTCTCGCTTCTTGAGGTAGGCTTGTATTGCTATAAACTTCCCTATTAGAACTGCTTTTGCTGCATCCCATACTGTTTATATTTTTAACAAGTAGATATGTAGTCTATGGAGTATATTTTTGCTGTCATTAAGATAGACACACAAACACTGGAATCTCCTCAGTTCCATGTTCGAAATTTTCCCTCGTAAAATCGAATTTACATTGATGAAAGTATAAACAGAATATGTGTTGATTGAAACAGCAGTAGTTGCATGAAATTATTTTCCAGGTATGAAAGAAAAGAAAGACAGAGATAGTGTAAACCACTGTTTCTACAGCTCCCGGGTAAGATGTGGAGCCCAACAGTCCTACATGCTGGTTAATGGGGCTGATCTTCAGGTGGCTCACGGTGGGAGAAGGGGCTCTGGCTACCAGCCCCTCTGTGTCACTCACTAACTGGGTAACCCTGGGAAAATCACATCATCACCACTCTAATCTGTTTCCTCATCTGCAAAAGAAGAGAGGACATCTGGATAATCTCTGAAGCACCTTCTCTCTGTAAGTCTCATTTTTGTGTTGTGCCAAGACATAGAATGATGGTATAACTGAATTTTTAAAAATTGAAGTATAGTTTACAATGTCATGTTTGTTTCAGGTGTACAACACACTGATTCATATATATATATATGAATATATATATATGATCTTTTTCAGATTATTTTCTCTTATAGGTTATTACAGAATATTGAGTAGAGTTCCCTGTGCTACACAGTAGGTCCTTGTTGGTACCTGTTTTGTATATAGTAGTGTGTATATGTTAACCCCAACCTCCTAATTTTCCTTCCCTCACCTTTCTCCTTTGGTAACCATAAGTTTGTTTTCTATGTCGGTGAGTCTCCTTCTGTTTTGTAAATAAGTTCCTTTGTATCTTTTCTTCTTTTAGATTCCACATACAAATGATATCATATGATATTTGTCTTTCTCTGTCTGACTTACTTCACTTAGTATGATAATCTCTAGTCCATCCATGTTGCTGCAAATGGCATTATTTCATTCTGAAATTTTATTAGGGCTATTGTACTGGTATAGATATACTCTTTACTAATTCATATAATTATAATTCTGACAAATTTCTAGATACTTTGGCAATCATTATCAAAAATTGACTTTTTCCAGGCATCTATGATGGAAGCAGGATTGACCATCAGATCAGCCTTTGGTCTAAGATAAACTTAGCTCCATCTCAGATAATAGAGATTTTTTTCAACTCAAGTACCTAAAATTCCCTCTAAAGCACTTCTGGAGCATGCTGATGCACACGCTATGGCTTGGCTACCCAGAGCCATTCACAACTCCTGCCCCTTCCTTTTTTCCTCTACCACGAGAATCCAGAAAGCCACAACACCCACCTGCCCAGGCTTTCTTATGTCTGAACTGACAGTATGATCCAGTTCTGGCCAGTGAAATTCGGACAGAAATCACTGAGAAGAGCTTTCGAAACACATTAGAGAAGAGACAGGCAAGCTGGCATTCTTCTCTGTCCATTGGCTCACCTGCCTCTCACCTGAGATCTGGACGCAAAACTGAGAGATGCAGTAGTCTTCCTGCCACCACAAGGCCAAGGCCACATGCTCAGGAAGGGGAAGCAGTCAGCAGGAATCTGAGCCTTGATGGCACCTCTGAGCTGTTATCCGAATTAACGCACCCCAGACTCCTTTTTGGGGAGAACAAAGTCCTGATTGGTAGAAGCTTTCACTGTGCTGTTGCTTGTAGCCAAACACAGTCTAACTAGTACACATGGACTCTGTGGACAGTGTTAAAACAGGGTCTAACTTGCATGGCTTAAAGTGGAGAAAGTGGTCCAATAAGTTTGTACCACTACACCTCAGTGCCATCATCCACAGCCACAGATTTTTACATACATGTAGTGAGAGCAAGAAGAGTCACAAACAGAACTGCAGAGAGAATACCACTGCTTTGTAGAGAAGATGAGGAGCAAAGCCACAAAGCCACAAGAGAAGTGGAGGGAAACAATGAAGAGGCTCATCCTGAGAGAGGGGAGGAAGTTAGTCCTGTTCTTCCTTCCCTTCCGTGAGGACTGCACCTAAAACAGCAGAACAATTGGAGGAATGTCGGTTTTTGAATTGTTAGTTAAAAGGAAATGCAAGTTTTTAAAACTTTGATCATAATAATTCCTATGTATTCATCACTACTCCTGGGTTGTGTAGGACAATTCTCATTTCTCCACATTCTCAACAACACAGATGATTCCCAATCTTTGTGATTTTTTCCAACCAGGAGACTGGATTTACAGCACCTTGGATTTTTACTGACTATGACAGGCTAAATAACGGTGCCTCAAGATGTCCACATCGTAACCCTTACAACCTGTGAATATGTTACTTAGTGAAAGGAACTTTGCCCATATGACTAAGTTAAGGATCTTGGATGAAGGATCTTGAGATGGGTTACTTCCTACACAGATTATCTGAATGAGCTCAATATAATCACAAGGGTCCTTATAAGAGAGAGACAAGAGATTCAGAGTCAGAAAAAGGCCACTTGATGACAGAAGCAGAGAAAGAGATTGGAAGATGCTATGCTACTGGTTTTGAAGATGAAGGATTGGGCCTTGAGCCAAGGAATGCAGGCAGCCTTACCAAGCTAGAAAAGGCAAAGAAAGAGCCTCCGGAAAAAAACAGAGCCCTGCCAACATCTTGATTTTACTACTTCTGACCTCAGGTACTATAAGATGATAAATTTGTGTTGTTTCAAGCCATTAAATTTGTAGGAATTTGTTAGCAGTAGGCAACTAATACACAGAATTTTTGCACCTCAGAAGAATCTACCTTGACCATGCCAGGCTGCCAATACCAAGCTAAGTCCAGGGTGAAGCTCAGACAGTTTTTTTGTTTGGGGATTGAGAAATACTTAACATAAAATTTGGGTTTTTTCTTTGTTTACCAGCATTTGAGATATTATTGACATATAACATATATAAGTTTAAGGTGTATATTGTGATTATTGGATAAATGTATATATTACAAAATGATTATCACAATCAAGTTAGTTAACACCACTATCCCCTCACATAATTACAATTTGTGTGTGTGTGTGTTTGTGTATGTGTGCTCGATGATAAATGTAAGATCTATTCTCTTAACAACTTTCAAGTATATAATACAGTATTGTTAATTATAATCGCCATGCTGCGCATTGGATCCTCAGATTCTATTTCTCTTATAGCTGGGTGTTTGTACCATTTGACCTTCATCACCCCATTTCTCCCACCCCCAGCCCCCGGCAAACATCTTCTCTACCAGTTCAACTTTTATTAGATTCCACATATAAGTGAGAACATACAGTATTTGCCCTTTCTCTGTCTGACTTATTTCAGTTAGCATAATGCCTCAAGGTCCATCCATGTTGTCATAGAAGACAGGATTTCCTTCTTTTTTACAGTTGAATAATATTCCACCATATACATTTTCTTTATGCATTCATCCATTGATGGACACTTAGGTTGTTTCCATGACTTGGCTACTGTGAATAATCAGACAGTGTTAAAGTAAGAACTGGGCGGGCTTGTTTCAGAGGTCTTTCTTTACCTATATGTGATCCTTTTTCTCCACAGGTGCCCCAGGTCTCCCTGCCCTGTCTCTCTTACTCTGTGAGTCCCAGGCCTCTTCTTCTACTTTCCTAATATGTGTTCTCTGTCCTATTTCCTCAGGAAGATGGGCTGCCTTTTGTCCACCCAAGGTCATAAACAAACTCATCAATATAAAGTAAGGTTTAGGAGTCCCAGCTTTGGAGTTGGACTGCTAGGATTTACTAGCCCTGTGGTCATGTGCAAATTCACCTAGGCAAAGTAATAATTTTCTTCATTTATGAAATAGGGAAAAGAGCAAATATCTTATAGGGATAGGGTGGAGATTTGAATATTTGTGATGTGTTTAGTATGGGCACATAGTAACACTCAGTAAACATTAACAATTAATGCTGATGATTTGGTGTTATTTCATTCAAGTCATTTGGAGTTTTAAAAGGGCTTTTTCAAAATATCACCTTAACACCAATCACTTCATTTCTTATTACAGAATTTCCCTTGTTGTGACACATTAGTCTGGATGATGTTGGGGAAGGAAGACATTCTCTGGCCCATCATATCAATCGGTCAATCTATAACTATTCACTAGGCATCTTCAATGTGCTCAGTGATGCAATAAGCCGTGTGTGTGTGTGCGTGTTTGTGTGTGTGTGTGTGTGTGTGTGTGTGTGTGTGTGTGGTGAGGAAGCACAGATGAATAACAACGTCCATCTAGGAGTTCACTGTGTCACAGGCCATCTGGGCTTCTTCCTCTAGGGTCATCCTGCCCCCATAGATCATCTAGTGCCCTGGGTAGGGGAGGATGATCATTCTGGCTGCAATGAGGCTATCAGGGAAGTTAACCTGCTGCATTTGGGAACTCGATGGCAGGAACAGAACTGGCTCTGCTTTGTGCAAGTCAACTTTATTATCTACCTACTGTGGGACCACAAAGGACACCTCAGATGCTCCCACAAAAGGAGATGGTTTTCTGAAGTCCACAGCATAATTACCTGTGTTCTTAGCCTCCGATGGCCTCTTTTCACTATTAGGGCGATTTTCCACATTTTCTAGATTTTAGTCTAACCAATTTAACTGCCCATAGCGGGTAGGTTGGAGATGGAATGACAGAATATGAATCAAAAGTAGGACCATTTCCACTGGCATCAAACAGGAGTGCCAAACAGGTAATTAAGCCTAGCATGTTTCTAATTAAAACTCTGATTGCGTCAAGCTTTTCTAACCCAAATAGCCGAGGGACAATTCCTACTGCTTAATGAAAGCAAAATTCTTACAATCAATGCTCTAGCCTAATGTTCATTCATTTATACAAAGGTCAATTGCCACATAATATCCACTGCTGATTGCCACCCACAGAAAAAGTAGTAGGAGGGAAAATATTCATGTGATATTGGTTACTTTTGCCTAGTTTTCCAGCTTTTAAAAATACCTGCGTCTGTGTGATGACTACACCAGGAGGCCTTGATTGCAGCCCATTTTTATATAACAGAAGGGACTGTGCTTTTTAGCTGTTCTAATATAATATTGGCTTGTACCTACAGGACAGCGAGTCCTTTTGTTTGGTGTCGTTATCACGGTTAGTCATACAGAGCATCCCGCACAATTTCTGAAAATGTCTCCATTGCTCATTGGAAAAGCATTGTCAGACATGACTCATGTTCCCACTGTCAAATTTCAATCCAATTTTCAAACACTTATGGAGCAAGATAACATAGTATAACCAAATCAGAAAAACACTAAGATCTCAAAGGAGCTGGCAGCAGAATCATGAAGCAAAACACTTCTCTCCAGATGCTTACCTGATTTTCATGCTAGAAATTGTAACTGCTCTGCTAATTAGTTGACGCCGAATGGCAAAGCAACATCCCACAACTCAACAGAGGATGGGAAAATCTTACAGAGTATAATGTAAGGAGCCACTTTTTTTTTTTTAAATCAGGGAAAAAATTATTGGTGAGTCAAGTTTAGCAGTGAGAGGTCGTACTTGTGTTTCTGAGGCAAATTCCAAACATCAAAGAAAATTTACTGGAAAGTACTCTTCTGAAAAGCAGAAGGGAAGCCATACAAGTGGGTGTATTTGTCCCGCAAACAAAGAAAATGTTCTAGAATGGAGTGAGAGAATTCAGAGGTTTCTCTAAGATACTTAAATCATTCGCATGGGGGCATGCCATCCTGAGATACAGTTGACAGATGCATGTTTCACTTTTCACCTGGTTCCTTGGGGACCCTTGTTTCCTCTCCTATCTGGAGTCCATTGTCAGGGCTACCCGGGTCTCACTTCGAATACCTATGGGGTCTCGTCCCATTTCCTACCTGTTCATGGTTTCACACTATAAAACACCTCGGACCTTTCTTCACCCAAAACTTACCTCGTCTGTTCAATTTTTCTCTCAACAAATGCTCTTATTCTCCAAACCTCAGTGAACCTATTTCGCCTAAAGTGTGCATGGTCCTCCATGGACCACCAGGCACTGGACTTGCAGTTAGAAAGGAGCTTTCTCAAATTAATATCTTAATGTCACCATATCTTAAAATAGAACCTGTGGATACAAATTGTCCTGTGAGTAAGCACTTCCCCCCCACCCCGGAGCTCCACACCAGTCTCAGGTGGAGATTCTGGAGGGACTGCAAATACCCCTACTGAATGTACCCACGGTGTGAGGGAGGATTCTGTAGCTGGAATGGTCATGGCCAGTCACGGCTAACATCTTTTAGCTGCAGGTGGACTGAGGTAGAGGAACAGGGACTTGAGGAGTTCTAATAGCTGTGGGCTGACAAAGATTTACAATCCCTGCTGGGATGCAGCCTCTTGTGGTGCAGATTTTCATATATACATAAATGAGCTAATTTTTATTTCACGCCCCTTTACATATTGTAAAGAACCTTTAAACTGGTATTGTTGCCCTTTGTTAAAGGCTGGAATGTCTTTCAAAAATGCAAATCTCATCATGTCACTATGTGTTCTAAAACTTTTCAAAGCCTTTCTGTTCTCTTTTAATAGAGACCAAAATTTTAACTTGCCCTAAGAGCCTCTGCCTGATCTGGCTTGTCTGCCTCCCCAACTTCTTTACCCTCTGCTTCTTCCTACTGTTGAAAATGATTCAAGAAGACAATTTAGGTGATACAAACAAACTTTGTTTAATACTCCACTAAGTAGGGAATCTCCATCCCCAAGGGTTCAGAGAACTGCAAAATGGGGCGGAAGGCAGGAGGCTTTTATGGGAGAAGGAATGAGGAAGAAGGAAGAGAAAAACAGAAAAGGAATAAGGAACAAGGAAATAAGTATATAGCCCAGAGCTAGCCTGCTGTTTGGGGATTGGCTGGATAGGCTGCGTTTCTGGTCAAGCAGAGCATTTACAGGGACACAGAAGTTTCCTAAGTTTTGGTTTGCTGACATGACACCCCATGCAGGAGAGGCTCCATCTTGGGCTTAAAAATTTATTTCAACAGCCCTCACTCATCTTTCCCCAACTCCTTGCTCTCCTTCCTGTTAAGGAAAAAAAAAAAAAAAAAAAGAATCTAATACTTGTTAAAATGGTAAGGAACGCTTTATTCAGGACTATTGCAATCGGTGTCAAGACTATCGGGATAGGGAGAGCTGGCCCAACTCTGAATACAACAAGGACAGTGGGAATTTATAGCCAAGGGGCCGAGTGAGGGGATGTGTGGATAGAAAACTACTAAGAGGGGATATCAGGGTAGGGGGATTCTTGCTAAACTGACTTAGCAGAATTCTTTCCAAAACTAGGCAGATCAAAGACAGGGCTGGGGAGGGTGGAGCCAGGGCCAAGGTCAAGGCCTATTCAAGGAGAGGGCTCAGCAGAGACTAACTAAAATTTGGTCAAGGAGAGGGTCATTGTCACTTCTCAGCCTCCCAGCCAGCCTCCCTTCAGGTCTTCCTGTTTCCTGTTCTCCCTCCTCATAAGGAGTATCCTTCACTGCTTCCTCTCCCCCAGCACCTACTGATCACTAAGATGTCAGCTCACGGGTCCCCTGCCCTTGGAAGTCTTCCTTGATCTTGCAGACCCCAGGCGAGGTCTTTGTAACTAAAGATCACCTAGAGACCTTTAGACTGTCTCCTTCATTAGCAAAGTATAGGATGGGGTCTCTTTATTACAATCTGAGCCTGTAGTCACAAAGGCATCACCCACCACCAGAGGTTCTGTGAGCAGAGCATAAGTACAGACCACGCTGTAAAATTCCTGGAAGCCTGCTTGGGTATTTGTTTAAAAGTCTTAAGTTAATGAAAGTTATTTGTTACACTATTTTGCAATTGAAAGATAAGGGAGTAAAAAATTATGTAGAGGCCTCAATTTTTTGATAAGATTCAAAACCAAGTTAATGTGCTGCTTTGAACTCCTAGATCTTTATCTAGCTCTATGACCACACCAAAAACTGCACTAATTTAAAAAGTACTCATGGATCGTTTGCCTCATTTCTTGTAGAATACTGTTTGTTTTGTTAATAAGAAATAATAAAATTAATTTTAAGGAAAAATGCAACTTTTTCTGCACTGTTTGATGGTATATTCATCAGCATTTAATGACATTATCTGATGTGACCATGCTTTTCAGGATTATAACCTTCTAAGGCATCTGACAAGGAAATGCTTGTAGCCTTTTAAATTTTTTAATTAAAAAAAATTTTTTTCTAGCCAACCTACTTTATTTGGTGGGAATCCTGGAGGCACCAGGAAGGAAGAGGGAAAGTGAGACAAAGAATGGAAGTTAGCCAATAAAGGGTGTGTTACCAAGCACATTACCACTGGGGTATCTGGTGCTTAATCCCCCTGGGAACTGTGGAGGCCAGTGCAGAACACACACTTTAGCAACAGCTTGTTCAAGGGACGAGAGAGCTGGGGAATTTATACCTCAGCCCATCAGTCATGGCATGAGCGCCCCCTCCTGGGGTGTCAGTTCCCTGGCACTTGCAGCCACCTCTGATGCAGGCAGCCAGAGGAGGCCCAGGGCAAAGGGTCACAAGAGACAGAGTGGGGTCTACTGGAAAGGGAATGTGTGGGGTGAAGGGGCACTGATAGCACCCAAATAACAAACCTTTATTTCCCCACTCAAAAGATCCAAAGGATGTGTGACCTAATTGAATATATGATCTTTTTCTAAGTGGATGAAATAGTGAAATATCTATTTATTACAATTAACTTACTTGCCATCCATGCCTACGATCACAGGTTACAAGTAATGATATGTTAATTTAGAAGAGTTGCTTTCTTCACCCTCAGTCCATGACTCAATTTCTTGCCACCTCTTCTAACACATCTGTGGGCTCAGGGTCTCTGCCATCATCAAAGCCGCCTTTTGAGTCATCTGGGTTTTCTAAGCACATCTTCCCTCCCCTCTTGGTTCTCAACGATACAGCATATTTGGAAGCTGTAGGATCTTATAGCTTTTTTAAAAGAGAGGTGATTGATTGTAGTCTCCAAATTTATCTTTAGATGTTGACTCAATTTCTGAGCCTCCTTTCCTAGTAATTATAACTGAAAAACTTCAGAAAAGTCCCATTTTGGGTGCTTCTAGGCTCAGAATTATTTTACTATAGATGATTTTTTACTAAGTTACAGTGGGTGTTTGACATCATAATTTGTCCTTTTGTTACATAACCCCCATTTAAGATCATTGAGTTAGAAACATTGAAATCGTTTCTCTTGTGTGGACTCAACAAGTCATGTGAATCGTTTGACCTGTTTCCTATAAGATGACATATTGGTGGTCACAGTTGAACACTTTAAAGTTTTGAAGTGGCTATTCACCTGATTTGCTGAACTATCAGTTAAAGTATCCTTTATATCTCTTTCAGTATGAAAACACTCCAATTCTGAACCCACAGTGATGCCTAGAAACGCACAGAGTCAACTCACCAGTTACTCACATAGCACTATCTTATTACATCCTCCCTTCTGGGCCACCGTTTCATTTATTCTTCAAGCCCATACGCCACGTCATAGAAAATGTGGAGTGATTATTACTATAATCATTATTGAGAAGACATGATCTTAAATTGGCCATGAAGTAAAAATTGGATTATTTACTGAACCAGCCAGTTGTGAATATTGCAAGAGTTGACAGTCCTGCTCACAAGGAGGTAATCATAATCATAAAAACACCTAACATTTATTGCACATATATCATGTGACAGGTACTATGCTTAACTTTTATATATATTCTAGTATAATCCACTAGGGTTATAATTACCAGCCGATGGAGAGATTCTGTCAGGGCTGTTAGAGTTTTAAAAAGCATAATCAATACTATAATTACTTTGATTTCTTTATTCATCATGATAGTTCATTTCTGTTGCTTGCTTTTGTTTTAAAATAAAGCATCATTTAATTCTCAGCTTTAGGAAGAAGGCATATCATTTAACTCTCAACTTTAGGAAGAAGGCACCTTTGTCAATTTGTGCTGTTTGCAAGTTCACACAGTATCTCAAACTTGGATTGCTGGATAAGAATGATGTGTAATTACCCCCTCACTTATTTATTCTGTAAATGTGTACTTCAGCCATGATAATTCCTTTCTTTTGAAATCCCCAAAACATTAAAATAAGCATATTGGATTTTTTTTCCAAAAGGGAGCACGGATTAAAGAAATTAAGACAGATTATTCTGAAGGAACAAATAATTATAACACAAAGCAGAATAAGATAAATGTCATGAAAGATGCATGAACAGAAGGTCTCATCTGGCTCAAGAAGGGGTCAGAAAAAAAATCTTAATGAAAGAGGTTTCTGATGAGTGAGGTTTTTCATGACAGGTGGCATTTTTTTTTTTTTTCACAAAAATGGCATAAAAATTGGCATAAATCAAGAAGGGAAAGTAATTGATGTAGAAGAAACAGTAGAGTTATGGAGGCAAGAAAGTGATGGGGGGGGTTCAATGAATGGGAAGAATATTGAGTCTGGTGGATACTTGGAGGAGAGTTAAATGAGAAGTGAGAGATGATTCTGGAAGAGGAAGTTAGGAGAGTGCTGTGAAGCAGACTGAGGAGCTTGGGTTTAATCTGTTAAGTAGTGGGGCTACATTAAAGCTCCTGAGCAGAGATGTGACATGGTCAGCACAGTGCTTAAGGAAAATGAATCTTGCAGGGGTATTTTGAAGGCACAGGTCCAGAAGGGGACTGATTTAGAGGAAACCAGTTAGAGGGCTATTACTACGGTCCAGGTGAGAGGTAATGAGGGCCTGAGCCAAGGTGGTGGCAGTGATAATGAGGAGTGGGGAAAGAATGAGCCCTCCTGTGGCTGAAGACACTGCACTCTGGCCAGTATCAGCCCTTCCATTAATGGGTGAACGACACAGAATGTTCTCACAAGCTGTGAAGATGCCTCATGATTTTATGTTTCATTCAGCAGATCACTTCCCATTTTCAGTCCTGGGTGAAACTCTTCCTGGTTGCTTACTGGAAGTTGCTTAATGGAAATCATTGACATTTTTCTGAAGCATAAAACAATAAGAATTCACATTAGAAAAAAATACAAAGACATTTTTAGTTGATTCCTCCGAGGATTAAGAGAATGGACCACGTGTGAGGTCCAAGCTTACGTGAAGGCTGCGGGCACAAAAGCCTTTTATATGGTTCGTGTGTGTGACTGTGTGTGCCACGGATCACAGAGAGTTGTGCTATATTTAACTTTCAGCAAAAAATATAGCTAAGAGGAGACAATTGTTACTAGAGTGTCCCTTTGTTGAAAATAGCACAATTGATTTTGAGTCACCAAAATGCACAAACAAGAAAATGGAAGTTTCTCAGCAGGCCCATAACCACAGGGAAGTCCAGGCCCTGCAACACGATTAATTCATATTGCAATTGTGTTCTTAATTAACTTACTCTCACTTTCTATTCTAATCCCTAAACACGTCACACTTTATAGGCTCAGTTATCAACATTGATCGCCTCTGGTTTGGAAAAGGTTAAATTTGACCATTGCCATTAATTTCTGACTTCAGAGGAAACCTCTGATGGGTAATGGCAGCAGGATTTTACAGCTGCTTTTTAATTTTCTAATTCTCCCACCAGTGGTTCATGCTGTGTTGCTTGTCTCTAAATCTCCCTGCAAAGGTTTTGTTTTTCTTTATAGGTAATACCCTGGATGTCAGAAAAGAAAAAATGAATGTCCGGAAGCTGAGGTGGATGTGGATGTCCCCTTTTCTTTATTTTCTAAGTACTTTTTCTCCTTTTTAACTTCCATTACTAACTATATCCTTACGTTGTGAGCAGGTAAACATTCTCTGAGAACATCAGAAAGCTGAACACCGCTGAACAAGAGTTTGATATTATAATCAGATGAAATTTGCGTCCAAAAATCTCTGAAACCCACTAACTGGTTAAGCATTGTCAGTCACGAAGGGCCAGCCAATAATCTGTATGAGATTTGTACAAACTACTTTTAAGGGGTATTTGTTTTTTGGTTATCTGTTTATTTCCAAGTGGTTGTAGTTTTTAAGGGCTACAATGAACCTGCTCCCTTGCTCTTTCCAAATCTTGACTCATGCACACCTACATATGCTGATTTGTATTTCTCCCATAAATCTCAAGTACAGCAGTCTCTTTGTCCAAAATGGAAGCTCTCTTTCCCTTCCTACCTCTTCCAAGACCTGCTTGCTTCCCTGTATTTCATGCCTCAGTACCACCATTGTGCTCTTAGAAATTATCTGAGAGCGCTCCCTTTCCTTCTCCCTTACCCTCAGCATCCAACTTCTAGCAATTTTACTTTCTAGATTTACATTCCAGATACTTCTGGAATGAATAACTTTTTGTTAATTTCTACCATCACTCTCGTAGTTCAGGCTCATCTTATCCTTGACCGTTGACAACTGTCTCCAGCCTTCTTTTTGTAGCCAGAAATCCAACTAAAACCCAAATCTAAACTCCCTACTAAAACCCCTTCAATTACTTGCAAATCTAAGGCTCTTCTCCATAGCATAGCATATGAGTCTGTCCATGACCTTGTCCTGGTCTTACTCTCTGTTCTCCATCTTGTGCCCTAAGAAGGGGGACTAGGACCAAAAGTGACTGGGCTTTACGGTATCCCCTTTACGGTATCCCAAATGTATCCCCCCCAAGATTCCCATCACCTTGTTATTCAATCAGTACTAATCTGGGTACTGCTGGAAGGGCTCTGCAGATGTAATTAAAGTTGCTAATCAGCTGACCTTAAGACAGGGAGAGTAGCCTGGATTATTCAAGGTAATCACATGAGCCCCTTAAATCAGAACTTTCTCCAGCCACAGGTAGGACACAGGAGGAAGAAAGATTTGAAGCATGAGAAGAACTCAACTCACAGTTGCCATGAATCCCTGGACATGCAGGCTGAGAACAACCCCCAGCCAATAACCAGCAAGAAAACAGGGACCTTAGGCAGAAATGAATTCTGCCAATTCAAAGGAGCCTGGAAGCAAATTTGCCTACTACAGATAAGAAGCCAGGCTGGCTATACCTTGATTTCAGCTTTGTGAGACCTGGAGCAGAGAAATCAGCCAAGCCCACTAGGCTTCTGACCTACAGAACTATGAGATAATAAGCTTGCATTGCTTTAAAATATTAAGTATGTTCCCACAGACTGTCTTTTCAATTATATTCAATTTACTGTAATTTAAATACTGAGATATAAAGTTAGCTTCTAGTCCCTATCTTATGTTAAATATTAGAAGAATGGGACAAGAGAATTCAAATATATATTTTTTATATCAAAGTAAGGAAGAAACACTCCAACTATTATATTTTTTATTTCTGTCACTGGTCTTGTGGTCATGGTGATTAAAATGACTATCTTCCTCTACTCAATTCCCTGTGTCCTCAGCAAGCACTTCAGATGGCTGTGGTTCCTTGCCTGGTGGGGACACCCAAACCTTTGCTCCTGAGGAGTCATTAGTCCTGCCTGAATTGAGTTGATGTGTTTTTCATTGACTTAATCACAGAATTTGGGAGTGCTAAGAAGTGTCCTGTCTCTTGCATTCCAGACAAAAGTCCTTCTTATTCCCACTGTGTAGAAGCAGCCCAGTTTCCCCTTAATAATCAAGATCAACCATCCCAGAAAATTCAGTAACTCCCTTCTTTGCCTGGTGATTTGCTGGCACATCGCCTAACTAGGTAGGTGGCAGTCTCAACTTTTCAGTTTTGTGGAACCACTATTGTGTCATCAGGTGGAAGCATTCCTTACTTGGAAACTAAAATGCCTAAAATCACCAGAGCCATAAGTCGTGAATATAGGAAGCAAAAATTTCGCTAATTGATCTTTTTTGAGAAGAGCTATCCTATTTCTAGCCCCTTGATTCCTAGACCTGCAAGTTTTGCTATGGAAGAAATGGCACTACTTGCTGGTTGCTGATTTAGGGAATATACTATAACCTAAAGGATATTACTCCAACCCTGGTATTGCCATCAATAACTGAGTCTTCAAAAAACCATTCCACCATTTCTATCAGGCCAGTTGCTTCAGGATGATAAAGAATGTAATCATACCAGTACATACTATGAGCTTGAGTTCATTGCTGTACTTCATTAGCTGTTATCACTGGAAACAGGTCATTAATGACTTTAAATCTAATCATATCAGAGAATCAATCCCAGATAATGTAAAACCAATTCAGAGAAACTACCCCTAAGGTTTTGTTCCTATGGAAGCACTTCTAGTACCAAAATCTACATCTGTCAGGGTTCAATCAAAGAAACAGCACTGGGATTTTTTAAAACAATTTGACCTTACATATTTGTGGGAGTTTGTTAAATAGTTATGTAAGGTCATTGTCTTACATCTGGTACTGGAGTCTGAGGCCAGTGAGAAGGGAAAATGAATGTGAAGAGGGAGAGAGAGAAGAAAACGTGGATCCCACAAGGATAGACTAGAAACTGTGTTGGTCTCTGACTGGCTCTAAGCCTCCAACTTGGGTGACATGGGTGTCCCATAGGATCTAAACATGCACCTGGCTCAGAAGTCAGAGATGCTAAAGGAGGATCTTGCAGGAGTTGGAGTAGGTACATGTCCAAAACCAACAAGGTGAGCCAGCAGGTAAGTGATAATATGCAAAGCTTGGTTCAACATATCTCCCAGTGTAAAAGAATATGGCTGTGGCTCCACTCCCACCTTCCAAATATCAATCAAAATATTTATTGTGGCCCATGCTAACATCAAACTGTTTAAAGAAGGGGATTCTGGAAAATATAGCTCCATTTTAGCTAAGCTGGAATAATACAAATCCATCAGAACATGTAATCTTTCTAGCTAACACTGTGAACTGAAACTGATCCCACAAAACAAGACAGCAGTCTTTCTGATTAGTTTGAGATAGCAGAGGTACTCTGGTTTCACTCTTTTCTGTCCTGTTTTAAGCATTTTTTTCTGTCCTAAAAATAGTCATCCTGATTATCAGGTTATCCTGATTATTTTTAGAACTGTTATTACTAGAAGTCAAAATCCATACTAAATAACCAATATATATTTTGGTTATATATATTGGTTATATATTTTGTGGAACAGACAACATATGCCGAGTTCTGAACAGAACATGGAAGTACAATTGAACTGAGGTCAGCTGGCTTTATGTCTAAATATAGTTCTATGCAGACAGAATCTGTTTCTTGGTAAAGGTTTTTACATTTAGCTCTCTAAACAGATTTTTTTTCTCTCTTATTTTGTTTTCAAAGGGAAAGTGATTGTAAATGTACCTTTCCAAATTTACTCTTCCTTTTTGAAGATTCAGCATCAGTAAAAGGCTAAGAGCGGTGAATGTTTGAGGATAGTGTTGATCCCACATTAGAGATATTGCTGCAGACTGAGGGAATAGTGGGGCCATGAAGAAACATCCCTTTTCCTTTCCAGACTCCAATCAAATAGAGAAGAAGCTCACAATCCTTCAGCTCCATTAGTGGTTGGGTACCCCTAGACTTCACGACTTCTGTAGACTATGGTGGTCATGTAGCTTAGATTAATGGGACCTTCTTCCCCATCTTATAGATTGGCTGTGAGGACAGCTGAACCTGTAGGGCAGACACCAAGTACACTTGTCTGTTCTAACCTGCTGCAAGATTAGCAGGGTGGCCCCATGTACCTGGTCACTGGCAGAAGAGGGAGGGAGTAACCAATAGTAAGCTTATACATGTGGAGACATCGATATGCTTATGGTAACAGGGTAACAGGAAGTTAAGAGGATGGCTGGTATAAATGAGCATGAACCTCCTCTGATACCCTGGAGATGACTGAAAGTCAGGAACCATGTGCTCCACCCACTGAAAACTTGGGCCATTCTGCTTCCTATAGGGAGGAGGAATAAGGGGCTCAAAGAGGTCTCCCCAGTACTCACCCCTTGTAGGTCGAGGAGACAGAAGTCCCTAGGTACACAAAGGTAAGGTAGAGGGATAAGCACTGACCCCAATGTATAGATTTGTATAGCTGTACAGTTTCAAACTGTTTTCGTATAAACATCCCAGTCAACCCTTGCAATCATTTGGTGAAAAAAGTTGTTTTTCATAGAATCAAGTGCATTTTATCCTCATTCACTAAAAAGAAAACCATCGTTTGAGGAGGTTAAATGGCTAACCCATGGTCACACAGATATCATTGTTAAAACCAGGACAAAAAACTATTTCCTCTGGCTGCAAGTCCACTCTCTTTGCAACCACCACATGTGATTTTCAGAGTGTTAAGGAATCTTGGAGGTCACCCTGCACAGCATGCAGGAAGCAAACCTCAGGCAATGGTGTATCTGTTGAGGTTTTCTTAGGGAGTGCAATCACAAGGAAGCAAGAGTTAGGGAAAAGGGAAATTAGAAAGAAGAGGAGCGAGAACCAATGAGTGTGTGTCAGGCACCGCTGCGTAGCAAGCTGACATTTATTGAGTGCATCTTCTTTGCCAGGCACTGTTGTGAGGATGTGAAGTGTAATAACTCCCTTCACCCTTGCAGCCACCCCATGAGATATGTATTATTATTATCCTCATGTAATACACTAAATATCCCCCCCCCAATTCATATGTGGAAACCTTATCCCCAGTAGGATAGTATTTGGAGGTGGGGCCTTTGTAAGGTGATTAGGATTTAACCCTTATACATGAGATGGCAAGAGATCTCCCTCTCTCCTTCTACCACGTGAGGACACAGTGAAAAGATGACTGTCTATGAGCCAGGAAGTGGACTCTCACCAAACACAGAATCTGTTGGCACCTTGATCTTGGACTTTCCAGCTTCCAGGACTGTGAGAGATTAAAAAAATAATTTGTTATTGAAGCCACCCAATCTATAGTTTCCTTTCATAGCAGCCTGAATGGATGAAGACACCTTGTTTTATACAAATAAGGCAGCTGAGGCGTGGAGAGGTTAAGTAACTTGCTCGTGACCACTCAGCTAGTATCTGCCATGCTGGAGTTTAAAGCCTGCAATGTGCCTATAGATGCTGCACTCTCAACCCCTGTGCTCTACTACCTCTCTAGTAATGGCGCTTTCACATAGGTAGTTAATGGGAGAGGCAGGATTTAGCCCGTTCTCCCAAGACAAGACTGAGGCATTGACTAGTATGTGTAAAAGTTGCATGCCACTCAGCCTTGAATGAAAAATGCCTCAAGGTGGAAACTGTTTGATTTAAATCTACTGTATGAGATCTACCTAAACACTAGTAGAGGCAAGGACTTTGTATTATATTAAAGATTGGTTTTATAGATTTTACTTTGGCAGGCATTAGGGAGCAAAGAACAAATGCAGTTTTCATGCTTAGAATA
Organism: Physeter macrocephalus; assembly: GCF_002837175.3. NCBI lineage: Eukaryota > Metazoa > Chordata > Mammalia > Artiodactyla > Physeteridae > Physeter > Physeter macrocephalus. The sequence goes on along the minus strand of NC_041223.1, from coordinate 32,775,952 downwards.
AATTCTTTTACAAGTGGCATTTGAATCAAAATTCTTGTATAATCATAAGCGTTTCCATTTTCAGCCATCAGCCCACTTATTTCTCCTGGTATTTTATGTAACACAATCCTAGAATAAAAAGTAAATAAGACAGCATCAAGGTCACAGAGTCCTCTTAGTGATGAAAAGGATAATAGTGCCACATGAAATCCCCAGATCACCCGGTATGAATTTATGGAAGCATTTTCATTGACATTAACCACTGTGGAGTCAGTGGCTCAGAAAGGTCTAAGCATAAAAGGTAGTTGAGAACCAAGCTAGAAATCTCCCAGGAACAGATAGCACACAAAATGGATGACATTTGGTGTATGAGTACAATAAATGCTACTGCGCCTTCTGGCTTACAGGGCTTCTGCAGAGATTTAGTAACTCTTCAAAGAATTCAGTGGCCTATGAGTTAAGAGGAGCTACAGGAACACTTGTGAATGTTACGAGATAAAAACTGCCTGAGGGGCTTCCCTGGTGGCGCAGTGGTTGCGCGTCCGCCTGCCGATGCAGGGGAATCGGGTTCGCGCCCCGGTCTGGAGGATCCCACATGCCGCGGAGCGGCTGGGCCCGTGAGCCATGGCCGCTGAGCCTGCGCGTCCGGAGCCTGTGCTCCGCAAAGGGAGAGGCCACAGCAGTGAGAGGCCAGCGTACCACCAAAAAAAAAAAAAAAAAAAAAAAAAAAACTGCCTGAGAACTACTTTAACACTCCCTCCATCAAAAGCAGGGATTTTAACTATTTTTATTTGTATACTATTATGTTTGTAGTGCCTAGAATAGCCTGGCCATCAGAGATGCACAATATATATTGAATGAATGAATGTAAAAGATTCTGAAACAGAGAAACATTTTCACGTACTGTGTATGGTATAAAAATGGTGGTGGTAGTCTGTTCTCAGCACTGCCCATTGGACAGTGGGCAAGGACCAAGGGACACCCCCAGCAACAACCCCAGTTCTAACCCAGGGAGGAGGACAGTCTCCATCTCTCTTAAAAGAGGCACCTCAGACTAAAGATCATTCCAGTCCTTTGTTTCTGATTCATACCGACCAAGCAATATTTTGAATATAATTTTGCTTCCTAGGTAATGCTTTCAATTTCGGGAGCGAATGCACTAAATTTTTGATTCAAGCACTCTAGTCTTTCTCGTCCGTTTTATATCTCATCGTATAGTTATCAACAGGAACTCTTTAAATAAACCAGCCTCCCATGAACTTTAATAGTATGAATCTGTCCTTAAAGGTCTTATCAGTTTTTGATGTACTGATAAGGATGACCTCCTAGCCTTGCAAAGTTGTAGAAAGAACACCATTGTTGGAGGAAGACAGATCTGAGTTTAATTCTTAACTCTGACTTAATCTGAGAGCTTCACAGTGACAATTTTTCTGAGCTTCAGTTTCACCATTTCCTGTTATGTAAATGTGGACGTCAAGTGGGGATAAGATGTAATATAAGCAAAGTGCCTATAGATGGCCTACAGTAAATGCAATAAATGTTCTTCTTCTTTCCTTTCTTTCAGCCAAGAAAAACTAGGTGGTCACAAACCACCTAGCTGATCTCCCTGTGCCATGTGGCTGCTTCCCACTAGCTACCTATTTTACATTTGGTAGTGTATATATGTCCATGCCACTCTCTCACTTCATCACAGCTTACCCTTCCCCCTCCCCATCTCTTTGCTCTAAGCCTATTGTGGACCTTAAGTTCCTTCATGCCTGTATTAGTAAGGGCTCGCCACTGTCTTCTAGACTGTTAATTAGAACCCTTATTTTGGAAAAGTCTTAAATATGTTATAGTGTGAAAGTGAAATTCAGCAAAGACAGGAAAATGTGAAAAGCCTCAAGGTGAGATCAACTATTTTAAATAACTAGACATAAAAATTCTTCAAAACTAGACTAATTTGGGGACTTCCCTGGTTGTCCAGTGGTTAAGACTTTGCCTTCCAATTCAGGGGGTGTGGGTTCCATCCCTAGTCGGGGAGCTAAGATCCTACATAACTTGTGGCCAAAAAACCAAAACATAAAACAGAAGCAATATTGTAACAAATTCAATAAAGACTTTAAAAAATGGTCCACATCAAAAAAATCTTTAAAAACAAAAAAGTAAAAACAAAACAAGACTAATTTTTGTTCAAACATGATGCACTAAAAGCTGTTTGGTGCTAAGTACGTCGTGTTTGTCTTCTGTCTGAATAGTTTTCTAGATTTCTAAGCTTTAGCATTGTGACCATTTTTTCCTGGGGGCATAACTTTTGTGTCTTTAAGGAGTTCAATTGCCCAAGAAGGGGCGACTCTTCTGCACAGATGTTTTATTCTTAGTCATGCCAACTTCTGAAAATTTGTAGCTTAGTCCACTATTTTTATTTGGCTACATAGGGTTTTCATTTCAGAAGCTCTAAACACACGATATCTTTAGTTTCCCTTGTGTTACAACTCTTCTTTATGCCCTAAATGACAGGCATCTTGAGGTACTTATTTTTCAAGCTGGAAAGCAGTAAATATGGCAACTAAAATTAAAAGCTGTATGCCACCATCCAGTGAGAATTTTAAAATTTCTGGACAATTCATTTGATATCTAGGTTATCTGGACCATGTCTGCCAATTCCATCTCAGCTGTTAGTTTGTACCAAATTAAAGTATTTGGTTTATGTAATTGAAAGAAGAGCGTGGTGTTTTATTTCTCTTCCACTCTATCCTTCATGCTTTTTTTTTTTTACTTAAAATTCCCATGCTAAAAATAAAATCCAAGCCCCCTGGGGAATAGCACTAAAATTGTTGAGCTACTTCCCTTTATTCAAGACATTTGTTGCTATTCAGGCTCTCTGACCCACACAGGTATAAATGATAGATTAACTTAATAGACATTTTATTCCATAGTTTTTATTATCAGTACAGGCCAAGTAAAAGACACAGGCCCATTCATCAACTGACTCATCCATTTATTCGCTCAGCAAGAATGCACTGAGTTGCTGCTATGGTATGCTGTGATGAATTAAACAAATACAGTCTCTGCCCAATAGATCTTATAGTACCAAGTCAGAGCTGAATAGGTAACATATCAACACAAAATGAATAATTACAAAATATGATAGGTTATGAAAGAAACAAAAGGTCTTGTAATAGAGACGTACAGGAGCCAGGAGGTAGAGTTGTCAGCAAGGACTTGAGAGGTGACATGGAAGCTGAGACAGAAAGGATTAGAAGAAGTCAGCCATGCAGAGATGGGAGAACTTTCCAGGCAAAGGGGACTGCATGTATTAAGACTAGAAAGACTTGCCATTTCAAGTACCTGAAAGCAGGCATGTGAACCGACTACAGTGGGTAAGTGAGAAAGTAATTGGAAGAGTAAGCAGGTACCAGATTATTTAGGACCTTTTGATGAAGGTAAGATGACTGGATTTTATTATCAGTGCAATAGAAAGCCTCAGAAAGAGTTAAGCCAAGGAGTGAATAATTTATATTTTTAAAAGGTACAACCTACAGTATGGAAACTGGATTGGGAGGAAAGGAAAGTGAAAGAACAAAGCAGGGAGGCAGTTATTATAATAGTCCATGTGAGAGGTGACAGTGCAGATAAAGTAGTTATAGCTGTAGGTGTAAATATGTACACTGCTGTTTGAGGCGGTGAGGAATGGAGAGTGAGGGCATATGGGAAGGAGGGGAGGAAAAGGAAAGAAACAGGGATCACTTCCATGTTTTTAGATTGAACAAGTAGGTGGAAAGAGGTGCCGTCTACTGAAATGGAGGAAGAATGGGAAGGAAGTGATGAATGGTCTATATTTGAGTTTTCAGACTCATTTGAAGCAGAATTAACATAAGCAACAGAAATACAAAAGCATCCTTTTTCTCTATGTTATTTATAATCACCAATATGACTCACTTTTGTATTTATTAAGAGTCATCTCAAAGAGAAAACCAACAAATGCAATAAATGGCATTAATTCTACCTGAAGTTCTAATCTTCACATAACCAAAATTATAGTTATTTTTCACATTACATGACCTCTACGCAAGTAGTTCATAATCCTCCAAAGGGTATCCATATAGGTTAAAACTAACTCTCAAAATATCATAAAGGTCTAAGGCATTTTGTTGTGCTGCTTAAGTCCTTCATATTTTCCTTTGTTTGTAAACTTTGGTATAAGAAAAGGCATCCTGAGTGACAAAGGTTTAAGCTACCTGAGAAAGTTTGGAAGGAGCCTCCTTAAAGTGATTTCCATTTGTAAGATGATTGGGTGCATTCTACTGGTGATAGAGAAGAGAGAGCAGGCATTTCTCCTCCCAGATATATGGAATACACTATCATTTTTTATATGATCACAATATATACTAACTATTGCCTGACTTGTGTAGAAATCTTAACATAAGTGATATACACATTTAGCTGAATACTCATTAATGGAATGTGTTATTTATCTCTTGCCACCACTGACTCACCTCTCTATTTCCGGGACACTTGTATCAGAGACAATTCCACACATTTCAGGTCTTACCTCAGACATCACTTTCTCTAGGAATCTTCCTTGATATTCTCCCTTCTCAACACGTGGCTGGACTAGATGTCTTTTTTCTATGCTTCAGTAACATTCTGTTTATACGCCTCTCTGAATACAAGCTGTAAGGTAATTACTGGTTAATTAGGTTATACTCTTTGAGGTCAGGGACTATTTTTATATATTGAGGACCTGACACAAAATAAATGCATGTGGTATGCCTGAATGAATAAATAATCTAATAGTAGAGGGTTTTGTCCTTGCACTATAATTTTACTTATTGTTTACAAAGATAACATGTATAAGAATATAGACAAAGGCAATAGCATCTTCATTATACTCATATTGAATCACAACTTCCTTTCCTATGCTGGAGTAGAGCAATATGGTGGGAGTGGGTGACAGTGGGTGGAGCTAGATGGAGGTGGGTAAGAACATTCTTATAACAAGTTTTAGCAGGTGGATTAAGCCCATAATTAATAGACTATCATCTCTGAAAATATATGCAAGCTGATTCTTTACCAAAGCACTTATCTAGTATCTTGTTGACATGAATTCAAATAGAATTTTCTTGTTTCAAGGTTCATTTAGCTATTAAGGTTTGCAAAATCAGTTCTGACAGATTTACAAATCAGATTTACAAAGTTATTAATCAGTTATATTAATCTGATAAGGAAATGTGCTCTTAGAATTTGAATTCTATGGCATTTTCTTCATTCTTAAATTAGTAATTGCAATAAAGTTTATCTTCTGCTTTTCTCTTCCCATATTAAAGCAAAAATAAGCCAAATTAGTTAGTATCTGAGTCAGATTAATAGAATAATTTTCCCCCAAATTCTGTTTTTAATAATGGCTTTAAATTAAATTTAGTCAAGCTGACAAATTTACTTCCTTTTTTGGTTTCAAAATATTTTCTCTAATTACTAATAAGTTGGAGCATCTCTACAATTGCTTTGTAGCTGTCTGGTTTGCCTGTCTATAATTTGCCTATTGTATGACATGTCAGATGCCCATTTTTCTAAGTTAAGCCCTTGACTTAGTTTTGTTGATTTGTAGAAGTTCCTTTATGGTCTAGATCAGGAGTCATCAAACTTTTTTTAAAAAGGGCCAAATAGTAAATATTTTGGGCTTTGTGGGCCTTATGGGACCTCCATTGCAATTAGCCTGTGCCATGTGGTGACAAAGCAGTCACAGACAATGTGTAATTTTCTTTGTTAGTGGAATATAAAATAGTATTAAGTCATACAGCTGATAACTGACTTGAATTCTGTGATATTTGATAAAGGTTTGCCATAGATATTTGATTCATAATCCTTACTAAATTTGAGAAATTTGCTTCTATTCTTAGTTTAATAAGATGTAATCATAATTAGATGCTGAACCTGAGCACATAACTTTTCCACTTTCAGTAAGAAAACGATAACATTTCCTCTAGTCAATTAATGTGGAGATTACATTGTTATGTTTTCTGATATTTAAACATTCTTGCATTTCTGTGATAAAACCCTTTGCTTGTGCTATGGTATTTTTTAATATACTATTTATTTTGGTTACCTGATATTTTATTTAGAATTTTTGCATCTGTGTTTATCAGTGAAATAAGCCTCTGGTTCCTTTTCTTGTGTGACCCTTTTCTGGTTTTGAAATCAAGTTACATCATGCTCGTGAAATGAGCTAGAAAGTGTCCTTCCTCTATTTTCTATAAAATTTTATATGTTACCATTAAAAAAAATTTTTATTGGAGTATAGTTGCTTTACAATGTTGTGTTAGTTTCTACTGCAAAGCAAAGTGAATCAGCTATACGTATACACAGATCCCCTCTTTTTTGGATTTCCTTCCCATTTAAGTCACCACAGAGCATTGAGTAGGGTTCCCTGTGCTATACAGGAGGTTCTCATTAGTTATCTATTTTATACATAGTATCAGTAGTGTATATATGTCAATCCCAATCTCCCAATTCATCCCACCCCGCGACCTTCCCTCTTGGTCCCATACGTTTGTCCTCTACGTCTGTGTCTCTATTTCCGCTTTGTAAATAAGATTGTCTCTACCAATTTTTTCAGATTCCACATATATGTGTTAATGTATGATATTTGTTTTTCTCTTTCTGACTTACTTCACTCTGTATGACAGTCTCTAAGTCCATCTACGTCTAGACAAATGACCCAATTTCATTCCTTTTTATGGCTGAGTAATATTCCTTTAAATTGGTAGAACTTCCAACATAAAACTGTCTTAGCTTGTGGCTTTAGAGGATGAACTAAAAAAAAAAAAGTTTCTTTTTCTTTAATACTCTTTTGTCTATTCAAGTTTTCTATTTCTTTTTGTGCTCATTTCTGGTATTTTATTTTCCTTCAGAAATGTGCATGTTTTACAATGATTTTCAATTTTATTAGCATACAGTTATATACTCTTAAAAATCATTTAAAAACTTTTTTTTAATCTGTGGTTGTCTCAATTTATTTATTCTGTAATTTGTTCAACTTTCTTTTTTCTTAAAGTCTTGCCTGGGTCTCTGTATTTAACCAATCTTTTCAAAAAACTATTTTTGTTATTCTACACAATTTTTAATTTCACTTATTTCTGTCCTTATCTTTACTTCTTCTTTCTTGCTTCTTTGACTTTGCTCTATTGCTTCTTCTGATTGCATTAATTGAATGCTTAGCTCATTTTAAAAGATATCTTTTGTTTCCTGATAAACATGCATAAAGTAATCAATTTCTCTTATATTGGTACACTTGTGCCACACAATTCATGATAAACATGTTTTCATCCTCATTCAGTTCTAAGTATTTTGCAATAGCCTCTATGAATTCCTTTTACAAAAGAGCTGTATAGTAGTATACTTTATAAGTGCCATAATTGAGTGTTTTCTAAACAATCCATTTATTTTCTAATTTTATTTAAATTATTGCCAGAGAATATAGTCTTTGTTATTTTGGAATTTATTGCTGCTTCCTTTGTTCCCTAGTACATGGGGAGATTCTACAAATTTTCTATGTGTGCTCACAAAGAGTTTATTATTCTATTTGTCTATTTATTGGATGTAATACCTTAGCATGTTTCCTGTGTCCTATTATATAGCTGGTTTCAGCTTATTAGGGATTGAATTATTCATATATTCAGATCTTTGTATCTCTTTGATGGGGGGTGGGAACATGTAAAAAATTTCTAACTAAAATTGGGGATAACTCTATTTCTCCCTGCCATTCTAACGGTTATTCCTTTTCTATGTGTCTGGTTATATTGTTATGTGCATATGTATTCATGATAATCATACCTCCTTATTCTATTGTTCTTATTCTTTTTCATTTTTAGCAGTATAAAACTGTACATTGTTCCTCATAATATTTTTTGTCTTGAATTCTGCTATATCAGACAACAACGTATCCACTCCAGTTTTCTTTTGTCTGGTATCTCATCTTCTATTCTTTAATTTTCAAATTTTATTTACATATTTGCTAAATTATGTTCCTTGAACACTACATTTTGCTAGATCTTGCTTTTCTAATATATTGGTAAATTTTATCAAACATTTAAGAAATAAATAATATCTATTCTATACAATTTCCCCTAGAAAATAGTAGAGAAGGGAACATTTTCCAACTCATTTTAAGAAGCCAGAATTATCACGATGGCAAAACCAGACAAAGATGTTGTAAAGAAGAACACGAGAGACCAATATCCTTAACATAGACACAAAAGTCCTCAACAAAATTTTAGCAAATCAAACCTGGCAGTATATTGAAAGGCTTATACTTCACAACCAAGAGTAATACTTCACAACCATTCACACCCTGGGAATGAAAGACTGGTTTCAAAATTTGAAAAATCAACATAATTCACCATATTAACAGACAAAAGAAGTAATACCATATGATCATCTCAACAGATGGCAGAAAAAGCATTTGACAAAACTCAACTTCTGCTACGAGTGAACAAGTATCCATCTCTCCCTGCAGGTCCTCTCTCTCTTTAAATTTTGGGCTATTTGGTTGCCCTGTGACCTCATCTCCCTGATAGTTCAAGAAAACTCATAAACTTGAAGTTTGCTCAGGTTTGTGGTGTTGGTGGTGTTACTGTAACATACAATGGTGAGAGAAATGCCTCTTTCAGCTCTCTACATGCTAAGCAGAAACTAAAAGTGGTAATAGCCATCTTTTTATTTCTAATATTTATAATATAGTCTTTTTCACATCTACCAGAACTTTTTTATTTCTGATGATTTTGACTCAAACTTTCTTACATTAAAATAGAAGTTACAGGGCTTCCCTGGTGGTGCAGTGGTTGTGAGTCCGCCTGCCGATGCAGGGGACACGGGTTCGTGCCCCGGTCCGGGAAGATCCCACATGCCGCGGAGCGGCTAGGCCCGGGAGCCATGGCCGCTGAGCCTGCGCGTCCGGAGCCTGTGCTCCGCAAAGGGAGAGGCCACAACAGTGAGAGGCCCGCGTACCACAAAAAAATAAATATATAAATAAAAATAAAATAAAATAGAAGTTACAGATTTCTGTTTCCAGGAAGATGGAGTTGACATAATTTTCCCTATTCTTGCTGCTAAGCACAACTAAACTCCCTGGATATTATATATGAAACAAAGGTAACACAAATCTAAAAGGGGGAGGAAAGAAGGCAGATTGCCAGGGACCTTGACATGCAAGGAACAACAGAGTACTGAGTTCCCTGGAGTTTCTTTTTGCCTCAAATATATCAAACTTGAAGCTGAAGAAGTTGGCAGTCCAGATACCATCAGGTATAGACAAAAAAGTGCCAAGAAAAGCCTGCTCTCTCTAGCCAAAGGACCAGAAAATGGGAAGCCTGGCAAGACAGAATGCTTTTAGGCAATAAATTGCTTTCCTCCAGCCAAACGTCATAGAAAAAACTGGTTCTACCCGATTCACGCCAGCAAAGGCCAAGTGCAGATCCTTCACTTCCATCTTTCCAGGCTGTAATGAGGTGCCCAATCCTCCGACTGGGGTTGTATCAGAGAAGCAGGGTTCATTCTCATGGGGTGGTAATGACATCTGTCCCTGTAGTATCAGTGGAGACCATGTGGGAAGCCTGGATTTTTAACTCCCTCCCCAGCCCCCAGGAGTAAGGAGGTGCCCTTCCCCCTCCCACTGGGGTGATTCTGGGGCAGGATTAATGGAGACTCTGGACCTTTACCACCACTCAGCAACAATGAAGCTACCAATCCCTTCCTAACTTACCACCAAAAGCAAGAGCCATAAAAAAGAAAATTGAGAAATTGGACTCCATCAAAATTAAACATTTTTGATCTGTTAAAAACCATGTGAAGAGGATGAAGAGTCAAGTTAAAGACTGGGAGAATATTTTGCAAACCACGTTTCCAACAAAGGATTAGTGTTTAGAATATATAGAGGGCCCTCAAAACTCAACAGTGTAAAAGCAAACAATAACATTAGAAAATGGGCAAGGGACATAGACAGACATTTCAATGCATGGATATACAGATAGCAGCAAGCACATAAAATGCCATTAAAAATGCAAATTGAAACTACAATGAACTATCACAATACACCTATCAGAATGGCTAAAATAAAAAATAGTGGGCTTCCCTGGTGGCACAGTGGTTGAGAATCCGCCTGCCAATGCAGGGGACACGGGTTCGTGCCCCGGTCTGGGAAGATCCCACATGCCGCGGAGCGGCTGGGCCCATGAGCCATGGCCGCTGAACCTGCGCGTCCGGAGCCTGTGCTCCGCAAAGGGAGAGGCCACAGCAGTGAGAGGCCCGCGTACCGCAAAAAAATAAAAAAAATAGTGACAACACCAAATGCTGATGAAGTTGTAGAGAAAGTGGATCACACATACATTGCTGGCAGGAATGTAAAATGTTAGCGCCACTCTGGAAAGCTCTTTGGTAGTTTCTTAAAAACTAAACGTGCAACTACCGTATGATCCAGGAATTGTATAACTGGGCATTTATTCTAGAAAAATTAAAACCCTTTGATATTTGCTCCCACAAAAATGTAGACATGAATGTTCATAGCAACTTTATTTGTAATAACCATAAACCGAAAACCCCTAGATGTCCTTCAACAGGGGAATGGTTAAACTGTGGTACAACCATACCATGGAATTTTATTCAGCAATAAACAGGAACAGACTATTCATAAACACAGCAACCAGGATGACGCTCCAGAGAATTATGCTGAGTGATAGAAGCCAGTCCCAAAACGTTAAATACTGTATGATTCCACTTATATAACATTCTTGAAATGAAAAAATTATAGAATTCAGAACAGATTAGTGGTTGCTCAAGAGGGGATTGAATGTTGCTGTAAAATGGGAAACAAGAAGGGTCCTTGTGGGTGGAAATATTCTGTCTGACTATATCAATGGCAATATTCTGGTTGTGCAATTGTACAACTGTTTTTGCAAGATGTCAACATCGGGGAACACTGGGTAAATGGTACATGGGATCTCTCTGTATCATTTCTTAACAATTGAATGTGAATCTACAATCATCTCAAGACAAAAGTTTAATTCAAAAATAGAAGTTACATATTCTTTATCTCTTTAAGCATCCTGAGCACATTTAATACTGCATGCAGTGGGGCTTCCCGGGGCTTCCCTGGTGGCGCAGTGGTTGCGCGTCCGCCTGCCGATGCAGGGGAGCCGGGTTCGCGCCCCGGTCTGGGAGGGTCCCGCGTGCCGCGGAGCGGCTGGGCCCGTGGGCCGTGGCCGCTGGGCCTGCGCGTCCGGAGCCTGTGCTCCGCAACGGGAGAGGCCGCGGCAGGGGAAGGCCCGCATACCACAAAAAAAAAAAAAAAAAAAAAATACTGCATGCAGTGAATTCACATTTTGTTGTTAGTGTTCTTTATCATTTTTTTCATGTATTTGGAGTTTTGTTTTATGTGTTTATGTGAAAAATGTGTGATTTTTCCACCTCCCTCTCCATCCTCCCTCCATCTGTCCCTCCCTTCTTCTCTGTCTCTCTTTTCCCCTCTCCGCTCCTTTCTTCTCCTCTCATTTTTCTTCTCTCCTCACTGAGAGCTGCCCCCCAACCCCCCGCCAACATATACAAATCTGACCTCATTCTACCCTGCCTATAAGTTTGGTTTTTTTCTTTTAATCACTTCCACCCAGGAGTCTGGGGTCCTAATCCAAAACAAGGACTCATAACGATGTGTTGGGATCCCTATGCTGTGACGATATTGGAGACACTGCAAATGCAAGCACTGAGCCAGCAGATGCATTGGTTTAGCTCATGGTCATGAAGTTTGGCTTGCTCCAACCGTTTCCCTAGATCAGCTTCACACAAAGCTGCATGTTAGCAGCATTTATTGAGTTTCATTTCATGGGTCAAAGAGCTGTACATGAGCCCATGGCCTCACTCAGCAAGCCTCTCTCCGAACCCTCTGTCCCCGTTGCCTGGCCGGAATGGGACTCCTGGACACCACTGCTGGCTCCGGAACCAGATCCCAGAATACAAGTGGCTTCAGACCCACTTATGTATTCATTTCTGGGCGGTTTCTGGTTCATGCACATGCTCCTCTTGTTTTTGAGCCTGGACATATATTTTCGGTTTTCTATTTTATCACTGCTATAGGTTGAGAGCGTAAGCTCAGTGTATACACTCGACGGTACTGTACTCTCTTGACCTGAAGCACAATCATAGGAATTTGCTTTTCACCTGCATTTTTAATTTAATGTGTATTGGTGATCTTAGCGAGTAGAAGAAAAATAGTCACCAAATAAAAAAGGAATGGTTCATATCATATCATAACCTGCTGAAGACAACATGTCAAATGTTTTAATTCATTATATTTATTAAAATTTTCTATGTAACTGGACTTTCTAACATTTAAGGGTATTTTCTAGGGACACACTTTTTGTATCATTTAAAAAATATGTTGTAAGGTATGAACTATCCATGATTAATGTCTTATCAAAACGGTTCACAGCTATCTGCCAACCTTACAAAATATTTCATTTCTCCTACCCATGGACAACCAATAAATTAGTACAAACTCGTGTGGATAAACACTCAAAAAATGAAAGCAGCTGTGAAAAGAAGCCCATCCATGCCACATAAACAGGGTATCAAAGTAGGCAGACCACGGCAACAAAGGGTTAATGTACCTGCGAGCTCCACACACATTTCATCCCTGATCTATGTTTTAAAAGAACTGTGCTGAAATTGTGCAGGAGAAGAATTTGGGGAAATGAACTGACAGTTTTGCAGTATATCATCTATTAGCATACAATCATGATATACGGAGCATTCTGTCACATTTCCCTCCTCATTTCCATTTCTCTCAAGTTACATTCTTAGCTAAGAACAATACACCTAGATAACGATCTCTCCTGCCAACCCCCCATATACTGCAATATCTAGTTCGTGCCTGCGTTGCATGGAGAGAAGATTTGGTGCTCCTTCAGTTCTCATAATAAGAGGGGACAGTCAACCCAGATAATTCAGGACAAATGATCCACTGGTGCCCTGAAGTGTCTTGCTTGTTATCCCTATTAATCATGTTAACTACATCATTGCCAGTTTCCATTTTGTTCTGGGTGGTATTGAGACAACCAAAGTTTCATTATTATTCCATGTAAATTCATTTTTACCTGTTTAGTCTGCCACAGCACAAGGTAAGTGCCATCACTTAAAGAACTGGCAGGGTCAGAAACTGATCACATATTTCTAGGATATGAGCCTCACATCTTCTGCATTAATAAGCAAGTTAAGCAAATTTGCTAATAAATCCTATGTTCCCTATTTGCTTTATCCCTATGACCAAATCAATAAAATATATCATGTTTTATTGATTTGGTCATAGGGATAAAGTTGTATATATTCCCAGTTTTAAAAAATACCTCATTAATTCATGGTCTCTCAATATCAACACTATTCACATTTTGGGCCAGATAATTCTTTGTCATAGGAGCTGTCCTGTGCATTACAGAATGTTTATCAGCATCCCTGGCCTCTGCCTTCTAGATGCCAGTAGCAACCTGGTATCCCAAGTTAGTTAGGATAATCCAAAATGTCTTTAGATATTGGAAAATGACCTCTGGGTACAAAAAAATTGCCTCCCTATTAAAAACCATTGCTTAAACTTGATGTCTTTTTAGGATATTGGTGCTTTTCACCTTCCAACCCTTCAGTTCACTGTTATGAGTATGACCTTACAATTAGTCTGTGGAAACCCAGCTGTTATAACACTACATTTTTTCCTCTTCTACAGGGGGATAATGTTATGAATTAAGAACTTGAGATGTTCACCTATTAACAGCTGTTCTGGTCTGTTTTCTCACCCCACCTCCAGCTATCCTCAGATAACAAAATAATAGCTACCATTTGTCCAGAGACTAAGAGAGCAATTTTCACCAGCCAGCAAAGATACCAAATTCCATGTTCCCCAGGCTTTAAAGCTATCTGTGGAGAACCAAAAACCAAGTTTAGATTGACACTTCAATCTCCTTAATGACTTAGAACTTCATTGATGCTGTATTTGAAATAAGAATAATGTGAATTTTGTGACCAGTTTACTTAAGACATTTACATGTCAAGAGCCTCTTGATCCATATAAAATCTGTGTTGCTAGTAAGTTGATGCACAAGTGATTCACATAGAACTCTATAATTCTTTACATATCTAACATTACTCAGATGTTTTAGATCTGAAATGAGTGATTCAAACATACAATGTTTTTCTTGACCCTTTGAAAGAGATGGGCTTAATTTCCCAAACTATATTGATTGCTATGGCTTTCACATAAATATGAATGCTGTTCTTATATGCCATTTTGTAGGCTTCTTTTAAAAAATCTTGATATGTGACTTAATGTAATTTGCACATCAATATCCTTAGATGACTCTGTAGATCTTGACTCAGTAGCTCTTGACTCAGTGCTTTGAAGTAATTTTCTGAAGTGTGTGGGAATAGTCCAGGAGCACAGTCTCTAAACACTGATTATGTGTGGATAACAGAGTGAACTAGAAACACTAACACAAGGAGTTAAATGTAAGTCCACAGGAACATGGCCCTGTTGGATAGTGTCCATTCCATGAATATGATGTTTTATGAGACTCTCTAAATAAACAAACTTGTTGAAAAGGATAAACATTTAGCACTGTATGTGAAAAGATAACTCACAGCTTTTTTTTTTTACAGATGTAGAAACATATAAGCACGAGGTTGGAAACAGGGAAATAATTATAACAAATACATGGATGGTTATTACTATTTATTATTTCTATGTTTTTTATTATTTTCCTAGAATTTGATATTTTAAAAAGCAAATAGGCAGAGAACAGAAAAAGGTAATTCACAAATTAAGAAATAAAATTAGTAAACAAATTTCAAAAGATATACCACCTAGCAGGCAATCAAATATATGGAAATTAAACCAAAGTGCCATTTTTGTTTTGTATCTACTAAATTGGAAAGAATATTTTAAGCCTGTAATATCAAGTGATGATGACAGGTTCTCTCTAACTTGCATATATTGGTAAGCCATCATTATTTCTTTTGGAAAACAGATTGGGAATGATGACAGGTTCTGTCTAACTTGCATATATTGGTAAGCCATCATTATTTCTTTTGGAAAACGTATTGGAAATTGTTTAGAGAGCAATTTAGAATAACGATTCAGTTTGCAAGCAGACATTTAACTTGACCTAATTTACAGCACTAAAATTTATCTTACAGACCATGTTCCTAAAACTAGGATTTTCGAGTCAAGATTTTTTTTATCTTAATCATTAAAAGATTGTAGCAATTTATTTACCAGGAACTTCACCTAGAAATCTACAATATATTAAGGAAAAAATCAAAGATATAGAAAAACTACATGAATGATAATATAAATCATCACTGTTAACAAAACAAAACAAAACTGAGGCAAGCCAGGTTTCCTACAATAAGGAAATGCTTATGTAAATTATGGGACATCTACTCGATAGAACATAATACAGCTATTAAAACATGTCAGGATCATTTGATATGTAGGATATAAAACTGTAACTAAAATTAAAAAATCAAAGAATAATAAATTAGACGAAAGAGAGGAAAAATAGAAGTGATGTCATAGCAAAGATGCATGCCTTTCCAACACAGACCACCGATCTGCTGATATAGAGGCAAGATGTAACACAAGAAAGGATTTCAACTATTTGGCATGTGAAAGCCTCATCCTGCTAAAATCAGCCTGATACATTTTTACCTGCTTTGCTGAGAATTTCAAGACTAAGGAAAGAACAAGAGGAATGACTCACCCTCCAGGGGGATATAACACGTTAAGGGCTTTACATTTTGCAAATCAATTTCCTTCACATACAAAATCATAATGTGTCATTTCAATTTTGACCAGTCTCAATAGTGAAGAACTACACAAGTGATAGAAATCTTGGGAAGTGGTGACTATACCATCCCAGGGGCCACAATAGCCAAAGAAGGGGATGTCTGGGTATAAAGTTATATATTTTGCCAGAGTTTGTAAAAGTGGGTTTCCGAAAGCTCAGAGTGGACCGTAAAGTGAGAGGACATGGATCGAGTGAAAAGATAGGTTGGCTTAAGAGGTTTGGGGGGGATTCTACAAAGCTGAATTCTGATGATACAATCATCACAATGAGGAAGAGTACGTGAGGGCTTTTAAAAAGCCAGCGGGGCTGCTCACAGTGGTGGACACACTGAGAAATGGCAAAAGAAGAGACAAAGGCAAGGATGAGAACAAAAGGGGGACAAATAACAATTAGTGAGATTCAATCCTAAAATGATCTGAGGTCTGCTATAATATTAAGGACAAAAAAGCATTAAAAACAAAAACATGGAAAGGAGAGGGTCAGGGTCACATCTTGAGTCATGTGGCATAATTTTAACACACAGCAGTCAGAAGACAGCATTCTCAACTTCCCCTCTCTTTCTCTCTCTCTTTTTTTTTCCTTAGATCTTCTCCATCAAGAAGAATAATTTTCAAATTTAAAGGTAAAATAAACATAGGGAGGAAGTGAAGCCCAAGATTTGATAAGACAGTAATAAGGCATCTGAACTCTGTGCTGTGACCTGGAGACCAAGCACACAGGCACATCCCCTGGAAGCGTTTCAGAAACACAGACTCTCAGGCTCCACCCTGGGTCTCTTGAGTTAGGATCTGCATTTTAACAAGATCTCCAGGTGATTTGTATTTTTAGAAGCATTGGTCTAAACAATTTAAATCTTTAGACACTGATGAAGCTGTGATCGCTTAAACATTGTAAAAAAATCAGAATGATTTTTTTCTTTATGCTTTATAGTATTTTTATAGAAAAACGTCTTACTGTCATAATCAGAGATAAATGGACATTATTTTTAAATGTATATAACATATGTATAAAGCCTGAAAATATACCAAAATACTGCCAGTAGTTTTCCCCCTCTAGGTACTGAGATTATGGTTAATTTTATTTTCACATTGCCATATATTCTGCCTATATTTATAAATTATAATAAATACTAAGTGTTAAATTCATTTATAATCAGAAAATATGCTTTTAAAAGGGAAGTCATAATATCATTCATAAATTATCCCAAATACTTACAGTTGTGTAAGAATTTTTAGGTTTGTATTTGAGAGAAACTCATTATTTACAGAGTGCTTTGATTTTGGTTCAGTATCGGCTCAAGAAATACTTGTGCAGTAATGGATACTAAAGTCTACTATAATCAGAGAAGCACATAAGGCAAAGGAATTTTTAGCTGATTAAAGGACCTGTCCAAAAAGTATTGCAGATGAATTCCTGTCAAACTGAAGGGAGGTTTCTGATGTTCATGCCACATGGTTTTTGCCTTATTAGACTTTTTTCCTTGAATGATGACAGAAGACATGTTTAGCTAATACTGTTGTGAAGCAGTAGTGGGAAAGCTAACTTCGAGGCTCTGTGACAGATCAAGATATAAAAAAAAATCTCAAATCGATGAAATAAACTAATATAGCAACATTAATATATAGAAAACCTTTAACATAAAGGGAGCATTGTAAATCAATTAGGTACAGTTGTATTAGTCAGTAAATGATCCTAGGGAAAATGACTATGGAAGAAAATAACAAATTAGATTCTTACTCATATCATACCCCTCAATAAATTCCAGATGATTTAAAACAGTTAAATTTTAAAAGGAAAACACTATATGAAAAAAATTTAAGTGACTACGTGCTTTGGTAACACATAAAATATTTAAAACATTCAAAACATTCAGGAAGAGTCAATAGATTTATTCACTAAAAAGTTAAAAACCTTGATGCCAGCAACTATCACAAACCTAACAGGCCAAAAAAAATGTTGGGGGGACCGGGGAGGGAGACATGTGCTACAATAGAACATGGGCTGCCATAATATACAAAGATTTTTAAGATACTATTAAGATCCCAAGTAGAAAAAAGTAGAAAATCAGCCAAGGACACAAATAGGTAATTTATATAAGAAGTAGGAATGACTAAAGTAAAAGATTTAAACTCACTGCATATCAAAGAAATGCAAATGCAAATGTTAAAATGAGTAACCATGACTTTTCACACTTAAAAAAAAGAGGGGGGGGAGTATAAAAATAAAATCAGTGTTCCATTATGGGAAAGGTAGAGTCAGATAAAGTACCAATGAGAGCATAAATCTCTCATGAAATTTGGCTGCGAAAATTGATTGCAGTTCAACCTTTCCAAAAAACAATATATCAGATTTAAAAATGATGATCATCTTTGGCCCAGTAATTCCATTTACAAGATTTTTTCCTAAGGAAATAAGCAGAGATCCAGGCAATACACAAAGATGTTTTCACTAAAAAAAAATAATAATGATGAAAAAATGAAAACAACCCCCCAAATTCTATCTGTAGAAGAGTAGCTAAATCTATTATAGTTCATGAATATCATTATATCATGCAGATATTAAAGTTCTTTCAAATCATTTTAGTAAATATGAGAATATGCTTGTTATATATTTAAGAGAATAAAATAGACTCTGTATTTGATCCTATAATCCCATGCAATATATTTATAAATACCAAAAAAAAAGAGAATCAAATTTCTTTGGATTATAGGGTTATATTTTCTTCTTGAGAAAATTTTGAATTTTTCTGTAAGAATAGCTTCTAAAATTAACAAAGAGGTTAGTAAAATACCAAAAACCAAAAATAGTAATCAATATTTATTCAGTGTTTACTATGTTCTAGAGGCTGTAGTGGTTTAGCTGAATGTCATTTAATCCTCAGAACAACACTCTCAAGAAGTTATTATTATAATCCCCAATTTACAGGCTCCTAATGTAGACTATGCTATAAAACCTTTTTAAAACAAAATTGTCTGACTCTCAAAATATTTCCTTTATTGCTAGTACCTGGAATAGTGCTCAGTAAAAGTATGTTTAATGAATATATTTAAACCAACTGTATGGAATTCAGAGAATTACCTGTCAGACTCTTCACTTAGGTTTAAAAAAATTAACCAAGAAGGACAGGGTGAGAGAGACCTGGCTCAGCCTTGCTGTGGTCTCAGCCAGCCTCGGGTACCTCGGAAGGAATGATGTCCCCTACACTGGATCTGCTCTTTGATCTCCTGACTGCAATGCTGAGATGAATATTCCTTGTAGTGAAAACATGGTTAGGTTTCCTCTACCTATGAAATCACTTTAAAAACTGTTTAAACACTGGAATCGAGATCTCATTTTATTCTCTGCAGTTTCACATTACAAAATCACAGTTAACCTCAGAGCCAAATGCTTCTTTTTTTTTTTCCCTTTGAATTTTTCCACTAAAGGAAGTTTTTCTTAGAAGCAGATTGAAAACTCTTACTTCTTTTCCAAAAACAAGAGAGACAAAAGACACTCACTGGCTGAATTCCACTTCAAGTCCTGAAGCTTTATCTGTCAAGAGAAGAGGGAATACTTTTCTCTCAATATCCAAAAAGGAAGGAAATTCTCTTAAGCACTCCCAGCCACATAGAGAGGAAGCAGTTATAAATCTCAAGCCCAGGGTTACAGGAAATATTACTTCGTCCATTTTCCACAGATCAACTTCATTTTTGACGCTGAGGCCCCATATTTCCTGCTGGCAAGACATGAGTCACTTCTCCCTCAACGTGGTATGTGTGTAAGTTCTGGATGGTAGCATGCAGAGCACCACCAAGGCACGTGTACAGTGCATCACCCATCCGCACGGCTCCCTATCTGCAGTCAGTGCTGTGCTTCTTATGAGGGCATCTTTGGGGATTCCGGTCACCCCACTGCTACACTTTCAGGTCCCAGCAGGCCCCATCGGGCCACACCCGCTGCTTAGCTGCCTCACCCAGTTCTCAGTCCGCCCTCACTGGGTGAAGTCCTTCTCTGCTTGAGGTGCCCTTTAAGAAATGCCCTTTTCTTCCTTGTTTCCTCTAAGCCACTCTGCACCTTTTGCAGTCTGTCCTCATTGCATCTTGACACAAGTCAAGAAGTCTTAGGAACCGCACTTCCTTCATGCCCTGTCTCAAAACTCCTTTACACAAGAACGCTCAGAAGGTCTCACACGCCTCAGTCCTGAGGAGGCAAAGCGGAAAATGCGGGAGGAGAGATTACCCGGTCATTTGAGTGACAAACAAAGATGGTCAGGATTTTAAGTCTGGGTGTAGTATTAGTACCACATCCTATATGGCATGGTAGATGGGACTTTAACCGCCCAGCTTCCCCATTGGTATCTAAATGCAGGAACCTGTGAGATGTTATGGAAGCCCTAGCAAATGAACACAGGTAGCGATTACTCCTGAGGCATAATTTTCATAATCGCAAGATATGAATTAGCGTTTTAAAACAACTCTTAAATATATGAAAATAATATAGGTTGTATGCATGTTATAACAGTTTAAACAATGTGAAAGTGTTAAAAACTGAAGTTTCTCCTTATTACAATTCCATTCTTCTGAGGTAACTTACACTACCTTTTACTATGTTTTTTTCAATACTCAAGTAATCAAATATGAACATACAGAGAGAAAAAAATAAAAATGGAACCATACCTCACATAGTATTCTTTGACATGCGAGCTCCTTTAGATTTACTTCACTTAGCAGCAGAGTATCTCAGAATGTGGATACGTTGTAATTTATTTAGGCTGTAACCTATGGGTGGTTATTTAGTTTGTTACCATTTTTTTAATATGGCAAGCAACGAATCAATAAACATTCTTGTACATATATTATTACATATGCCAGTTTTTATTTCTATCATAAAAATTTCTAGAAGTGGGTTAGAAGTTATGCACACTTCAATTTTAATAAACTGTACAAGCATTACTTTCCAAAACTGCTATGCACAAATTAATAATCTCACTAAGCACATATGAGAATACCCATTTTCCCAACATCCTTGCCAGTACTAGATGTTATCAATCTTCTTAATTTTTGCCAATTATTATAAATAATAAGGAATTTTTTTATGTTTCCCTGACTTCTAGTTTGGCAAGCATCTTTTAATATATTAATTGTCTATTGAAATTCCTTTTCTGTGAATTGTCTTATTTATATTCTTTACCAATTTTATATTTTACTATCTTTTCATTAATTTCTAGAAGGGACTTAAACCTTAGGGATTTTCTTCTTCTATAAAAAAATGTTTTTTCTCAGCATACCTGAACTTAATTTTTAAATAATCTTTTACCACATAGGAATTGTAAATTTCTATGTAGAAAAAAAAAATCTACCAATTTGTTTCCCTTTTGGTCAGTGGGTTTCTTCTCTTCCTTAGGAAAGCTGAGCCCAACCTGGAATACTAATACTCTCCTGTTTTTTTGTTTCAATACTGGTATACACTTATTGTACATTTAGTTTTTAATTCACAGGGAAACTCCTTTATATGTGGTGTGAGGTAGAGCTCTAGATTTATTTTCCTCCAGATTATACCAACAATATTTATTTTATGCATTTTACAGGAATGGAAAAAGGTGCAGAAGAAGAACTTGCCTGAGTGACTGAGTTAATAAGGCAGAGCTGGGATGTAAGCCCAGGGAGCCTCTCTCTTATTTCTTTAATATATCCACCATACTTGGGCTTCCCTGGTGGCGCAGTGGTTGAGAGCCACCCTGCCGATGCAGGGGACGCGGGTTCGTGCCCCGGTCCGGGAGGATTCCCACATGCCGCGGAACGGCTGGGCCCATGAGCCGTGGCCGCTGAGCCTGCGCGTCTGGAGCCTGTGCTCCGCAACGGGAGAGGCCACAACAGTGAGGGGCCCGTGTACCGCAAAAAAAAAAAAAAAAAAAAAAAAAAATATATATATATATATATATATCCACCACCCTTGTTTTTACATCACGTCTGGGTTTTGAAGGAGTGTTCTGATAGAGAATCCAGGCTAGAAGTCTGAATTCACACTTACCAGTCACTGTCTTCATATAGCGAGGCAGTCACCTCAGTGTTTTTGTGCCTTAATTTCACATTCCCACAGTGGCCCGAGCATGATCCCATTATATCACTAAATATACTGCATACGAGTTGTGGGTTTCTTTTCTGTTCTCTTTCCACATATTGGGAATTTTGAGGGCAAAGACTGTCATCTGCTCATCTTTGTATCCCCAGAGATAGCACTGTCCCTGATACACAGTAGGTACTTAATAAATGTTTGCTAAGTGGGTAAATGAAGGGCAGTTCCACTTTAAATTCTTTTAGAATTCTTCATTTTATTAATAATAAAATTATCATTTACCAACAATACAGAAATCAGTAAAGTTGCTAAAGACATACATTCAACATATGGTAAAGTAGGTACAGGACCCCTTGTGTCCAGAATCTGCATGCAGTGCTCTTTTCACTGTGAATAACTTAAATCGATAGATGTAAATAGGAGGAAAGAGGGGCCCTGCCCATAGAGTGAAAAATCTCAGACATTTTCTGTTACCTAGTGACACCAAGAGGGACATTTCACTTCCGTTTCATCTCTCATAAAAACAAGGGACACCACTGTTAGTATCTGACTCATATCAGCGCAGTGACAGCTTCACTGTCTTAGCACCTGGATGAAGCAGGCAGCATTAGTAAGTGCTCCCATTATAGAAGCACTAATTAATGAGGCAATCTCTTAAACCACTACCCCCTTGCAAGCCAAAATCAGACAAACAAGCTGGTCCATTTGAAGGTTCAGGAAAAGAAAAATTCTCAGTAGAAATAGAAACGAGGCTATGCCAGGTATGTGTGACAGATTCAGTTCATCGGCAGCAAGTACCACAACATACCATCATCTGGAAGACCCAGGACATCCAGCCTGTCCTGCGGAGAATGTGGTCATGACGGTGTCCACAGGCAGGATGGCTGTATTGCGGAGGACTCTCTCCTTCTCCTAACCCGCTGAGTAACAAGATATGGGCAGTAATGTTTTCCACAGAACTATAAGGAAATTTTACTGTTTCTCATGTTCTGGTGAAATGAGCAACAGATGACGCCATTTCCTTAATCTGAGACATAAGTCTTCTGTGATCTGATGACCACAAACCCCTCTGTACCTCCATAACACTCATTGTCCTGAGACAGGATACCACCATCTTGTTACTCTTACTGTCTCTCCCAGATTGCCTGGATGACCTCCTCCCACACCTCCCCTTATGAAACCAGTGGTGGTTAACTTTATGTGTCAATCTGACTGGGCAAATGGATGCCCAGATAGCTGATAAGGCATTATTTCTGGGTGTTTTTATGAGGATATTGCAGGAAGAGATTTGAATCAGTAGATTGAATAAAGAAGATCCATCCTCACCAATGGGAGCAGGCGTCATTCAATTCGTTGAGGGCCCAAATAGAACAAAAATACAGAGGAAGGGCAAATTCTCTCTCTCTCTTTTTCAGCTGGCATATCCATCTCCTCCTGCCCTCGGACATCAGAGCTCCCGGTTCTTGGGCCTTCCGACTGGGAATGGATCACCCCACTAGCTTTCCTGGTTCTCCAGCTTTCAGACAGCAGATCGTGGCATAGCTCTCCTTCCATAATCATGTGAGCCAAGGTCCATAATAATTTTCATCTATATATCCTATTAGTTCTTTTTCTCTAGCAAACTCTGACTAATATAAAACCCTCCTCTTGGAAATATTGGGACTTCTGCCCTCATTCTACACTCAGTGCCGACCTAGATTGCCACTTCAGCCACGCTAGAGACATTGCCCTTAAACTTCTGCCTTTTGTAGTTTTGCTGTATCATCACTGAAGACTCCAAAACCGGGATCCAAGCTGATGAACCTTCTTTGGTCCTATGCCGGAGCAGGGGTGGAAGCCACTTGTGAACTCTCAGCTTCCGGAGGCCCCTCAAAGTACCTAGTGGGTGTGTGCTTCTGGTGATGTTGTGACCTAGGGAGTGTCTTGTCAGGAGAAGTGACCTTGTGTGCTACTGCACATTCCTTTTCATTCGCCTTATACCAATGTTTCAGAAGAACGTGCACGATCACTCTATGCAGGACAGACTTCAGTCTCCCCTGAGTCTAGCCACTCCAGTGATGTCTCAGATTCACCAGGGGAAAGGGGACGGGACAGCCAGCGCTGAGGAGCGCCAACTTGTCTTTCCGTCTCTGGCTACCCTGTGTCCTAGAAAAGACATTTCTGCACACCAAAACGCAAATAGCCACATCCCCACTTTCTCTTTTTCTTAACTCCGCACCAAGGAAATCATCTGGAGGAGGATGTTAGTGAAGAGCCGCTAGCTCCCCCAGACAGGTAATTCCAGAACAGAGCACAGGACTGCCAGGAGGAAGTCCCAGTCTCCACGTTTTGGCTTAGACTCTAATTGAGATGATAAAACTGTTACTCAACTAAATGTTTCTTTTTGTCTCTTCTTTTATAAAATAAGGAAAATAAAATTCACCCTATCAGACAGATGAGCAAACTGAGGATAAAATCAACGATATATTTGACCTGACTGTGAGATTGCAAAAAGCACAATGGATCAGGTCATTATTGGGATGATAATGATTCTTGCAGAAATATTTTTTAAAAAAAACAAAAAAAAAAACCCCGCCTCTTCCTTAAAGCCAAAATAGCTTGTGAAACTTCACAGAGTGATTATAATTTTTGACATTTGTAAAGAGTTTAACAGAGCACTTTCACATAAATCATGCCACTTAATCCTCACATTGGCATTAAAGTACGTATGATTATTTTTCTCTTTAAAAAAAAAAAAGAAGAAACCGAGTTCAAAAGGGGTTAACCTGCTTTAGAGAGCCCAACTGGTTACAAGTGGACATTAACTTTGCCCTTCTGATTCTCATTTTCTTTTTATAATTCTATTGTTTTAAGAAAACATTTGCATAAAAAGCTGTATTAAAAGCATTACATTTAATACTTTGTTATTTGTGCAAGACAAAGTGCCCTGTGGGTATATAATATTCTCAGATTCCTTTCTTATGAAACCAAATTATCCTTGAAAATTGTTAAAAGATTTCATTCAGATTCATGTATGCATTATGCTGATTAATATTTCCCACAGATGTTATTAACTACTATAAAAAAAGCATTTTTACCATTCTCCTACTTAAATAGGCTTCCTCATTATAGAAACAAAAACAGTATATGGAATTAGATGCAGCTTTACTAATTACAACTGAAACCAAATATAAAGACATAGATGAAATAAATTATATCCAAATGGAATCATTTTTCAGACAACTTGTATGAAATATCAGTAGGCTTTTAGTAATAATAGGTTTATTTGGTGATGATTCTTAAACACAGGCTCATTAAGAGATTTATTATTGATGAGTAAGAATATAGTGCAAAAAATAAACTCAAAATGGATTAAAGACCTAAATGTAAGGCCAGACACTATCAAACTCTTAGAAGAAAACATAGGCAGAACACTCTATGACATAAATCACAGCAAGATCCTTTTTGACCCACCTCCTAGAGAATTGGAAATAAAGACCAAAATAAACAAATGGGACCTAATGAAAC
>NC_041223.1:32724743-32749740 GCF_002837175.3 Physeter macrocephalus | reverse complement strand
GTTTGTGACCACCTAGAGGGGTGGGATAGGGAGGGTGGGAGGGAGGGAGGGAGACGCAAGAGGCAAGAGATATGGGAACATATGTGTATGTATGGCTGATTCACTTTGTTATAAAGCAGAAACTAACACACCATTGTAAAGCAATTATACTCCAATAAAGAGGTTAAAAAATATATATATATAGTGCAAATCCTAGAATAGAATACTGTGTTTATATTACAGAAATAACTTATAAAACTATTTTTTAAATAAGTGCAAGTTTTCATTAAGAAAACAAATTTGGTATTTGAATTAATAAGACCAGAGCTGCGGGATTTGTTTTGCTCACCACATTAAAAGAGTGATTATTCATCCATTCCTTGTCCCCAGGAAAGAGTGAAATACGTGTGAAAATTAAATGGGACATGGCAGGTGGACATTTCTGAAGCCTGGTAACAAAAATAGCAGACTAAATATTCACAGAAGCTCCTTCTCTGATAGGGGAAATTTGTTCTAACAGGATCTTCCTGATAGGGTCAATATCTCATTGCTCTTTGCAACACTGAGTGGTTACAAATTAGTTCACAGAATCAGCCTTCAGTAAATCTTAGCCTCCTTGCCTTCCCAGACTAGCAACTCATCCTCGAGTTTAGAAAAGAATACAGCAGAGAGACGAAGGCAATACCCCTCTCTGCCATCTGCTGAAACAAGAGAACTGAGAATAGTGTTCAGAAAGTGGGCTTTAAATCTTGCCTTTTATTTCTTGAAGCAGAGAGCATGCCTCGTGTGAGTGTCCCGTTAGGATGACAGTACACAGAAAGGCAAAGGAGAGTCAGGACCCCGTTTCTAGTTCTAGCTGTTTTACAAATTGTATGGCCTTGAGCTAATCTCCAAAATCCAGAAACATCAAGAGATTTGGAAAAGACATGATTTGTGAATTAATGGATCAAACTCAATCATCTCTGCCTCATTCCAGAGCTAATATTCTATTATTATGTATGCGTAAAGCATTTTATCTAAAATACTTATCTTTAAATTAATATTTTCAATTTAAGAAGCTATTACTGACTTCAGAATCACCACGGAATTACCAAGCCTCTTTGTGCAATGGTTCCCAAGCCTAGATGATCATCAGTATCATCTGAGGAACTGTTTAAAAATGCAGGTTCCCAAGCCTCACCCACAGCCTACATAACAAGGATCAATGGCAGTGGGCCCCGGAATCTGCTTAGTATCAAAGTTCTACCTGTGATTTTAATGATCTGCCAGGTTGGGCAGTGCTGCTTTATCAGTGCTTTTAAAATGATCCCATTTCATAACACAACTCTTTCAAAAACTTGGAATCCATATCGAAAGACAAAAAGCTGAGTTTTCCAGAGATTATTAACACTTTACAGACAAAAAGAACAATAGCTCTGGATCTCTGAGACTCAGATTATTTAAATGTCTTATCAAAGGACAAGGAGCAGGTGAGTAGCAGAGGTAGGGCAGGAGCCAAGTTCTTCTGACTTCAAATCCAGTGCCAAATTCACTGTATACCAAACATTCTCATCATTTAAATTCACACAGTAATTATTTAATCAAGCACCTACTATGTCAAAGACCCCATGCTATCATATATAGCAGTAGGTAACATGTGTCCGGGAGGGCAAATTTCCCTCCTTACCCCTCTTGAGTTCTTTTGGCTGGTCTAACAATTAAATTGACACAAGACAAATTGACAGGAGAAAAAAACTAATTCATACGCTTGGAGGTCTTATAGAAATGGGACCCCAGAAGTGAACAAAGTTGGCTGTTTATATATAATTTTTAGGCAAGAAACAATTATTTGGGAAGATTTAACAAAACAAAGGGGCTTGTGCTTGGGGTAGCCGACTTCTAAAGAAGTCACAAAGTTTTTTTCTTTATACAGCTTTCTTGGCCTTGAATTCCCTAACTGGTGATAAGGATGCTTTGTATCCTCCTGGAGTAAAGATGATACTTTCACGTGGGAGATTTATTTCCCACTTTCAGGGGGAAAGGGAGAAATGAGTGAGTTTTTTTAATATCATTCTTTTCCACCGGCTGTTTCTCAAGTAACTTTAATTCAAAATAAGCAATATGCCATTGTGCCATGTCTTGGGGTAGCCTGCTCTGAATCCCAGCACATGTTTTTTTAGTTCTATGGGCTGGGCACCACTTTAAGCCTTTAAAAAGCATTAACTCATTGAATCCACAGAACAAACCTATGGGGTAGATACTACTACTCTCCCAATTTTATGAAACAACTAAGAACAACAAAGGCACAGAGAGGATAAGCAACTTGCCCAAGGACGCACAGCTAGTAAGGGACAGGATTAGGATTAGAACCAGGTGCTCAGCTCCAAAACCCAAGCTCTTTGAACAGTAGGCAGTACTGTGCAGGGAATTAACATTTGTTGAATACCCTGGAGTTGAGGGTGCTACATATATTACCTCATTCAATCCTCCTGATGAAACAGGTTCAGGAGTGTCAGTCACTTACCCAAGGTTGCATAGGGCAATAAATAAACTGATCAAACGCTGTACCACTTACAACGTTTTTAGAAGCAAATGACAGAAAACTCGACAATAATGGACTTAAACAAAAAAGGGAATGTATTGGCTCAAACAACTGGAAAGTCTGGTGATAGTACCAGTTTCAGGTACAGCTGGATTCAGGAGTCAAATGATGTCACCAGACCTGATTTTCTTGGTCTGTACTTCAGCGTCTTCTGTCTTAATTCCATTCTCTGTCCCCATGTGGAGTTCCATGGAACGTCCACTCAGTCAGAAAACAATCTACTTCCCAATAGCCAAAAACCAAAAGTTTTTACCCTGAGACTGTGTGTCTACTACTGAAGCAATCATGCAGGGCTTATAATACACTGAC
Source organism: Physeter macrocephalus (assembly GCF_002837175.3). NCBI lineage: Eukaryota > Metazoa > Chordata > Mammalia > Artiodactyla > Physeteridae > Physeter > Physeter macrocephalus. The sequence goes on along the minus strand of NC_041223.1, from coordinate 32,746,871 downwards.
TGGCTAAGTAAGCCTGGATACCGATGCTGAGAACCAAAAATAACAGCTGTCCGCTGAAAATCAAATTCCAGCCTAGCCTGACTCCCTATAAATACAAATTATTTGTGAGTATATTGATGTGTTTTCTGTCAGAGTCCCACAACACTTTCTTCATACTACCTCTAGTTTCAAAGCTTTTCACTAGAATCCAGGGAGAAAAATACGTGGTTAGGCTTTCAATCGGGTTGCTACCGAAGTATTTTGTTCCTGTCTATCTGCCTCTTCAGGCCCATGCTCCTCTGCTGTGTGAGTACCCGGCTGGGTGATGGCAATAGCCAGAAGTAGTCTATCATTAACCATGCAGACACTGCTGCTGTTGTCAGCCTGGGGCTCCACCCAGCAGCAGAACACAGGGTTCTTTCTCCTCTCAAATCCCAGAATCCTACTTGGGTTTTGGAGTCTCCTCAAGTCTCTGGCCAGATGGAGGCCACAGAGTCCTTTAATCTAGCATTCACCAGGGCAGATGTGGTTATTGCTTCTCCAGTCTCTTCTCCTCATCCTTTGCTGAGGAATCCTTACCAAATATCAGGGTTTCAGTCTGGAGGGAAGAAATCTCTATCCTACTCAAACCTCTGTTCTGAGACATTTTGCCTAGTCTTTCCACACCCCAAAGATCTACACTTTGGAAGACAAAGGCCAAGAAGAGGCTCCAGACTGCTTCCCGGGTCCATCTCTCCCCTGAGCTATGAAGAACAAAGAAGAGAAAGGAAATACCAACATAAAAACCAGTAGCTGATACTCCCCAAATATTTTCCCTCCACTCTACCATCTATCAAATGCCCACAGTGTGGGCGTGTATACTGAGTGTTTACCTACCTCCTTTATTTTTCACACCCAGCTACTCTGGCACCACTGCCCAGGCCAGGAAACCAAGTCTCAGAGAGGTGAACTTACTTGTTCACTGTCACAGGGCCACACCTGGGCCTGTCTGCCCTCAGACGGCTTCTTCAGCCTTTTCCTGTTCTGCTCTGTATGGTGACAGGGGGCTGCCTTTTTTCTGCAGATCCCTGCCCTGGGCTATGGTAATGAATGGTGACCAACCACCTAGGCTTGCCTGGGACTGAAGGTGTCCTAGGACACAGGACTTCCAGTGGTAAAACAGAAAGTTCTGGACAAACCCAACAATTGGTCGCCCTAGTGGTAATACCACCTCCTCTGCCTAAGTGGTAGTGCCTACCTGAGCACCTAATCTCTGAGTCTCTAACTATGCCCCAGGTGGCTTCTTAGCCTCCATCACCTGCTCCACTCATTCCCTCCATTAAATTCCTCTATTGTAAGAAAAGGTTCCTATTTTCCTGGTTAGAACAGGTATTTATACTGGTTATTTCCTTTCTCTTCTTTGCTCTTCATACCCCAGGGGAAATAAGCTGTGTGTCTGATATAGTTACCCAGCTAGTAAGAGGCAAAGGTGGTATTTTTACTGAAGACTGTGCTCTTATCACCACATTGCAGTCAGTCACAAGAACTGCACTGCAGCTTAGGGCAAGACGGTTCTCCACACCTGTCTGCCCCCATCTATATAATTTTACCATCAGGAAGTATTATTTTATTTTACCTTTGAAGGATTAAGTCATGGTAACAAAGCTTACAAATGAGTTATTTTTAGCTCTAGCAAGTAAAACACAGCTTCTGTATCTGCTCTTCTGAAGTGGAGTGGCAAAGAAAGAGGGGGGGGGGTACTATTCACTGCCTTGTCAGCTCTGCTGAGAGACCAGAAGCTTCTGTTTCAAAGGGAAGCAGTGATTATACTTATGGGAATGTCAGAGGTCACCCAGACACAGGCAGGGAGATCTGGTTGCCAATCATGAGTACACGTTTCTGGATACCACCCATCTGGCCAATGAAATGGTCCCCACCGTGGAACACATCTGTGTAATTCACACTATGTGTGTAGCTATTGCTATAGTAACAAACCACCAGGACTCTTTTTTTTCATTTACTTTAAGTTCCTTTTTTGAGGACAAATATGCATTCTATATTGGAAAGAAAAGAAAAAAGTTTGTTAGTAAGAAATATGGTCAGATATTCAGATGTAACATAAGCTCATCTTAAATACATTCCAAAATAGAGATGGAGGACATGTGTCAATCAGTTCAAATAGGATTTACTGGTTGTGAATTCCACCTACTTCAAGGCAAAAGAATGTCCTAAAGAGGCATGTTTCAGATCAGTCTGCTTCTTACTCATATTTAATTTTCTTGCAAACGTTGAAACACAGAACAGTTCATGCTAAGCTATAAGCCACAAGATTGAATCCAAGTTTCTAAAAGCAAGTCTAGGTGTCCAAATTCACCATAACCTGCCTCCAATTTTATTTCAGTTAGATGCTTCATGGAACAGCTTGAACTCAGGAGAGTACAGCAAGAAATTGCTTTATTTGTTTTTCTGATCACAACCCCCAAAGGAGCTATAGGATGGCCCCCTTTCTTGCCCCTTAAAAACACATCATGCAGGAGCCATAGCTCTCTTGACCTCTTCAGTTATTAAAAGTTCAGTCTGGTTTACTCGATTCGAAACTTCATTGCAACTTAACCCTCAGCTCCTCTGCTCCCCAGGGCCAGCCAGGCCTCCACCAGAGGACCTGGAGTTGGGAGGGCATGTGGCCTGCTCCCCTACTTCTGCTTTTAGCTCCTCTGGGCTTGAGTGTCATTCTCGTCCTCACTTGGTTGTTGACAGGGCTCCCCACTGCATAGTTCTCTGACCTGAGAGATCTGCTCTTGTGTCTTCCTGCCCCTGGGCTCTTGACACAATAGCTCTTCGCCTGGTGATCTATGACCTTTAGGGCTTTAAATGCAATTCAAACATTAATAAGAACAGGTCCATTAACATTCTGTTAGATAAATCACGACCCTTTGTGATATACTTCTCCTCTTTCGGGTAATATGGTATATCCTAATCAATTAAAAGTAACATGAAAGACTATAGCCTTTATACATGAAGGACAGCTTGCCCAAAGATAGAATCCTTGGACAGAATCCACAGATAGATTTCCTACATTCTGTAGGACTGGCTCCATTGTTCCCCAACAGTAAATGTGCCTGTGGAGAAACCTGTGGTCAGCTGATTTTCTTTTTCCTCTTGAGAAAAGACTTGGTTCTTTTATACTTGGCTGACCAAGACTTTTTTTGTTTGAAGTCCAGTTACTTTACTAAGACATGTTTTTGTGTTGACTGATCTGGGCCAGCTTTCTCTGGATCACACCATACCATTCCAATCTACAGATTTAAATCTTTCATTTCAGGAAAATTCTTGAATTGTATCTTTGAATATTTATTGTATTCCATTGTTTTGTTCTGTTTTCTTTAAAGATGCCAAATATGGGCATGTTGGATGTTCTTTGTCTTTTTCCTATATCTATCATGGGATGGGATAGAGGCACATTTTCCTGCCTGGCTGATGCTGGCTCCTAACTTTATATACTTGTTCAAGTGGAAGTTATGTGTTCGGTTCTATCTGATGAGCAGGATGCGTCCACACTATCTCACCAGGGCCTCAGTTCTCCAATAATACGGTCTGTCATCAGAATGAGCAGCTGCCATTCACTGCTCTATCACCAGAAAGGAGACTGCATGAGAAGTTGGGCTCACGTCTCGTTGGTTTCTAAAGTCCTGAGCCACTCTTTCTGTATCTTTCAGTAAAGCAAAATGATCCAACACAAGTTACAAACACAATTTTGTTGTTAGTATCGGTTGATGAGTACCAGGTTATTTTTACATTTAATTCACACTAGTTGCAGTGCAAAAAAAGAAATCTGGACCCCTGTTTTCCTTTTTTAACTCTTGGAACTTGAATTTTATCATCTGTAAAATGGGTCAATAAAATGTGTCTTGCAGGATTCTTGTAAGGATTAGCAATAAGATATGTAAACTTCATCTACAATTTATGGTGTATGGTAGATGATTTACAGCTGGATAATTATTGATATTCTTATCATCTTATCCCATTGCTTCACTCTTATGTTTAAAGAGGAGCTATCTCAATGGAAATCAAAAATGATTTTTGAAAGTTTAGTGCATCCCAGGCTTCCCTGGTGGTGCACTGGTTAAGAGTCTGCCTGCCAATGCAGGGGACACGGGTTCGAACCCTGGTCCAGGAAGATCCCACATGCCGTGGAGCGACTAAGTCTGTGTGCCACAGCTACTGAGCCTGCACTCTAGAGCCCGCGAATCACAACTACTGAGCCCACGTGCCACAACTACTGAAGCCCGTGCACCTAGAGCCCGTGCTCCCAACAAGAGAAGCCACCGCAATGAGAAGCCCATGCACCACAACGAAGAGTAGCCCCCACTCGCTGCAACTAGAGAAAGCCCACGTGCAGCAACAAAGACCCACTGCAGCCAAAAATAAATAAATAAAATTTATTTTTAAAAAGATCTTATTTATTTGTATTACTGAGATATCAAAATATTAATTAATCTGTTCAAGAAAGATGATTTAAAACATAGTTTGAAAAATCACTTAAATGTTGAGCAGTGAGATCCAACAAGATATAGCACAGGTTTTACCGTCAGAAATTCCAGGTGTGCATTCCAAACCCATCATTTACAAGCCATATGATTTGGGGTTAAGCTACACAACTCTTTTGAACTTTACGTTTCTCATTTGTAAAATGAAATTAATTTATCTCATAGGATGTTAGGATTAAATGAAATAAGAGAACTGAAAGGGCTGTACAATTTTAATTATTGTCTGTTCTGTGCCCCCAAAGTATTAGTATTATAAAAATAACTCTGTGGTTCAATATTCATGTTTGTGAGTCTAAATTCCTGTAGTTTCCATATTCTCTGGGGGCCAGAGTGGGAGCTACTCAGAGTAGTAATGATTACCTTTGCCTACCCCCTGTGTTATCCTGGGAGCTAAAGAAGGGAGCCAGAGATGCCCTACATCAGCATACCTGTCAATAATGTATTTGAGATCTATTAACGTTCCTTTTGCACAAAGAGTTTCAGCATCTGGTCAGACCAAGTGTCCTCAGATTGGTTCGGCTGACTTTAAGACCTAATAAAGAAATAAGGCAAAGAGCCCTGGGAACAAGATTCTTTCTCTGCACCCATGTTGAGAGTGAACAGTCAATTAAATCCTTATTGTTACAGCTGGGGAAAGGTCTTTACAAACCTGACATTTCTCAAGCTTTCTAAGAGCTATTCATGTATGGTTCCTGCATTCAGCCAATTGTCTCTCATCCAGAAGCACTCTGTCTAAAATGCCTTTCTTTTACAGTTTCTGTGGGTGTGAAATTCTTCAAAGCTGTGAAACCATTGTCTCCACAGGATTCCAGGTGTGGTAGCTTATCGTTATGCTCTCCTAATATATTAGGAGGATATATTCATAAAAAGGCTTCAGCAAGTAGTTTGTATTTTCTCCACATCACAGTCAGGGGACATGTGAAATCAATAGTGCCACCACTTTTGCTGTCTCATCCGTGACTTCCAGGCACAGCACACAGCCATCTCTCTGTGAGATCACTCCAGCCAAAACGAGCTCTATGTCATTCTTTGTGTATGTGTGTGTGTGTGTGTGCGGTACGCGGGCCTCTCACTGTTGTGGCCTCTCCCGTTGCGGGGCGCAGCCTCTCACTGTTGTGGCCTCTCCCGTTGCGGAGCGCAGGCTCCAGACGCGCAGGCTCAGCGGCCATGGCTCACGGGCCCAGCCGCTCGGCGGCATGTGGGATCTTCCCGGACCGGGGCACGAACCCATGTCCCCTGCATCGGCAGGCGGATTCTCAACCACTGCGTCACCAGGGAAGCCCGCTCTATGTCATTCTTGATGAAGACATCCTTAAACTAAATCAATCACTTTATTCTTCTTGAGGCTATTCAACATCTGCCAGTCTTGCTATATTTTATTAATATTTTAAAGGTAAACTTTTTGAATGCCTACAACTCACACTGGAAAGGAAAATCTATGGCATTGGATTCACTGTCCTGAGGACAACTTTTAGAATGTCAAATATTTCCTGATTTTCAAGTCTGGGCTAGTTCATTGTGATGACTACATGCTTTCATGAGAAGCTCCTGTTTCCTATTGCTTATGCTTCAATTTACAGTATTGGAACAGTGTCTAGCAATGATTTGTCTAATGGATTCAAGATAAAACTTGCCAACAGCACAAGAAAAATGCCATCTACAAAATGGAACTATACTCGAACTAAAAAGTGTTTGCTATTATCCAGGAATCAAGAAGAATCTCTCCCCAGACCCCTCCCTCACTATAATTCTTTGGTACTTTTATAAGTTGAACTAATCATGTGGGTTATAGCATTTGTTTTGCATGAGTATGATAGAAGTGTGAGATAAAAAGCATTTGGATGGAATAAAAGTAGAGAATATAGAAAATTATTATTTATTGAATAAGTGAATGAATTATTAGCTATAAATCCAATGTATCCCTTTAGAAGGATTTTAATAAGATGCTGGAAGATTGCATAACCATTACACAGATTATTCAAACGGTTACTTTGGAAACATGGGGAGTTGATTTGACAAATGTGCCTTCACTAATAATAACCAGAGCATCCACAGAAACAAAGGCCAATGCCCATAATAAGGTGTGCACAGCCACTGTATTGGCCCATGTCAATAGATGGTACAGATTTATGAAAAGACCAGATGTAGGCACTGTTAGGACTGATCAAATAGAGCTTATGTGTCAGAGTTCACCAAAGAAGTAAGAACAGTCAAGACACACAGCAGCAGGACCACCATGGATGGCTGCCCAGGCTGTGCACTGCCCAACTCTAGAGGCACCATTCAATGGCAATGCACTGTGACTAGGACCTTCTGCAACTTGGCATTCTGTTGGGCAGGGACAACTGCATTATCCCGGGCAGATACAGCCTCTGGATCCACCCCCAATACCTTACTATAGGGTTTTCAAAGTTACAGATGACAGTGTTTACATGAGTGACTTTCTAGAAGCATAACTGCCCCTCTCTAGTCCCAGCTTTATGTGTATCAGTCTAGCATGTTTCTGCACACAGGCTAGAAAGATACATTCCAGACAGCACCACTTCCAAGGCAGGTACACCTCATCAATCTCAGTGTTATGTAATACACAACACACATCTTGCTCAGGCATAAACAAAAGCCTCATTCATCACCCTTGCTCCCCCCAGCCTGGTACATCCTGGTCTAGGAATATTTTTAGTGCTGCAGATTGGATCATGTCGCTAACAAATCCCTTAGACTAGCTGAGTTTATTCTGAATGCTGAAAATTTAGGAGCATAGGTAGAAAAATTTAGAGCATTTAGGAGCTCTTTCCATCTCCTGTTAACAGGAGATGGAAAGAATAAACGGGGCCATATGTTCCCACACTGGCCATAAAATATAAAGGCCCAGAGGAAGACATTGTGGGGAAAAGGTTCATGTTGAAATGATGCTATACTCCTGGTCTTCTTATTAACCAGGAAGAGTGGTCAGCTTTAGTCGTCTGCGACAGACTGTAAGCCTGTGGAAATTGCATGGGCTTCAGAGTTTTACAGAAATGAGTTTGAGTCCTGCTTTTACAAACTTAGTCCCTGCCCTACATCAGGTCAGGTGCTTGACCCCTCTGAGGATCTGTTTTTTCTGCCTTTGATACTTTAATAATACTTAACTCCCAGGATGAATAGTAGGATTAATGAGATGTGTATAAAACTCTTGGTACAGTTCCTAGCATGTGGTAGGTGACTAACAAATAGCACCTATTATATTTATTACAAGAATAAACCATAAATCATGAGAACAATTGTACTAAGTGAATAACTATACGTATTCTTATAATACTAACTGTGCGTGCAGTTATAATTTCAACGATACAAGTTAATAGAATATCTTCTCATAATCATAATTTCTCTGCAGGTTTGTTATTAGAAGTAAAACTAATATCTGGAAAATGCCTCTGAGTAAGTCCTAAATAAACAGATGCTATTATTTTACACAGTTTTTAAATTGTAACTTTACCCTGTGCAAGTTGCATCTCATTGCCATGAACTCACAGAATATGTAAAAATGTGTTGTTTTGTTGAATTTTTATTCTAATGAAGTGCTTTGCTGGAAATTGTATAATCTGCCTTCAGGTTTCTGGGTCAAAGTGAAATGAAAAGCCATAATTTCTGTTTCTCTGATGAGGGAATTAGAAAGTGGAAAAAGAAATATTCTAGACCAAAACGGGGATGGTGGTGGAATAAAGAACAAATATTGCAACAACAACAAAAAATAGAGTATCTTCTCCCTTAAAAACAACTGAACACTGCATATGAAGTCATTACTTTAATCACTCTCTACTAGCCCCTATTATTTCTGTTATCCTCCTTACCTCCTAAGAAACAATCAGTAGCATGAGATTTTTTAATATTTATTAATTATTTTTGGCTGCGTTGGGTCTTAGTCGTGGCTCACGGGATCTTTCATTGGGGCGCACTGGCTCTTCTTTGTGTGCACTGGATTCTCTCTAGTTGTGGCGCGAGGGCTGCAGAGCACATGGGCTCATTAGTTGAGGCATGCAGGCTCAGTAGTTGCAGCATGAGGGCTTTGTTGCCCGACAGCACGTGGGATCTTAGTTCCCCTATCAGGGATGGAACCAGCGTCCCCTGCATTGCAAGATGGATTCTTAACCACTGGACCACCAGGGAAGTCCCAGCATGAGATTTTTTTTTTATTTTACTGAAGTATAGTTGATGTATAGTACTATATAAGTCACAGGTATACAGTATAGCGATTCACAATTTTTAAAGGTTATACTTCATTTATAGTTATTATAAAACATTGGCTATATTCCCCGTGTTGTACAATATATCCTTGTAGCTTATTTTCTACCTAATAGTTTGTACTTAATGCCCTACCCCATAGTGACCCTCCCCTGTTCCCTCTCCCCGCTGGTAAGCACTAGTTTGCTCTCTATATCTGTGAGTCTGCTTCTTTTTTGTTATATTCACTAGTTTGTTTTAAGAATCATGAGATACTGATATTTAAGCATAAATATATGAAAAAGTATATAAGGTTTAAAAAATTTTTATGTCAGTTATCAAATGCTATGATACTATATGTACCATTCTAGTAGTGTTTTTTACTCAGCAGTTTTTTGAGATCAGGCCATGTTGTTAAACTTAAATCTGGTACATTCTTTTTAACTCTTGTATCGGGGCACTCCAATCTGTGAACGCACCACATTTTATTTATCCATCCTTGATTGGTATATTTTTATATTGCTTCTAATTTTTCACTATTAAGAAAAATGTTATGAACAAACTTGGCACAGGTGTAAAATTTTGTCAAGGGTATATGCCAGAAGTAGAACTCCAAGATATACATTTTTTTTTTTTTTTTTTTTTTTTTTTAGCCCCAAGATATACATATTTTAAATTTTACTGGCTATTGGAAAATTCCTTTCTAAGGTGATCACATCCATTTACATTCACACCTACAGTTTATAAGTGCTCCTGTTTTCAAGTCCTTGCCAACCTGCTAGGTTTTCATTTTGTTGATGGTTTTCTTTGCTGTGCAGAAGCTTTTTAATTTGACGTAGTCCTACTTTACTTTTTTCTTTTGTGCCTTTGCCTTTGATGTCAAATTCAAAAAATCATCACCAGGATCTGACCAAATTTAATATTATCTAATGTTTAAATTTTGCCAGACTGGTTAATGAAAAATATGTTGTTTTTCTTAACCTTTCCCTATATGTACTAGATATGAATCCTTTGTCATATAGGTTGCAAATATAGTCTTTGAGTCTGTCACTTATCTTTTAATTTTTTAATAAAGTCTTTTGGGGATATATTTTATAATCAAAGGTAGGCATATTTGCAAATGTTTCTTAACTGTTTTTTGCATTTTGTGTCTTAAGAAATACTTTCTTACTTGCCAATTATAAATATATTCTAGATATTCTTTAAGTAGTTTTTTTTTTTTTTTTTTTTTTTTTTGTGGTATGCGGGCCTCCCTCTGCTGCGGCCTCTCCCGTTGCGGCGCACAGGCTCCGGACGCGCAGGCGCAGCGGCCACGGCTCACGGGCCCAGCCGCTCCGCGGCACGCGGGATCCTCCCAGACCGGGGCGCGAACCCGGTTCCCCTGCATCGGCAGGCGGACGCGCAACCACTGCGCCACCAGGGAAGCCCTTTAAGTAGTTTTAAGTTTGCTTTTCATTTAGATCTATAATACAGTTTTATTTGCTTTTTTGTAGAGATGTAATTGGTTTTTTCTATATAGAGGGCAGTTGCCATAAAACTATTGAGTAGTTCATCCTTTCTTCCAAGTCCCCACATGGCCATGAATCTGTTTCTGGGCTCTCTGTTTGGTTCATTAATCTATTTGTTTATTCCTGCACCAAAACACATTATTTACTCTAGCTTTGTAATAAACTTTGAGGTCTGACAGGGCAAGTCCAGCTCATTAGAGTTCTTTTTCGGAATTGTTTTGATTATTTTTGCATATTTAGTTTTCCATGCAAATTCTACAGTTTGTCAACTTCTATGAAAAGTCTGGTGGGGATATTGATTGGGACTGCACTTCTTTTACATATTAATTTGAGAAAGAGCAACGTCTTTGTAATAATGTGCCTTCCTTTCAATGACCATATGGTATATCACCATTTATTGGGGTCTTACTTTATGTCCTTCAATAACATTTCATAATTTTCTCTATAAATGTATTCTACTCTTTCTTACATTTCTTTCTTGTTACTTCATTGTCTTTACTGCTCTCACGATTGGGATTTTCTAAATGGTAATTGCTCAGGTATATGGAAGCCACTGGTTTTAGTCCATTGATATCATATCAGACTCACTTTCAGATTAGTTCATGTACTTCCAATAGCTTACCGTTCATTATTATAAGTTTTTCAGGTAAACAGTTACATTATCTGTAAATAATCACATTTTTTTCCTAATCATTATACTTTTTACTTCTTGCTTTTGACTTGTTGCCTTACTCTAGTACAATTGGAATATTAGCCAATGACAGCCAGGATTCTCATCTTATTCCTGGTTTTACTTGCAAGGCTTTGAATGTTTCATCATTAAGTATAATCCTTGCTAGATATTTCTAGTAAATAACTTCCATCAGACTGAGGAAAATTTCTTCTATACCTAGTTAGCTATTAGTTGTGTGTGTGTGTGTGTGTGTGTGTGTGTGTGTGTGTGTTTTACTCAAGTATGGTTATTGAACTTTGAATTTCTAATTAGTTCTTTCTTTTAACCTCTTGTAATTTGTTTCCTGAGTGTAATATTTTCTTTACAGTTTCTGGTGATAGCATTAGATTCATTTTACACATCTTGTTCTTAATGCTTTATTAGCTCTGTTTTTTCAGACTAAGTTCTGTGTTTTGCCTCTCTTTCATTGGGTGGCTTTCCTTGGTCTCTCATTCTTAACTTTGGGCTTATCTCTCTACTATGCTTCCTGTGGATGGTCAGCTGCCTCTGTACACAAAGCTTACCTGCAGGGAAAAGCCAAAGCTAATATGGGGATTGGGCTCCACAAGGCTTTAAACGAGTGTGGGAGGAGGGCAGGATGCCCCTGGTGGGACATCGTGGCACCTGGTCTGAGCTTAACAATTCCTGTTCCTCTGCCTGTCACCAAGGGCTTGGCCCTCTGCCCCAAGCATTGCTTCTCTTGGAAATGGATACTCTTTGTCACAGATTCCTACCCTAAAATAGAGTGTGTGCGTGTGTGTGAGCATCTGTGTATGTGTTTCTAAGGTGTCATCGGCCAAGTACTTTTGAAGACAATAACCCAATCAAGTATCCTCCTGACCGCCCCCTTGGCCTCCTCCAGCTTCTGGTTTCCACCACTTCTTAGCTTGAACTGCATTTGGTGTTTCTCTTATTTTTTGTGGTGTGATTCCCTTGGGTTTATGCACATGTTTGGTGCTGCTATCTACCTCTTTAAAATCTGATTCCATTTGTTTTAAGTAATTTAGGGATTCGTCACAATTTTTTAAAATTTTCTTTCTTTTATTAGGGTGAGTGTGACTATATATATACACACATACACACACACACACACACACACACACATTCATTTCTAGATTGTAAGACATCAGAATTTATTGCCTGCTCAGCCCGCTATTTTGAAACCAGAGCGTCCTATATTTGTCCACTGGGGACTTTTCCTAAACTTGAACCTCATATCTTGAATTTTTAAAAAATCAATTGAATGAGTTGGAAGAATATCATCAAATATGATTTGATCTCAAAATGGCCTCTGTCAATCTAAATATGGGTTTGGAGTTTGACCAATTTAAAAGCTATCTGAGAATCTTTGTGTTTGGGACTCACTGACTCCATCTATTATTTCTGTGACCTTGAATAAGTTGTTCAATACCTCTGAACCTCCGCTGGGTTGTGAGGGTCAAGTAGAAAAATTTACATTAAAATGGCTTATAATTGATTAAACACTGTGCATGGAAATGATCATTGTTAGCATTACCCCATTATCTTTGATTTCCCATCTGACACACCTGAATTTTCAAGTTGTTCACATGTTGTCAATACATCTTGTCTACTTACAGCAAAATGTATTGGATGGAAATATTTCCATGCTATTCCCAAAAGCTGATAACATACTGTTTTGAATATATGCTTTGCATTGACTGAGAGAAAGAATAGTACTGTGGATTTTAGTATGGATTTTAGAGTCTGGCAGATGTGAGCTCTAATCTTCACTTCCTTTCTTCCTAAACCCTTTATTGAAACAATCACAGCTCCATGGCAGTTACAAGCAACTGTGTATTCCTTGACACTGTTATTCCTGCAATAACTTCAGCTGACTAGAAGGATTAGGAGAACATCTCTGTGTCTCATTAAAATCCTGTATTTGAAAGGCTGGTGCAGTTGATTAAGAATGTCTCTAAGAAGATTATTAGAATATCCCGACAAGAGAAGTTTTCTGGACTCTCATTGTGCAACACATCGATCTTTTATTGAATCTATCATTCAATCTTACTAGTGCAGCTTCACATCAGTCCATCTAAATTTACTGAGGATTTACCAGATTTAAAAAAAAAAGGAAGAAAGAAAAGAAAAGAATGTTTCCTAGATTCCTGCTCTGTGTGCACCAATTCTTTTTTTCATCGTGACTTTGTGTGAGTCTTTATTGGACCCTACAGAGCTGAGTCCTTGTCTCTGCTGAGGTCATGAGGCCTGGATACAAAGAAGTTCATGTGGCAACATCACATGGATCAAACACAAAGGGCTTCTCCAGTGCAAGGAAATTTTAGACACATTGCCTTTCAATTGCTATCATTGTAGAGTGTTGTTGTTTATTATGTTTCATTTAGAGTGTTGGTTTATTTGGCTAGACTTCTTAAAAAAGTCCCAGGAATACAGTGTCAGGAAACAATAATTCACTCTTTGTAAGCAGGGAAATTGCTAGAATATTCTATAAGTTTGAGATCGATGGTGGGACCAGATGATCTTTCAGGTTTCTGACAGCCCTGAAAATCTATAATTCTACAATGAATTAACATGAATCTCACAAATAGGACATATCTTTACTGATTCAGTGGTAATACCAGCTAAGAGGGAAAGGCTGTTGTATCTGATAGGATTTTTCTTTGTTACTCCTTGTAGTTTACAGACGAAAGAAGTTAGAAGATCACTTGGCATTGAGTATTTAAGAAATAAAAATCAATTTATTGAAAAACCTGGGGTTTTTTTGTCATTTTTACTATTCTGTGTGTGGATTTGAAACATTTTTAAGGAAATTGTGTTTTGTTGTCCTCCTAATATATCAAAGTCATCTTCTTAAGACTGTCAGTGCCTATCATATCTGTTAAGTGTGATTGAATACAAGCAGTCCTCAGCATACAGAAACCTAGAGCATCAAATAGCCCCTGTGCTTTATCGTACATTTTCAGTGGCAAACACACGACCTTCTGACTCTGTGAATGGAACTTGTCATTCAAAAGAAAAACGAACAATATCTATTATTAATCACCAGGAAGCTAGGATCGATCTTGAAACCTAGATAATTAAATCCTAATGTATGGGAATTAAGATATAATGCAAAAGACCTACACATTCAATATGGAACCTAAATGGTGTCCATTGCTCTTTGGAAAGCTGTGTCGTTCCTTGAAATTGTGGCAAGAACATGGGACTTGGAGAAGTCATACTACCCACGAGCTGTGTAACTTTTCCAAAGGAAATTCAAGTGAATGTGTCAAATGAAGACACTTCCTCTTCTAACAATCTATTAGGATTCTTGCATCGATTGAAAAATACATGTGAAATCACTTTCTAAATGACTGTTAAAATTGCTTTATATTTACCTCATTATGAGCTTTCAGAGCAATTCAGAAAGTGTATGCCTCTCCAATATCAGAGCAGGTTGATACCACCGTGGGCACCGAATACAGCTGCACAGGCAGGCTTTTGACATGATGGGACTGCTGTCGGGGCACTGGAAGAATCCAGCACAGCTTCTAGACTCCAGTGTTGCTTTGTCCCTCAGCAAAAAAGTATCTGTTGTTCCTCCACCACTGTGATCTTTGTCCATCTTGTTTCTACTAGAAGTGCCACTCCTCACTTGTAAATGCCCACACTCTTGTCTCTGGCTCTTTGACTCTCACTACTTATAGTTTTTTTACTCAAAAATTTATCTCAGCATGACCCTACGCTGTGCATCGTTTCAGCTTCTATTCCCATTACCAGTGAAGCAGTTATTTCTTAGCTCACATTCAAGAAAGAGAATGTGTTTAAATGCTTCATTTCTTCAATGCAAAAAAAAATTTCTGAACATGATATTCAGCAGGCTCCTAGCCTTGGATATGGATGTAGGCAGAAAATTCAGCTTGCAATGGTTATATAATGGTGCACTGTTTCCTTATCTGCCATTAGTCGAGCAACCCAGGTCAGAGCTTACAAATTTATTTTCAAAAGCATCTAATGCTAAGAGAAGCAACCATCCAACTCCTTTGTGGTTACATTTTTGAGCTTCTTGACATTTCACAAACACAGCAGTCACCAAGTCATGCAAAGTGTTGCCTTCAAAGAGAATACATTTGGGGCGTGTGCGAAATTACAGGCAAAAGTTTCACTTGTCACTGCAGACCATGGGCTCTTGGCGTCCATGGTGAGATTCGAACTGGAGTCTTACAGCTTCCCGCTTGCTCCCAGGCCACAACCAAATGTCATACATCCTAATTCCCTGTAAGTTTGTTGGGACAACCCAAAGTCTTGATATCCTGGATGCAGGAAGCATAGGTTCGTTCAAGTAATTTTCTATTAATAAGGATTTATAGTAGGGCTACATGTGGCAATACGAGAAGGCAACAGGAAAAATCAGGACTCCTGGGTACCAGGAGACTCGCTATGGGTCCACAGAGGTGGAACACAGAGTCCACTCAGCACCCATGGCTTCTCTAGAGATCAAGCCAACTTGTCTCTGCCACAGAAGCTTCAATGCATGGATCCTACTCTACACTCTGTCACTGAAACAACCCACCTATTCATTCCTGTCTCCTTTTCTGTGGTTCTTCTCACTTCTTTCTGTGGCTTACCGAATGATTCATTCATATCTTGACATTGCTTTTCATTTGAAGCTGTCTCACAGGTCAGTGGAGAGTTTATGGATGAGTTGCTCTGGGAGGGGACACCAACATCAAGAAAAGTAGCAGGGGCTAAGGAGCTTTGGCAGTGGGAAGAGAGCTGTCTGGTCAGAAATCCAGGGCTACTTTCCTCTGCAAGGAAGTGAGTGTGGCAACATCTCTTAGAAATGGCCACGCCTTATGTCCTGGTCCAGCCACCACGGTCTCTCCCCTGGACCATGGTGACCGTCTCCTGTTTCCCCTCCCCTCTCACCACAGCCCTTTCCTCACATAGAAGCTAGTAAAATACACTTAAAACTCAGCTCAAATCATGTTGTTCCTCACTGAAAATATTCCATCTGAATCAAATCTAAACTTCTAGGTCTACGAGATCCCACATTTCTTCCTAAGCTACTTCCTGATGCTTATCTCCCACCGCTCTGCCCCGCCCTCCGCCCGCTCCAGCCACCTATTGTTCCTCAGAACACCAAGCACTCTTTCCCCTCAAGACCTTTTCACTCAATGTCCTCTCTCCCTGGCATGTTCCTTTCTCAGGCATCCATGTGCTTACTCTCTTATTTCCCTCAGGGCTTTTTTCAGAGAAGTCTTCTCTGACCTTTTATCTAAATTATGACCCTCATCCCATCACTATTTCCTTGAACTCTTCATATTGCCTATCTGCTTCTTTGTTTATTGACTGCCTTCCCTCCTAGAATTTAAACTCTAGGATGGCAAGGAACTTACTGGTTTGATTTACTCTTAATTTACTCTTGTATCCCAGTATCTGCAATAATGCTTGGCACATAGGAGGTGCTCAATAAATGTTTGTCAAATAAATGTATACATGAATGAATTAAAAGGTACCATGGGCATGAAAGAACCATGACTGACATGTCCAGAACAAGATTACTGGAGGAGATGGATGAGTAATTTTAATCGTAGTGAAACGTTCTAAGATTTGTGTAAGCAAAGAGTTTTACCATGTCTACTTTGGGCAGTTGGGAAAGACTTGACTTTTTTTTGAGACCTGAAACCTAGAAAAAAAAAGGCATTTTAGCTGGGGGCATCTGGACAGATCAGAAGGAAATAGAAAGCATGGCATGTTTGGAGCAACTCCTTATCATAACTTCAACTGCAAATAACAGAAAACCCAAACTTAGACTGGCCTAAGCAATGAGGAAATGTATCGTCTCACCTGAACGGTAGCTCATAAATAGGGCATGGTCCAGGAGCAGTGCATCAGGTCTCCAACAACGCTTTTCTGAAATTCTTGTGGCTCTGCCCTCTTCCCTTTTTTGGTCTTATCTTTGTTCTTGTAGCAAGATGGCTGCACAATGTCCAGATATCATTTCCAGCCAGGGGAATACCCAGAAGCAGAAAGGAGCTGTCTTTTCCTTGGGTCTGTATTTTAAATGAGAAAATAATTCCTAGAATATTATCAGCAGACTTCTTCTCACACCCCACTGGCCAAAACTGGGTCACTTAGCCTTTCCTAAATATTCACTAGAAAAGAGAATTCAGGACTACCCTGACTGGCTTGGACAAATTACCTGGGGAAAAGACCTTCGGAGAGTCAGTCACCATTACTAATGGAGTTTGGAGGGGAAGGGAGGAAAGAAGTGGAGAGCAAAAGTCAGAAAATAAGTCTTCGATGTCTCGTTATGGAGTTTGAACTTTACCATGAAGGCTACTGGTAAACAATGATCAGTTTTAAGCAACAAAGTTGTAGGTTCAGTTTCCCAGTGTATAAAGATCACTAAAATGGCATTGATTAGAGGGAGAAACACTGATGACTGTGGGAGCTGTGAGGCCACTGCAGCAATACAACCGAGAAACACAGCGCTTGTATGAAGATAACGGTACTAAGGATGGACTGAGAAAACTCAAGGAGGGGCTAGCATGCTGGGACAATTCAGTAGGGTCTGGTGACTGAGTGAATGTTGGGGCTTGGAAAGAGGAAGATTGAAGGATGAGCTGAGGTCTCTGGCTTGGGTACCTGGGTGGAGAGTGGATGATTCACAGAACTAGGCAGTAAAGGGGAAAGATTTGATGGGGACACGATGATTATTGTTTAATGTTTTCAGATAGAGATGTGTAAAAGGTAGCTGGAGATAAGCACTGGAGCTCAGAGAGAGGTCTGAACATGTGTTTACTTCCTAATCATGGACTAGGTGATAATCGCAGAGCTGGGTATGTGAATGTACAAGATGCATCAGGAGCTGTAGAGCCCTTTGAGGAGCTTACACCTTTATTGACTATTTTAGAAAATAATCATATGTTCCACAGGAGTGCTTGGAAGCATAAATCTCTTTCAGTCATGGCAACTAGCCGATTTCAGTGGGAGTTTTAAGTGGAGTTTTGATCAGTGAAACAGAGAAAGGCCCTGTTAAGCAAGGAGACTGGCAAGAGCCCAGATATGAATTAAGACACAAACTTAAACAAGAGCGTTAGAACCAGCAAGGAGCAGGACTGGATGGATGCCCGCAATATTTTGATAAAAGAGTCAATACATTTATGTGACTAACTAAATACAAAGCAAGGCGAAGGACTTCAACATATTGGATTTTTTTCAGGATTGAAAGAACCAACATGGGGAAATCAGTGCAAGGAATTGATTGAGTTGAGAGGAGTTAAAAGAAAATGTCATTTTTAGATATGTTGATATTGAGAAGGCGGGACATTCAGCAGACAGACGAAGCATAGGAGAAAGATCAGAGCCAGGGATGGAGTTCTGGGGGTCCCTTTATGCATGTAGTTGTGAGGTCTGAGCCACAGAGACTACAGCTGGTGCCCCTGGAATTGTGCAGTGCTCTGGCGCACATTATAGGCATTGCAGTTGTAATTATTGAAGATATTTTTCTCAAATGGATTTGAACAGATGGTCAGTTAGATAAATATCAAACTGAATTTAATATCCTATGATTTCCTCCAAAATGCTCATTAAAATATGTAAGAATTTCTTACATGAGAAAGACAGAATCTGGGACAGAGAGAAGAAAAGATACTATGGAAGTAAAAGAACCAGAAAAAGAAAATAGCTACTTCCACATGACTATGAATGGGGAAGTATACTTGAATTGGTGTACATTGAATCAATCTTCCAGAAAACAAAAAAAACTATATTTTAATTCCATGAATGTGGAGATTAAGTTGCATTAGAACCATCTCTGACAGGGAAAAAACCTGGAAACTCGGAGTATGCAGCTCTTTTGGTGCAGCAACTACCCAGTGTCTAGTGCAATGATGTGCTTAATAAAATCTTTTGACAATAATGCTAGAGGGCAGGTGTCTTGCCTGTTCAACCCACTTAGCCCAGAAGCAAATAGATAATTAAATGCTTTAAAGAGGAGGAAAGGAAAGGAAAGATAAAAGTATGTGCTTAAGAGAATCAGGATTTAACTACTTGCTGCGTATTTATAAATGTCTAATATGCACTCATACACACAAATACACAAACACACACACACACACGAATACACACACAGTACCACACTTCTTGATTTAGTTTAACAGCTAAACATTCAGTTGTGATTTATAAGGTAGTGGGGACTGTCTATGACCCTCAGAGGAAATTCCTTCTATAATGAGCAAAAGAAAATAAATTTTATCCTATAAACAATTACACTAACAGAGACTAAAATCTATTGGAGAGTTATATGAAGACAGAATCCTAATCAATAATTCTTATATTGACAATCCTAATAATGCTCAACAGAAGACCAGAAGATTTTGTGGCATACTGTATTCTCTGTCAGACTAGACAAGTTTAATGTAAATATTATGCACATATCACAAATGCAAAAAAACACACATTAGTATATTGAAAGTATTGCAAGGTATATTAAAGTTAAACATATAGAAGAGAAAATACTAGATGGTGCAGACATTGTAGTCATTAATTAGTAGAAAACTTTATTTATACAGAATGTATGTTCCATGGGGTTGGGAACCACATCTTTTTACATACCACTGTATTAACACATAGTATAGAACCTGGTACAAAACAAACAATCAACAAATACATAAATTAATTTAGACTTGATTATCCTAGGAGCTATGGTATTAACAAGCAAAATGTTGGGTTGTTAGGTTAATTTTAAAACTAAAATGTAAGAGTAAGGCAAACATACAGATCACATTTAGAAGTGTGTCATTTATCATTCACTCACTCATACCTCATTCTGGAAAGTATTTAAGAAGCCTTTAAAAATATAAAACACGAAAAGATACATGCAGAAAATGGGAGGGAAAGGAAAAATGGAAGGAGGATAATAGAATAAAAGGTAGAGGGTAGAGTCTGTATACAAGGTATATGCCTTAAAAGTCTGGGCCTTTGCCAAGAGTGCCAATGGGGTTCTGTCTGAAAGGACAATGCCGAGAGAAACAAAACATGCACATAGAGCCCACAGTGCCCTCATCATAAAATACAGTAGGCCACCATCCAGCTTCTGCTCTCACACATCAAGCAAATACATTATTTAATATTTAATTTCTTGGAAAAATGCACTACAAAAATGTGTTGCTGAGACCACGGTATCATTTTCTTTCAAAGCAAAGTGATTACATAAAGTCCTGGTGCTTTTGTACTAGTCCCTGTTTGGTTCTCCAAATGAGTAGTAAGTGAATTTTTTTAAATGAAGCTTAACTTTTTTACAGCTTTCAAGGTTTATAATAGAGGAAAATGTGTAAGGAGCAATTTAGATGGCTATACGCTTACTTACATGTAACGTTCAAGCAATAGGAAGAAGAACCACTGGCATAATTAACTTGTGGATTTCTTTGGCCAACGTGCACTTATATTCTATATTGAAAAGTCATATACAGGGTTCGTAATGGTCAAGGTGCGAAGAACTACAAGTGATAACAAGGAAGGACTGTGGCTTGAGATTTCATTACTGACACAGCAATTGTCACACATACTGGACTTGAGTATGGGCTCATCAGCAACCTGCAGAGTGGCAGAGAGAATGAGGGCAAGAGAGACTGAATCACCTGTGCCTGGCAGAGAAAATGGAAACAGTCGGAGAAGTGAGATGCAGAGTGGAGACGTTCTCTTCCTGGAATAGTGTTGGGATTATATTCTATTTTCTAGAGCTGGCTCAAATTACATAGAGCTCATCTATTAAACTCAGACGAGATGAAAGTAGGGAAGTGCAAAACCTGCCATTGCTTCTTATTTGACCTGCATGGTGGCTGGATTCATACGTCTTGCCATACTTCTGTATTCTGAAGTACTGTGAAACAAATTATCAGGGCCAGGTGTGAAACTTGGAAGATGAGTCTAGCCCCTAGGGGTTTTGAAAGGGAAAAGTAATAACTGGAAATCTCACTGAAAGCTTGTCCTCCTTGGCCGTTCTCCTTTCCTCTTCCAAATTAAGATGTACTGTGTTCCTTTACATATTTGAGATTTGCTATAGGCTTGACTTCAGAATCAATTATCTATTTCAAATAAATAAACATTCAAGAACTTTTCACATATTTCTCAGAGTCATTTCTTTCAGCTCTTTGAATCTTATTCTTGAGATAACATCTACAGCTCAGATTATCATACTGAGTGAAGTAAGTCAGACAGAGGAAGACAAATATCATATGATATTACTCATACGTGGAATCTAAAAAAATGATACAAATGAATTTATGTACAAAACAGAAACAGACTCACAGACTTAGAAAACAAACTTACGGTTACCAAAGGGGAAAGATTGTGGTGGGGGGGATAAATTAGGAGGTTGGGATTAACATATACACAATACTATATATAAAATAGATAATCAACAAGGACCTACTGTATAGCACAGGGAACTCTACTCAGTACTCTGTAATAATCTATATGGGGAAAGATTCTGAAAAAGAATAGATATATGTATATGTATAACTGAATCACTTTGCTGTAAAGCTGAAACTAACACAACACTATAAATCAACTATACTCCAATATAAAATAAAAATTTTTTAAAATAAATAATTGTTTAAAAGATAAAAAGAAAGAAAGCTCAAGTTTTCAAACATGTACGGACATAAGACATGTCTTTGTAACTTAACTGGACTTGTGAAAAAATACTCCAGGAGAAAAAACAACTTACTTTTTGCTGTATACTTTGCTTTCATTTCTTACCTGCTTAAATACTACTACAGACTGTACTCTCTACTATTATGTGGATTATATCATTTTTATCCCCGCCCACAGATCCTATGGGTTGATTATTATTATTTTATCCATTTACAGATGGGGAAATGGAAAGGTTATGTCAATTAATACCTTCCCAAGTTCTCACATTAAGTTGTACCATCAGAATCTGAACTCAGGTTCCTTAAAACACTAAAAACAGAACTACGATACGACCCAGCAATCCCACTATTGGGCATATACCCTGAGAAAACCATAATTCAAAGTCATGTACCACAATGTTCATTGCAGCTCTATTTACAATAGCCAGGACATGGAATCAACCTAAGTGTCCATCAACAGATGAATGGATAAAGAAGATGTGGCACATATATACAATGGAATATTACTCAGCCATAAAAAGAAACGAAGTTGAGTTATTTGTAGGGAGGTGGATGGACCTAGAGTCTGTCAGACAGAG
>NC_041223.1:32684011-32724733 GCF_002837175.3 Physeter macrocephalus | reverse complement strand
AGGGAGATGCAAGAGGGAAGAGATATGGGGATATATGTATATGTATGGCTGATTCACTTTGTTATAAAGCAGAAACTAACACACCATTGTAAAGCAATTATACTCCAATAAAGATATTTTAAAAATTAAATTAAATTAAATTAAAAAAAAAAAAGAATCTGAACTCAGACTGATTCCTGACCCATGTTCCTAACCACCAAGTTATAGTTCTTACATTACATTTCAGCCTTGCTGTAATAAACAAAATGCATATCCTTGGAAAGGAAAGAAGCTTACTTAATGCACTGATACAGTAAAGAGTAGCCAACTTTGAATTAGGAGTCAAGATACATAGGTTCTATTCATGACACTAGCTATGTGAATTTAATCAAGTTAATTCACCTCTTTGACCCTCAAATAAAAAATTTCAGGACTCAGAAAAGCTGGTTGAGTTGAGGCACACTTAAGTCCTTTCAGGTTTTGACATTCTTTGTTTTCTAACGAGATGCCTGAGATAATTTCATCCTTCTCATTAGGTAGCTCCTGTGAATGACATGTCCAAGTGGACAGAAATTCAAACTGTGGCATTTCTGTAGTAAAGCCCCATGAACTCAACATTATGAGTAATAATAATATGTGGGACAGTTATCACAGTAACTAGCAAGATTCTCTTATCACTTGGCAGATTTTCTTTTCTTATATTCCTTTGTGACATCTCATTTTCACTGTGTTTACAAAGAATCAGAGTTCATAGAATTAATTCATAAAAATCAATATTTTGCTGTGGCAAACACTTATTTTTCCTGTCAATCAATATTTCACCACCTTATTTATCCTCTGTAAATGGGAAAGCACAGCGTAGGTGAGGACATTGAGGTAGAGAAGTGTTAAAAGATTAAGGTCACACAGTAAGTCAGTTTAAAAAGGCAAAAAATAGAAACAGGGGTTTTCTGAGCCACAGCTAGTCAATGACAGACCCAGTAATGAGTCACAAGTTTACATTAGCTTACAAAATAAACACAGGCAAATTTCCCCTGAAACCAGGCCATGCCCTCAGTGCATGCCCTGGTGCATGTGCAAATTAATTGCTGGCAGCAGGAGGCCCTGGTACTTTTCAACTCTGGTATACTAGTAATTAAAACAGACAGACACACATCAATTTTTTTTTCAGATAAGAAAACCAGAACACAGGTCAGCCCTAATAATTTCTTGGGTTTTAGAGTAACTTATAATATGGGGAAAAAGACACTGAAACTTTTCATTTGCAATATAACTTGTGTAAGTCCCCTCCTTCCAGAAATTTCTCTTCTGTACATAGTATACACTCCGTCAGCACTGGGAATATTTGTTCAGCCTACTTATATGTACATTGGATACAATGCCATTTCTTACTCCATGTGGAAATATTGCGAGAATACTTAAATTGTTGTTTGATGTTTCAAGCCAGAAAGAATGGCTCATTCTTTAATTAAAGGAGTCTGGATGATTAGGGTTACACTTGTAAGTGGAAAGAAAGCCGGTGGGAGCTCTTTGAAATTCCTAGTGTCTTATTTTTACGATTGTTTTGTACTCCTTCCCATAGAATCAACTATAGAGCCAAGTAGCCTAATAAACATGAACTGCACTGGATTAAGGGGTATAAATATTGCCTGGATGGACCAATGGATGGAGATTTTTTTTTTTTTTTTTTTGTGCTAGGCGGGCCTCTCACCGTTGTGGCCTCTCCCGTTGCGGAGCACAGGCTCCGGACACGCAGGCCCAGCGGCCATGGCTCACGGGCCCAGCCGCTCCGCGGCATGTGGGATCCTCCCGGACCGGGGCACGAACCCGTGTCCCCTGCATCGGCAGGCGGATTCTCAACCACTGCGCCACCAGGGAAGCCCCGGATGGAGATATTTTAAAGGTAGGAGCTATGAATGAGCTCTGTATCAAGTCCTGAAGCCCAGTGGAGTACTGTACACCCCATGGATGCCAAATTACACCAGATTTTAGTAATAGCAATGATATTAGCTCATTTATTCATTCATTTATTTAGTAAACATGTACCAAGCCCCTATTCTGTGATAGGGAAAGCAGGAGCCTGGAGATACAGAAGTAAAATACATATACTCTGCCTTCAAAGAGCTCACAATCTAATGGGGCAGGTAGCCAAGAAAAAGACATTGCTACCCCAGATGCTAAGAGCTGTATACAAGGGAAGCTCATTATGTTACAGGGACTTGGAGAACAGAAACCTGGCCATGATAAGGGCTAGGCAAGTGGGGAAAGGGATCGTGAAGGAAGAGGGTGGCACTTGACCTTGATATGAATGAAGAATGGGCGTTATCTAGGCTAAGAAAAGGAAAACGTGTTTTTCGAGGCTGAGTATGAGACTGCAAGCATCATGAGGAGGGAGAAAGCACAGAGTTTGGGGGTTTAGGATGAAGTGACCATTGCATGCCCAACTCCTGGGGAGGCACCATTCCCATCTTAGTCTAAGTGATGGTACTCTGCAGATTTGTGTGACATATCAACCCTTGTCATAGCTGTGAGTTCAGAACTGGTGAGAGATAGGGGAGAAGAATAGTCACCTCATCTACTAAGACAAAAGAGAGGAAGAGAAGAATCTATGTCAATCAATTTTTAAAATTAATAGCCTTTATTTTTTAGAGCAGTTTTAGATTCACAGCAAAACTGAGTGGGAAGTACAGAGTTTCATATACCCCATCCCCATGTATAACCTCTTCCACCCAGCAACTGGTACATTAGTTACAATCAATGAACCGACACTGACACATCATTATTGCCAAAAATCCACAGTTTACATTAGGATTCACTCTTTGTGTTGAACATTCTATGGGTTTGGACAAATGTATAATGACATATATCTACCATTATAGTACAGATGAATGAAACAGAATAGTTTCATAGCCCTAAAAATTTCTGTGCTCTACCTAGTCATCCTTCTCTGCCCCCAACATCTGGCAACCACTGATCTTTTTATTATCTCCATAGTTTTACCTTTTTCAGAATGTGGAATCATACAGTATGTAGCCTTTTCAAATTGACATCTTTCACTTAGCAATATGCATTTAAGTTTCCTTCATGTATTTTTGTGGCTTAATAGCTCATTTATTTTTAGCACTAAATAATATTCCATTGTCTGGATTATCAAGGTTTTTTGTTTTTATTTTTTGTGTGCTTTTTTTTTTTTTTTTTTTTTTGGAGAGGGCAGAAAGGTGAGGAGTCTGTCCCATGAAGTAGGAGGATAATTTTTTTTAACATCTTTATTGGAGTACAACTGCTTTACAATGGTGTGTTAGTTTCTGTTTTATAACAAAGTGAATCAGCTATACATTACATATATCCCCATATCTCCTCCCTCTTGCACCTCCCTCCCACCCTCCCTGTCCTACCCCTCTAGGTGGTCACACAGCACGGAGCTGATCTCCCTGTGCTATGCGGCTGCTTCCCACTAGCTAGCTATTTTACATTTGGTAGTGTATATAAGTCCATGCCACTCCCTCACTTTGTCCCAGCTTACCCTTCCCCCTCCCTGTGTCCTCAAGTCCATTCTGCGAGGATAACTGTGTTATCAAATCTGATAAGTCTGCATTGTCTGCTATATCTAAGTCTGTGATAAAACCAATGATTGAGGTAAAAACCTGTGATCTACCTTTGGGCCTCTCTCCAGCTTGGCATCAACACTCTTTGGATGTCATCATTCCAACAGATAAGAAGGTAACTGATGTCCCGAACAGCAATATCAGATTATGCCCCAAGGTAAGCCTATGGAATTGGAGTTCTAGGAAACATACTCAAAAATCAACTGCACAAATACAGCCTGGAAATATTCCCAATCATAATTAAACTAGCTTTTTCTACATATCACCATTAAAGGTAATTTTTAAATAACATGTTTATCTGGGGCAGAGGTAGAACCTGATAAGGGGACCAAGTCGCAGCAAGTAAGCTAGTATGGGAAGACTTTTTTGCCCTTTAGGCCTGAGATTCTCTTTCTTGGGCCAGAGATAACAGTGCAGGTAGATGAGGGGCCCAGCAGAAGTAACAGCTGGCAGCTTGGTCCAGGAAGTCTCTATGTCTGTGACTTCCCCTGCTCCCACCCTTCAGAGACACCAGGGCAGGAAAGAGGTACAGGAGGGGGATCCCACCATGCCCTTCCCCACTGAGAGACCTCTAGTGGCCCAGCCTGGGGAAACCCCTGCCATCCCCCTTAGGCAGCACCAGCGGGGACCTGTGAGAGCCCCAGTAGCACCTGATAAACCAGACGGATCAAAATAACACCACAAAATCAGTAAAAATTAAACTGCTATTGGAAGAACAGCCCTCAAAAGTAGGCCAAGACCTGCATGCTGCTGCTAAAATAAGAGAATTGAATAGGACCCAGAATCTGCTACATAATAGACAATATGCCTAGAATACAATTGAAAATCTCTTGTCATATCAAGAACCAAGAAAATCACAACTTCAGTGTGAAAAGGTAATCGACTAATGTAACACCAAGATGGATCAAATGTTGGAATTCTCTGACGAGGATTTTAAAGCAACCATTATAAAAGTGTTTCAACAATCACGTACAAATTCTCTTGCAACAGATGAGAAAAAAAACTCAGCAAAGAAATAAATGTTATAAAAGAGAATCAAATAGAAATTATAGAATTGAAAAATACAGTAACAGAATTTTTTAAAAAAACCACTTGTTGTACAGGCTCAGTAGAGTGGTGATGACAGAGGTTAGAATCAGTGAACTTGAAGACAGAACAATAGAAAAACAAAGAGAAAATAGGCTTAAAACAAAACAAAACAAAAAAACAAAGCTTCAGGGACCTGTGGGATAATAACAAAAGATCCAACAGTAATATTGGAGTCTCAGAAAGAGAGTGATGGCGGGCAGGGGGGGCAGAAAGAATATTTGAAGAAACAATGGCTGAAAACTCCCCAAATTTGGCAAAAGATACAGCCAGAGGCTGAATGAAACCCAAACAGGATAAACACAAGGAAATTCATATCAAGACACATAATAATTAAACTTTTGAAAATGAAAAAGAAAAAGAAAAATTTGAGACAAAAATCCAGAGAGAAACAATGCATTACCTTTAGAGAAACTCCAGTTCAAGTGACAGCGGATACCTCGCCTGAAACCAAGGAAGACAGAAAAAAGTGACACAATATTAATCAAGTGCTGAAAGTAAAGAACTGTCAACCATGAATTCTGAACCTGGCAAAGATGTCCCTCAGGAAGGAGAGAAAAGAAAAACATTCTCAGATGGAGGAAAAGTAAAAGAATTTGTTTCTAACAGACACATCCTTAAATTTTTGATGAAGGGAATTCTTCAAACAGACAGGAAATGATTTTTTTTAAAAAGAAATCTTGGAATATCAGGAAGGAAGGAAGCACAGAGAGGAAAGAAATACGGGTACATACCATAAACTATCTTTTTCTCATGAGTTTTATAAAGTATATTTGATGATTGAAACAAAAATTATAACACCATCTGACATCCAAGACAATGCTATTTAAAAGTGGGGAAGGTAAAGGAACTTAAATGGAAATGATATTTCCATACTTCATTCAAAGCAGTAAATTTTGAATTCAGGAGACTGTGATAAGTCCCGTATTTATATCGTAATCTTCAGAGCAACCACTATGAAAATCGTACAAAGACATTCACTCAAAATTACTATGAATTAATCATAGTACAAGTATGTTTGGGGAAAACTGAATAATAGAGGTGGGTTTTATCAATGTCAATATCCCTGTTGTGGTTTTATATTATACTTTTGCTAAATATTTCCATTGGGGGAAATTGGGCAAAGTGTACAAGAGTCTTTCTGTATTATTCCTTACAACTACATGTGATTCCACAATTATCTAAATAAAAATGTCAGTTAAAAAAAGGCATGTCAATTACATTTTATAATTTTACTATGTTGTAACACGTTGCAAAACATCTGTGCTTAAAAAAAGGTTTGTTGGGCTTCCCTGGTGGTGCAGTGGTTGGGAGTCCGCCTGCCGATGCAGGGGACACGGGTTCGTGCCCCAGTCTGGGAGGATCCCACATGCCGCGGAGCGGCTGGGCTCAAGTAAATAAAGTAAAACCCAACTATTCTTATTTAAAAAAAAAATGTTTGTTGTATTCCATTAACTTAAATCAATTCATCAAATAATAAAAACAAGGATAAACTCATATTTTCTGCCATGTACATGGAATAAACTTTTGGAATTTGGAGAAGAAAGGAACAGGATATTCTCAATTTTTTTACAAACATTTTGAGATAATGGCCATTGTGGACCCACGAATTGAGAATAGTTGTCTAATCTTTCACCACAAACTTTATACTCTTTTCTTAATGCACAAATGAGCAAGAGTCTCCAAAGAGAAGAATGAGTTGCCCCAGGGAAGAAACATTCTCATAAACCCCCAACAAAGTGGTTTGAAATGTTCTGTTGCTATGAAAAAAAAAAAAAAAAAAGCCCCCTTAAATTAAACAGCAGGAAAAAAGGAAAGACAGTTTGCTCTTCTGTTGAGATTAAATCTTTATTGCCATTGACTTTTCAAATTTGAATTTTGCACATTATTTGCATTTATTTTCAAGTTTTGCCTTAATCTTCAGCCTTAATCTCTATTGATTTAAGAGGAGTAATATAAGTTATTGGGTAGAGGCCCACATCACAGAGTAGCACCTGTTTTGGAGCCATAATGGACTCCAGTACATTATGCCTAAACAGGCAGAAAGTCTTCTTCTATTTCCTTGATTGAATCAACAAATGGTGTATAGCAACATTAACAGATGGGACTAGACTGGAATCATATTTTGCTATTGCCCAAAATGTACTGAATATGAAAAAACGCATTGAGTCTCATATCTTCAAACTTCAAAGAAATGGTCCCTTATGTATCTATACTTTTTATTGTCTTTACAAAACAAGATGAGTTCACAGTAGGCTCTCTTTTGTCTAGAATCTCCATGAACTATTACTAATAGTTCTATTAGTCTAGTCTATTACTCTCTCAGAGCTGGACAAAAGCACAGGCTGCCCAGTTCAGTCTTTGAGTCCAGCCCTCAACTGCTTCGGGTTTGCAGCACACTTACAAATTCTGAACCTTGTGGTAGTGAGCTTAAAGAGATTAGAAGACTGAAAAGAGTACCAAACAAACTAGCAATAATTGCAGTGGAATCACCATCTCACATAACAGGGCTTCACGGAATCTATAGCATCCATGCTTATGCTTGGATGCCCTTCAGTGCTATATTTCCACTTGAGTAGAATTGTTTACTGCCCTGACCATACTTTCTTAGAGACCCAAAGGCAAAGTTTTCTTATTTCCCTGGAAACGTGCAATTTTTAAACATTTTAAATATATGCTTTTCTCTTATCTTGTCCTTGCAGCAGGATGAACCTTACTCTGCACTACCATTATCTTCTATCTTCTCAGCAGTTCAGCCCAACATTCTAACAGTACAGGATTCAGCCTCAGTTACAGTTTTTTTAAGTGATTTATTTTTTTCTATATTGGTCAAAAAGCAGTGGCAGACAGGTGGGAGTTATGTTTATATCGCTGAGCTGTAGCCCAACAATGATGAACTATCCTAAGACATACAAGAATTTCTCACACAGCATCAATGATGGTCAACATTCAGACTTCTCCTTTTTTAAAAAAAAATGTTGTAAGAACACTTAACATGAGATCTACCCTCTTAACAAATTTTTATGTGTTCCGTACAATGTTGTTAACCATAGACACAATGTTGTACAGCAAGTCTCTAGAACTTATTCATCTTGCATAACTGAAATTTTATACCCATCGAATAACAGCTCCCCACCACCCACTGCCCTTGGCAAACACCATCCTACTCTCTGCTTCTACGTGTTTGACTCTTTAGACACGTCCTTTAAGTGGAATCATGAAGTATTTGTCCTTCTGTAACTGGCTTATTTCATTTACCATAATGTCCTCAAGGTCATCCAGGGATGGATTGCCTTCCTTTTTTTTAAGGCAGAATATGTATATTCTACATTTTCTTTATCCATCCATAGGTGAACATTTAGGCTGTTTCTACTTCTTGACATTCAGCCTTTTCCTTTTCTGAAATATTTATAGTTATAGGGAACTTGCCATCAATGGCCACATTCTGAAAACACTGTTCACTCTTCTTCATACAACTCTGCTAGAAAACACTTTAATTGGGCTAAAATCTTCTCACTAACTCTAATTCTATACCCAACACAATACAGAATAAATCTAAACCATGGGCTACAATCTTGAATGACAGTGAGTGATGCTTTTGGGGAGTAAGAAAAAATTTGATAGAGATGTGAAAAATATAATTATCCTATTAGAAAAAAGTATAGCTAAAAAATGCTGAAAGATGGCTATAAACTGATGTTTCCCTCAGTTTGTAAGGGAGAATAACTGTGATTGGTGAAATGGAAGACACATGCCCTGTACAAAGGGTAACCGCTACTCCTCTCCAGCTGTTTGCTGATATAAGTGAGATAGAATTTCTAATTCTTCAAGAGGTCAGAAAGCAAGATTTTCAAGTGAAATCTTATGATTTTAAGAGTCGGAGGCTAATTCAAAACATTTAAAAAATTTATTTGGGCCAACAATGAGTTGGCCAAACATCATACCTCTGTAGACCACCATCTTGCTACCTCCAGTCTGAAGGCTGGACCACACATCAGCCTCTGAGCCTTTGAAGACAGACACTGAGTCTCCAGGGATATCTTTTCTTCCAGATCAAATGCCACCACCTTCATTAACCATTTGGTATATAAGTGTGCCAAATCCCTAACCATCCTGAATGGCCTCCTGACTTCTTTTGATTTGCTAAAAAACCTCTCTAAAGTACAGGATTGAGAGAGGTATAGAGAACTTCACAGAGGCTCTGATTGGCTGGCCAGGCCAGCTATTCTAGAGCTACACAGCATCTTAACTTATGGGCCCCTCTTTTACCACCTTCTGGGTGTATTTTTAAAACTCTGTGGCTACTGATTGGATGCTCTCTGAATGTTATTCATTTCTTTCTCATCACAGGAATATGATGTGGTCTAAGTGTTATTTATTATTGCCTACCTATCTCCTCAAAGCATCTTCCCTTTTAAAATCTCTGACTATAAATTCATATCTATTTTGTCTTAGCAAATTTTAAAATCTATATTCTAAACTCAGAAATGCCATCATTTTTTTTTTTTTTTTTTGCGGTACGCGGGCCTCTCACTGCTGTGGTCTCTCCCGTTGCGGAGCACAGGCTCCGGACGCGCAGGCTCAGCGGCCATGGCTCTCGGGCCCAGCCGCTCCGCGGCATGTGGGATCCTCCCGGACCGGGGCACGAACCCGTGTCCCCTGCATCGGCAGGCGGACTCTCAACCACTGCGCCACCAGGGAAGCCCAATGCCATCATTTTTATGCCCAGAATCCAAATTTGTATTTTCTGAAGCATGTCTATAGCTAGAATTCCCTTCCTTAAGGTTTATTAACCCTAAAAGGATCATTTATCCCTAAATATTCCAATTGCTTCAACCTCAAAACACAAATATGCCTTTTATAGTAAAAAAAAAAAAAAAAAAAGTAAACTCTGGCTATGTATTAGGCCTTTAACACACATTATTCTTTTATTTAATTGTTCCAATAACCCCGTGAAGGAGTCTTATTATCCCAGTTCCTAGATGAGAAAATTGAGGCTTGGAAAGATTGTGTAAACAGCCCAAAGTTGAATAGCCAACACGAATAAAAGCTAGGAATTCAAACTTGGGCCATCTGATTTTAAAGCCAGGACTCTTACACTACAACACTTGTCTAATTCTTTCTTGTGGGTTACAATTAAGTCCATAGTGTTAATTCCACTCATTGTTTCATTTATCTTTTGAGACATTCAGTTGTTGTAAGATGTTTGGCTTTGTGCCAAACAGGATAAGGCTTCCTACAACTGTCAGGAAAATTAAAAATCCTCCAGGATTTTTGGCGTTTACCTCCATGCAATATGATCCTGATGGGGCTTCCCTGGTGGCGCAGTGGTTGAGAGTCCGCCTGCCGATGCAGGGGACACGGGTTCGTGCCCTGGTCTGGGAAGATCCCACATGCCACGGAGCGGCTGGGCCCGTGAGCCATGGCCGTTGATCCTAATCTGTATTGGTTGGAACACATTGGGAATAAAGGAGCACTCCTAACCCATGTATAGTTTCACCACGAGTGAATACAATTGGAGTTACAAACAATAAATATAGGAAATAACATCGTTAGAACTTCAGTCAATCCAGAGTTGGTAATTGCCTGTGAAATATGTGCAAACAAATGAATAAAATGACTTAGAATAATGATTTCTCTCTACCGCAGACATTGCCAGCTATCTACTCAATATCCATTTTCTCCTCTTTTACGAACAGAAATTCAATTTTGTTCATGGTGAAAATGTATGATGAGTTTAAAATATAATTTTTTCAGCCTGCGTTTTAGCTATGCTATGGTCTTGTGACACGCTTTACGGCCAATGAGATGTAAGTGGAACTTGCTGGGTGTGACTTAAGGGAAATCTCCTGAAAGGGAGACTCACTTAGCCTGTACCTTTAGCCCTTTGCCCTTCTCCTTCTTCTGCCTGGAATGCAGCATGATAAGGTGGGAAGAGCCACCTTGCCACCATGAGGCAACAATCTTGAAAATAAAAGCCACATGTTAGGGGTGCCTGAAATCAGAGTCCAAATCCCTGACGGCATCGTGGAGACGATGGTCTGCCTACCTACACACTACTTGGTATGGGAAAAAGCACTAAACGCTTATTTGTAAAATGGGTTTTCAGTTATATGCAGCCAAACCCATTCCTAACTGATACCCTGAACAATGACTGACAAGTATTAGATATGGTTTTTTGTATTACCAAAGTGGTAAAATTCCACACACAGGTCTTAGTCTTTTTGAATCTCTCCATGACACGTCTGGCAACTCAGTGAACAGTCTAGATTAAGCAGAGGTGCCGAGAAGATCAAAGATTCTGGAACCTCTCCCTATACTGGAAGACTGTGAGAGCAGCGACCATTTCCATCTGCTTCCCAGCTGTCCACCAGGGCCTGTTACTGATGTGCATAGAAAGTTAAATCTTTGTCCAGTGAATGGATGAATGGATGAATTTATAGTCTAGCTGGGGAGATATAAGATAGAAATAACGCAAGATGCTAATAAATAGGAAAACAGTAGCTTTCGTGCTCTTTAATTAATGTATGTTGCATAATCTACAATTTTACTGTGGTTTGGTTCTTTTAGCCTCAAAAGGAAGCCAAGATGTCTTCTTCCTAACATTATAGGATTATAGGAAATAGAAATTTTTAAAAGTTGAAAAAATAATATGAATAAGATACACATATTTAAAGAAGAATTAATACTTTTAAATATAATGGGAAATTAAAACCACTTTTTAATTAAAATTTATATAATTTTTTATAATATAAATTTTAAAATTTATTAAAATGCCATCATACAAAAAATAAGCATGTTTAAATGTGCAGCCTATTTTGCACCCTAAATATCTGTAGGGAGGCTAATTTCTCTTCTGCACCCAACAGAGGCCTGAAGATTTCTTCTCTGGAGAGGATAAAACCATAAAGTTTTTGGTCTGAGGAGCACCAGGTTCAGTTGAGGCAGCCCTGCTATAAGGAAACAGGAGGATTAAGTGACAGTTACGTGCAGAAGAGTATACATACATTCAGCCTGAGACTACAGGAGAATTGTCCCAGTAATCTGGTTATCTGAAGAAAAAAACATTTAAGGATACAGACATCCAAGTTCCCAAAAGAATGTCCCAACCAGATCCTTCTACACTGAAGCCCAGAGTTAACAAGCCCTATATCCCTCTAGCATTCTACTGCCCTACGCTTAAATAGGAGTGGATTTGGAGGATGGCCTCAAATTAGGAAAATAGTGGCCAAAACAAATGGGTCGGTGGTGGGGCAGGGGGGAACCAGTTTGGAAAAATGAGAGTCTAAAAAGAGTGAAAAAATGAGCCAAAAAAAGTTCACAAAGAAGGAATAATCCTAGTATAGTGTATGGGTCAACTGTCAACATCATCTATGTGTTCACAATAATGTAAACACTGAATATGAATATAATCAAATTCTGTATATCCGTACTGGCAGGTGAGGAGATTTATGTGTCAGGGGGAAGAAAAGTCTTATCTTCCATAGAAAGTAGTTAATATATTATTCCTAAAATTTTTTAGATCCTATTTTTAATGTAAAGATTTGGAAATAAATGCCAAATTAATCAGTGAAAAGAAGTGAAAGAGTCTGTCTCTGAGGAGCAGGAAATGGAAACTGAGATTGAAGGGCTGCTGGGTTTGGTTTAACAAACCTTATAGGACTATTTGACTCTCTTTGCTCTGCAGCATTTTTGACTTGGGTGCTATTTTTTAGATTAAATTTAGAAAATTAATTAAATGAAAAAATTTGGTAGCAATAAAAGGAATGGGAAGAACCAAACTACTTCTAAATGGAGGAACTACATTTGTACCTAGTCCCTTACACAGGTTTGGATTTGCCTTTGGGATTAAAGTGTGACAGGGATGTGGCTGATGTATCAGGTGTTAGGTTTTGAACACAATGTCTTTGAACACACTGTCATGTTAGTAGTCAAGGAACATCCATGGTAGCCTGGGAAGCACCACACACGTCCGTATAGTTTGTTTTAATCAGGTTTGAGGTCCTGGAATATTATCAGTCAGCAGTGTCTCCAAACCACAGTGCAGTGAATTCTGTTTGAAGGGCTCTATAACACATATATATCAGATACTGCTGACTTTGCCTAAGTCAGCTAGGAATTATGTCTATATGATTCTCCAGACCTCAATACCTGAAATAATAACCCATCACGGAGTTGACCATGCAATAAAGGAGGGACAAAAGAAAGCAGACAAAATTTCAACTACCAAACACCTATCTAAGGGCTTTACATATTTTATCTCATTTAATCCTCACAGCAGGTACTACTGAGTAGGTGTTTAAGATGAGGAAGTTGAGCAGTTAAAGTCATACAATTTAAAAAAAAAAAAAAGGTAAGCTAAGATTTGAGCTCTGTGTACCTGATTTTCACGTGTTCCTTCTACTAGGCTTGCATTCAGGGTCTATGGAGAATTAAATATAATGAATATTGGCAAGGATGGAATGCTTCTTGAGGTGATGCTTGGAGCCTTAAAAGTGAATTTCTCTGCACATTAGATCCTTTAATTTCTTGTGGGGAAATACTTCCTTGACAATGAGAAGGAAAATACTGAGTACTTACAGATCTTTGTTTTACACCTTGATCCTCAGAAATATATTTAATTGTAAACAGAGATCAACCTCTACCAGAAAACATGCTCATCAACTCCAAAATAAATTATCAAACCCTGCAGACATCAGGGATTTGTGTGACAAGTCAGACAGCTTTGCTAACGGTAATTCCTTGCTGACAGGTTAATCTCCCACTCTGACAGACTCAGAGGCCTTGTAGATTGAAAGGAAACCATAAATAATCTTTCCTGATGTTGGTAAAAGCTTTTCATTCCACTCAATTTACACACTTACGGGAAAGCAAGCTTTTGCTCTTACATTGGTGAAGAAAAGTGACGTTGAAATCTACATATGTCATTTGAAATCTACATGTCTGTGCCTGTGATGTATAAACAGGGAAAATACAGACTTGGGCAGTTAGAGATGAGAGAGAGAGACAAGCAAGAGACGGGAGTTCGTACTCAAGGTTCAGGATCTAGGAATTGTAGGTTCTCACAATTATAAGGTTCATTGGAGGTCAGGACACAGACTGGTTTTACCATCGGAAAGCTTATAGAAAAGATCTTGGGCCTCTTAAAATCTGTAAAAGGACCGTTCTGAAAGAAGGCACTCAGGTAGAGCAACTGCATCTCCTGCTCCCTCCTACAGCTCCGACCCGCAAACCCAGACTCCCAGTCATACCATGTTGGAGTCCAAACGATGCAACATTCCCTACTCTTACCCACCCCTGTGAGTCTTCTTACAGCCTCAGCTTTTATGCCCTCACTGCCACCCAACTAAAAGCCTCGGGCGGAAGTTCATCCTGGGCTTGGACAGCTCTAACTGCTAGCTATGTTGAGTCAGAAATCTTCCTGTGATAACCATTTACTTATCCTACTTGGCAGTCTAAGGTGTATTTCATATACCATGCAGACTGCAAGTATTTGAAGATATCACATGCTTTTCTAGCTGCTTTGTATTATATTCATATGTAGATGAGCTCTGGCAAGAAACATCTATACAGGCAGATTCTAGGATGAGTTAAGTGTGCCGTGACCTAAAACGCAAGCAGTCTGCTTCTGATTAAAATTCAAAACAAACATCTGGCTCTAAAAGTTGTTATATAAAACACTAACCCTGGGCTTCCCTGGTGGCGCAGTGGTTGAGAGTCTGCCTGCCGATGCAGGGGACACGGGTTCGTGCCCCGGTCCGGGAAGATCCCACATGCCGCGGAGCGGCTGGGCCCGTGAGCCATGGCCGCTGAGCCTGCGCGTCCGGAGCCTGTGCTCCGCAACGGGAGAGGCCACAGCAGTGAGAGGCCTGCGTACCGCAAAAAAAAAACAGAACAAAACAAACAAACAAAAAAAAACCACTGACCCTTAAAAGTATACTCATTTAAGACTAGTTCATTTGACATTGATGTTTGGTTGACAATACCTTTACACTTCTTGTAAACCTTTTTAAGAACAAAACAAACAAACAAACAAAAAAACACTGACCCTTAAAAGTATACTCATTTAAGACTAGTTCATTTGACATTGATGTTTGGTTGACAATACCTTTACACTTCTTGTAAACCTTTTTATTCCTCCTACACAATTCATGCAGTCTGATTTTTGTGACAAAAAACAATGCTTTGTCTTTCTAATCCTTTTCCTCCCCGTATTAAGCCTTTTCAGCTATTTCTATCACCCTTCATTTCAGCCACTTTACAATCCTGATTGGTCATCCGAAAGTATTTCTTTAGTTCACTGGGCATAAACTTTAATTCAGGGTACTTAAAATAAGGGATAAAACTAGATTAAATAGGAGCTTAAATTCTCTTAGACCAGCAGTTCTAACCAGAAGCATGCTTCTGAATTTCTTGGGAAGCTTTGTGAAAGTACACATGCCTAGATCACTTCCCTGGCGAGTCTGATCACGAGGTGGCCTGTGTATTCAGCAAAAGTTTCCCAAGTAATTCTAATACACACTCTTGG
Source organism: Physeter macrocephalus (assembly GCF_002837175.3). Taxonomy (NCBI): domain Eukaryota; kingdom Metazoa; phylum Chordata; class Mammalia; order Artiodactyla; family Physeteridae; genus Physeter; species Physeter macrocephalus. The sequence continues at coordinate 32,709,535 of NC_041223.1, read as the reverse complement.
TTGAGAACCATTGTTTAATGTTGATTCTACCCTTTGTGGCTTCATTTATCATTTTTCTTGACTAAGGACAATTTGGGTGGTTTCACTTTGTGTCAGTCACTCATTGAACATTACAATCTGGCCCCACTACCTAAGAGTAAATGGGATTTCTAAGGAAGATAATACGGTAAGAGAAGAGTGAAGAGAGGAAGACAAAACTATGAAGAGCACACACACTTCGACTTAGGACAGGACAACGGCTCATGGCAAGAATCGATTGTGTGGAGTGGTTAGGGTACAGGTAAGATCCCTGGAGTTTGAGACTGGGCAATGGAAACACAGAGGCAGGTGAAGCCACAGTAAATCCACTCTGCCCTGGCCCCAGCTCAGGATGCCCACCATGCCTGAGAGTACGCACATCATCACCCACAAGCCAAAGGGAGCAAAGAACTTGAACCAAGCACCCCATTCTGCCCTCAGGTCCTTCAGACTCTCTTTTTTAATCCTTTGAATACAAAAGAGCTGTCCCACCCTCTACCCATAAAGTAATCCATAGATTTTAAGTCTTGGTATGGTGCAGGTCTTTGAAATACAAAGGACAGTTTATGATTACACAAGATCCAAACCTAATTCTGCCTAAATCCAACATCTGTACTGTCAAGCCTGATATTATACTGTCTCTCCTTAAGAAAATTTGGCGATGAAACCAGGAAAATAGGTGAATAGTTTTTTTTTAAAAAAAAGGTTCTGGAAGATAAGAAAGGCACAGGCAACGTTTGGAGCCAGAGAGCAGGAGGCCAACAGAGAGACCATCTGTTAGATTGTTACTTTTGTTGGTTCTTCTCTCCTCTTAGACTGAAAGATTTCTGGAGATTGGGATCTCTCTCACCACACCTGATATTATACCCTGCACATTTTAAATGCTAAATAAATGTCTTCAGATGGTTGATGGTCTCAAACTGTGATCTCTTTAGAGGCCCACGGTTCAACAGGATATGAGAACTCTAGGGTTAAAAGTGATGAAAGGGTGGCAAGCATAGGACAGCGTGGTGAAAGACTGTGTAATGAAGCTCAGTAATTATAACCTGGCATCAAAGGCATTGTGGTGGGTAAGATAGAGGCAAAGACTGGAAAATAGCTACATTCTTCACAGAGAACACATTGCACATGGCGACCATAGCGAGCACAGGAATAATGTGGGTAAAACTTCCTGCTCTTCAGCTTCCTAGCTAGGCTAAGAATTCAGTACATTTTTTTTTTTTTTTGCGGTACGGGGGCCTCTCACTGTTGTGGCCTCTCCCGTTGCGGAGCACAGTCTCCGGACGCGCAGGCTCAGCGGCCATGGCTCACGGGCCCAGCCGCTCTGCGGCATGTGGGATCTTCCTGGACAGGGGCACGAACCCGCGTCCCCTGCATAGGCAGGCGGACTCTCAACCACTGCGCCACCAGGGAAGCCCCAAGAATTCAGTGCATTTATTTCTGTCAATTTAGCTATGTGCTATGGCCAGCTAGAAGAGGGGGAGAGGTAACTATTGACCTGAATCAGAGAGGTTGTGTTGTAGCCATTCCCCTCAAATGCAATGAGCCTCCCATTGTGACAATCTCTGTCTGGCATGACCTCATGTGGGAGACTATGGTACAGTCACAGGATGAGGCAGAGGGGTGAACAAAGGTAGAAAACAAAACTTCTGAGAAGAACTTAAAGGCACAAAGGCTGTAGTGACTGTAGCTTATCCACAGATGTTGAGTAGAAGTGATCCAGATGTTTCAGTACCTCTTTGCTCTACTGAACACCAAGTGATTGAACAAAACCGCCGTAACTTATTATAAATTCCTAGAACTTATCTGCTTTAAAAACCTTTAAGCAAATCTCAACACAACTTGAAAGGGCTCAAGGCACTGGGCTGAGCTCCCTGGTCCTTTGCTGGCTGCCTGCTGGCCTTCTCAGATGGAGGGTTGAGGTGGAGTTGGAGGGAGTTAGCAGGAAGGAAGGGAAAGGATTTATTTGTTTATTCATTTAAGAAACATTTCTTGAGTGTCTGTTCTGTGTTAGGCACAGTGAGAAACAATGGGGTACACATACTATCTGATAGAATAACCATTAATAATGCCAGACACGCCTTGTATCCTAGCCAAAGCTACTAAGCTACCAACTGCAAAGGAGCACTTATATTGAAAATAGCATATGACTCACATTTTGAAGGTTTTTTTCTATTGTATAGTTAGAAATGAAGAAGAAACTCTAAAAACTATCCCTTCATTAATAAATTCTTTAATCCCATATTCTTTGTCAACCTCTTCTATCAGTGATTTCTTTGTAATATCTATTCACATTGTCTCTTTTGTGAGTGAAAATCAAAGATGAGCACTTGTGCAATGCCTGGAAACTTTGACACACACGACATCAATTATTTCTTACACTGATTTGGTAAGCTGAACAATAAAAGTGAAATGTACCCTTTAGATGAAAATTTGCTCTGCATTTTATGTAGACAGTTCAATATTACATCCTTATTTTTTCTAGATCCACAAAGTAAACAGATTTTTTTTATGCCATAGACTATACAGATCTTTGTCCTGTAAAACTTTTGTTCTAAACAACTAAGATCCAGAATTGAATAAAAGGTTTTTACAATGTTGTATATTGTTGTATTATTAAAACATATTTCAAGAAAGCTAAGATAGTATCCGTATGAGATGAAATGAAATAAACCTACAAGGTTACTATATATTCATACATAAACTTTACCTAAGGATAGTTATAAATCCACAAAGTAATAACACAGGTATGTTACCTTTACTGACTTCTTAATGTTAGTTTTTAAACAAGGCAGTTGAATCTTTTTTGACACTTGAATATCCTAAGAAAGTTTTACTCTTTTGTTCTTCCAGAGATTTTTTCACATTGTTAGATTTAAAGACTAAATCTACCCACCCCAAAGATTACCTAATTAACTTCCTCTAGTACTTTAAAGCAGAGTCATTGCTACCAAAATCAATCTCTACAGCCTCACAGTTTTCATTCTTCAAATAATTTTCCTCTTGCTACCTCTTTTTCTAATAACAGAATTCCTTCTATAGTATATCACTTCTTCCCCAGGGCTACCATTATCTCGTTTGTCAAAAACTCATGATGCTTAATGGAATAATTTGGTAAAGAAAAACCACATGACATCTAAACAGAAGTCAGTCCAACATCTTCCTAGACCAAGTATAGGAGGTCTATTCTTGAGTGATAACTCACAATCCAGAATAATAAGCAATTTTAAATAATTACATTTAAAGGCTGTTATTAGACATTTACCAAAGGAGCAAAAATAACTAATACATATGAGCTATCAATAAATGTTTATGCATTTTTGAGCGGCTTTAACTAGAACTTACACAACTAAAAACTTTAGAAAAAAATAAATCCTTCCTGGGAAAAGTGTGCAATAGTTTGAATCATCAAAAAGAAGGTGGAAAAGATAGGGAACATTTGAGGATATAATCCTATGCGACAAAATACCATAGCCTTAATTTACCCAGCTCCGTTTAAGTCACTCTTCAGAACTTTAAAGAGGATTAAATTTATTTTTGTTCAAAAAGAGATTTTAAAACATTTTTAACTTTCAGAAATATCTTAATCATTCCTAGTGTTTCTTTCAAAGAATTAATTAAGAAATGCAGCCTGTATAAGCCTTCCATTATATTTATAGGTTACCGTTATTAAATATAGAGATATTAACTCTTCATAATATGTAGTAGAAGGTTGTGATCATCTTAATCAACATGCTTGTTTATAAGTAAAATTTTAAAAGCAGTGTATAAATGTGTCCCAATTTAAATTTGGTCTAGTTTCAATGTTCATTTTGGTAGTTTTAAACAAAAGTTCATACTAAAAGAAAAGTAAGATTTTTACAAATGTAAGAACCTGTTTGGGAACATTTCTTTTCAGCTACATTGTCTAGGAATAGATTTGCATGCAAATATGTTTAGCTAAACTTGAACTATAGAATGGAGGGAATATAAGTTGGTAAGAAAAATGTACGCAAAATGCCTACAGACATGTAAAATTAATCCTATTTAGTTAGAAATACCTAAACTGTAACATCAATTGCGGCACCAGCTAAGTCTTTCCTTCTTTTAAAATGAGAAGGAACAGATATTTCAGTAGATTACATAGCACACATACTAAAAGGAGGCTAAATTTATGCAGCAACCTGCTTTATTCCTTAAAATTCTATCTTGAAGACACAGAGTTGTTTTTTAATAACTCTAAAATAGTGGTGTTTGGGGAGCTTAGTCTGAAGGAAAGTAACAAGAGTAAAGAATACATATGTGTGTGTGTGTGTATACACACACATACGTTTACACATATACATACTTGTACATTATATATTAAAATTGAATAAATGTCTGTTGTTTTTAAGCCACCCCATTTGTGGTAATTTGCTACAGAGGCCACAGGAAACTAATACAATATGTATATGTACTGTGTGTGTATGTATACATATACATATATATGTAAATATATAAATCCCTACATTTGTATGTGTATGCTCATGTACTAAGACACTACTAGTACACCTCCATACATACCATACCACATATCACATGAGAGTCTATGAAGTGAGGTGAAGTTATCTGTGCCATACCATGTCTTAAAGCCAAGTTTAGCCTCTGCTAGCCGTAGAATATAGTTGATGTGCCGAGGACTATGCTAAGGCCTTTGGAAGGAACAGTGACCATCTCTACTCAAGGAACATCCGGGGGTGAACACACACAAGTAACCCCTTTAAATGCATTACAATGACACTTGCTAAGCTTGCATGTTGGGAGGCTGAAGAGCCGCTAACGTTCAGTGTAGGAGGGGCAGGAGTGGAGATCACAGAAAGTTTTCCAGAGGAAGAAACTTCTAAGTTTAGTGAAGCCAGAAAGGTGAGTTAGCATGGTGGTGGTAGCAGGAGGATGGCAGGGGTTGGGGGGGGAACCTAGGGGAAGGACAGGGAGGAAGAGGGTTCAGGCTGAGGGAACAAAATGTGTATGAAAGAAGTTCTGTAAGGCTGCAGTGGGAAAGATCCCAGGCGAGCAGGTGCAGTAAGAATTTGAAGGCACGCAGGACAGAACTCTCAGGAATACCATGTTGTAGAGATAGAGGAAGAGGAAGCCTCAAAGGTGACAGAGGGGGAGCCAAAAAGAAAGAGGAGAAAAAACATGCAAGCATAGGTTGCAGAGACCCAGAGGCAACAGTATTGTATGAAGATGGGAGTGGCCAGCAATGGTAAATGCCCCAGATTGTGTTATAATGACTCAGAATTTTCAAGCGCATTTATCAATAAGGAGATGATTGGTGACCTTAATGAGACACATTACAAACAGAGCCGAGGAGACAAAAGCTGGATTTCAGTAGCTTGAGATGTGGTGGGTGGAAAGGTAAAATGGTGGCGGTAGTAGCAAACGTGGTCAATTCTTATAAGTGATTTAGCTGTGAAGGGAAGGAAACAGAAAATGGGGCATCTGAAAATTTGCTTTCTTTTTAAGATGGAAGAGGTTTGAGATGTTGATGGTCAAAGCCATCTTTATTTTTATTATTTTATTTAGTTATTTATTCTTCGCTTATATGTGGAATTTTTTTTTTTAACATGAGCCATCTTTATTTTTTTAATCTATATACCTGGCATTAATATAGATTTTAGAATGTTAGAATAATTCTAAAATTGAAAGGAATCTTAAAGGTAAATTAAATTCTTGCCCAATAGGAGCATCCTTCCTATAAAGGCCTCTTTAGAAGATCATCCAGACTCTGCTTGGACACTTTCTGTGGTAGGGAACTCACTACTTCATAAGGGCTCTGGTTTCATTGCTGGACAGCTCTGCCACTTAAAAAGTACCTTCTTAAAATGACACAGATATGCTTTGCTCTGATATGGAGAACACTTAATTCCACTTCTGCCCTCTTGGCACCATGTGTAAATATAACTATTGCATGTCCTTAGTTTTTCCAGTCTGTCAACCCTCTCCATCACCCTGGTTGCTCTCCTCTGGGTGAAAAAGAGTAGTGCATCCAATTAAATAATTAAAAGCAACTTTTCAACTGTCACCTTGTCGACGTTGAATACATCAGGACTGTACTGCCTATGATCTGAGTTTCTGTTAACCCAGCGTGAGTCTGTCGTCAAATAAACAGTTAAAAAAAAAATGCTACACTGGGCTTCCCTGGTGGCGCAGTGGTTGAGAATCCGCCTGCCGATGCAGGGGACACGGGTTCATGCCCCGGTCCGGGAGGATCCCACATACCGCGGAGCAACTAGGCCCGTGAGCCATGGCCGCTGAGCCTGCGCGTCCGGAGCCTGTGCTCCGCAACGGGAGAGGCCACAACAGTGAGAGGCCCGCGTACCGCAAAAAAAAAAAAAAAAAAAAAGAAGCTACACTTTGCCCCTTATCCTGTCAGGCATGATACTGCATTCACTGATTCTCCTGCAAAGGAACATTCAGATGATCCTCTTGAGAGAGCTGACTGCCATCCTCACAATGACCTAGCTATCATCTTTTCAAAAATGCCATAGCCAAGCTGGCTTTTAATAGCATCCTTATCATGACACTAAGTGGTCAACTAGGCCACCCAAATAGTGCTACGAAAGGACCAAAGCCTAATCTTGTCTTTTTCATGGATACCTGTACCCTCAGTGTTATTGCACAGAAGGTAAAGGAATCATCTAACCTGTCATTAAAATACAGTGCACAGGCAATACATATTTTTCAATGTGCTTTTCATTAAATACTTTATGACCTTTTTGTAGAAATAAAATAAAGCTTTTCAATACAGTGGCCTTCTTAGAATTTAAATGTTAAGGCCTTTTGAGTTAAGCACCATTTTCCCAGGAAAGCATCATGATGTGTAATGGAAAGTATCTATAGTAAATTCTGTGGAAACTTGCATGTTCTTTGGGAGCCCATATGTTTGCTCATTTTGATTTTTCATTCTTTTATTTATTCAGCAAATATGTAATGAGTGCCTCCATGTGCTAAGTACTGTGTTAAGTCCCGGGGAGAGAGCAATCAACCAAATCCATGAGACTGCTGCCCTCAGAGGGTGTACATGCTATGGAGATGTGAACATTATTACCCAAGTTAACACACAAACAGCACTGTTTTCGGAACTAGGATGGAGCAGGGTGATGCCTAATTTAGTGTGAAGAGTCAGAAAAGTGACATTAGGCTGAAAAGGATGAGTAGGTGTTTGGGTTTTTTTCTTGTTGTTTATTTGTTTGTTTCCAGAGAAAGTGGGGGAAGAACACTCCAGGCAGAAAGAACATAAAAACGTTCTACGTGAAGTTCCCAGAACTGTTTTTTGGTTGTTGTCATTTTTTTGTTTGTTTGTTTGTTTTCCTTCCAGTTTTAGTGAGATATAATTGACATACAGCACTGATGTACAGCATAATGATTTGACTTCTGTACATCATGAAATGATTACCACAGTAAGTTTAGTGAACTTCTGTTATCTTGTGTAGATACAAAATTAAAGAATTAGAAAAAAATTTTTTCTTGTGAAGAGAACACAGGATTTACTCTCCTAACTTTTATATATAGCATACAGCAGTGTTAATTACATTTGTCATGTTGTAGATTACATCCCTCGTACTTATGTATCTTGTAACTGGAAGTTTGTACCTTTTGACCACCTTCATCTGATTCCCTCTTGCCCCGTCCCCACCTCTGATAACCATAAATCTCACCTCTTTTTCGATGAATTTGTTTGAAGTTCCTGGAGCTGTTTTAAGCCTTAATTTTTCCCTGTGGCATAAAGACAACTGAGACACCATGGTTTGATCTGTGCAAGTGTGAGACATATCTATAAATTAGTTAGTGAATAAATTTTGCAGGTGTTAAAAAATAGATTCTTTGGCATGCAAATAAACCCAGCCTCCTCAATCATATGTATAAAAGGAGGACATTTTCTGAAGATCCCAGCTCTTTCAAGGGTGATATCAATATTTTTTCATCTGCTAGGAACTGGCACTGTTTTTTTCCGTTCAGGCTTACTTCGTTAAACAGCAGGAAATGCTCTGAGTCAGAGGTCCCCTCCAGGTTAGCATTTGGGGGATCTTTTTCTAAAAAAATTCAGCATTGTTGAGGTAAAATGGACAAATAAAATTGTAAAATATTTAAAGTGTATGTTGTGGTGGTTTGATATACACATACATTGTGAAAGAACCCCCTTCATCGAGTTAATTAACATATCTGTCACTTCACATATTTCTATATATGTATACACACACACACACAGATATATATATATGGTGAGGACATTTAAGTTCTACTCTCTTTGACAATTTCAATTATACAACACAGCTGTCAACTATATTCACCATGTTTTACGTTAGATCCTCAGACCTTATCATCAAAAAGACATGAGATAAGTGCCAGCAAGGATGTGGAGAAAAGGGAACTCTTTTTTGGTGGGAATGTAAATTGGTGCAGCCACTGCTGAAGACAATATGGAGGTTCCTCAAAAAATTAGAAATATGGGAATTCCCTGGCTGTCCAGTGGTTAGAACTTGGTGCTGTCACTGCTGTGGGCCCGGGTTCAATCCCTGGTCAGGGAACTAAGATCCTGTAAGCCACGTGGCACAGCCAAAAAAAAAAAAAATTAGAAATAGAACTACCATAAATGCCAGCACTCCCTCTTCTGGGTATATATCCTCCCCCCTCAAAAAAAATGAAAACAGAATATCACAGAGATATCTGTACTTCCCCTTTCATTGTACCATTATTCACAATAGCCAAGATATGGAAATAATCTAAGCATCCATCAATGGATGAATGGATAAAGAAGATGTGATGTATATACATAGTGTAATATTCAGCCATGAGAAAGAAGGAAACCTTCCCGTTTGTGACAACATGGATGGACATTAAGGGCATTATGCTAAGTTAAATAAGCCAGAGAGACAAAGACGAATAGTGCATGGTACCATTTATATATGGAATCTAAAAAGCAAAACAAAACTTAAACTTATAGAAACAGAGAGTAGAAAAATGGTTGTCAGGGACTATAGCATGGGGGAAATGGGAAAGATTAGTAAAAGGGTACCAACTTTCAGCTATAAGGTGGGAGATACTTAAAGATGCCTTAGAATTTGTGAGCAGTCAAAACAGAATTAATAATATTTGCAGTTTTTCTAAGGAAATATGCCCATTGTATTTTCAATCCCTCTTTCATTGGTGGTTAAGCTTATGCTAAGCTATATACATTCCATTCCGTCAATATGAAAGGTAGAGATTTTTGAGGAAGACAATAAATATGGAAAGCTGATTTCATTAAAAAAAAAAAACAGAGAAGTTTCAAACTGATTTTATTTAAAAAAAAAAAACAGAGAAGTTTCCCATCTGTATTTTCATTGTTAATTTCATGTAAAAGCACCACTCTACTTCAAATAATACCTGATGGCTGATCCTTCAGAAAGCATCTCAGGAAAGATTCACTGAATAGACATTCTCTGGCAAAAGTCTGAATAGTTTGAGATCTGTCTTTAAGACCCACCAATGTGAAGTGGTATCACAGGGCTAGGGTGACTAGTTGTCTCAGTTTTCCCAGGACACTTCTGGTTTTAGCATAAGGAGTCCTTTGTGCTAGGAAACCCCTCAGTCCTGGACAACCTGGGACAGTTGGTCACTCAGACTGTACTCAGACATGCCAAAATAGACATGGTATTCTTCACAGAAAGTAATTAAAAGTAACTAAAGACATGTTGACTATTTGCAGGGGCAGGGTAAGTAGGTTAATTAAAAGGGAAGTTTTTAAGAGAAGAGATTTATAACAGAGTCTCAAGGATGCATTGTACAACATGGGGAATATAGCCAATATTTTGTAATAACTGTAAATGGAAAGTAACCTTTCAAAATTGTATTAAAATTTTTTTAATTTTTTAAAAAGAGAAGAGATTTATATAAAACTGGCATTCATGGGCCATGAAGACCCCAGTACTGTGGGACAACTTGGGAAGTAAAGCGTGTGTGCACACACACACACACACACACACACACACACACACACACATGCCCTTACCTCCACCCCATCATATGGACAATGATGCTGCCTGTAACCAAAATCCTGCAGGGCCGCTATTGATGATTGTGTAAATTAGTTGGGAACTTTTTCAACAAGGAAATTTTAGCAAGACTTTTAGCCAAATTTGGGAGGTGGAATTAACCTTTTCACCTTTTTGTGTAGCATACTTGAATAAAACAAAGCTGTTTCATACATCAGTTTTAGCTGGTAATGTTACATGCTCATTGTGTCAAAAGCCATAAAGCCTCTGAACATACATCAGAATCTGAGTGTTAGGTTTTGCTTCCCTCCAGTCCTGGGTTTCGGGGACCTTTTGGGGGATACGTTCATATATTACTCTAATGAGTGGCTGTGAAACAGCTGCCTTCCTTGTCCTGCCTTTGGGAGATGATTATGCTCTAAGTTCTATGCCAAGAATGCCCTGGATATCCTGATGGAGCACTTTGCCAAGGCAGCCATTCCCTCTGTCAACTCACATTGACACAAACCTTCAGACTGAGAGTCTGACCAGCTTATCTGTGTGGAGAAGTGATTGGGAAAAGGTAAAAGTGATTAGCAGAAAATGTCTGCTAAAATGAGATATTTTAATTGGGTCACTGAGCTTAGAGAATAACCAGAAGTGGGTTCTTTTCTTTATAGACAAATGAATATGACAGAACAAATATGGTGATGCCAGTATGGTTTTAGGTTTCAGCTTTCAGGGTGAAGCAACATCATCATTCCAAGCAAGGGGCAGTTGACCTTGATTTCCTGTAATCTACACACTTCCCCTTGTTCTTTCTTCTGTCTTCCCTAGGGACATATTGTGGCTTACCTAGTGATGGAACGAACCAGACTGGAGAAGGTTGGAGCTAGGAGTCTAGTGAGACACAAATGAACAAGCAAAGGGTAGGCACAAGCCCATGAGACCAATATCTGGAGTGGGTGATTCAAAGGGCAGGTTGATAGGGACCTGAATTTATAGGTAAGTCCCAAACTAGAAGGTCCAGCTACGAGAAATGTTCAGGAGGTGAGGGAGATAACACACTGTGGGTAGGATGTGTAATCTATGAGCTCTTAAGGAAGAGGAAATAGATTAAGGTGTTGGAAGGCAGGTGGTTGGCGCTGGAATCCAGTCATGAAGAATCCAGCATTCATTGGCAGGAAATCCAGATAAACACGGTCACCAGGCAACCAGGTTGCCTGGCAAGGAAAGAGATCAGTTACTAGGAAACCGGTGTACCTAATTCAGAGAGGGATCAGCTTTCTCCAATGGAACAGCAAAGATTATGTACTCTACTCTCATTCCTATGTGGTATGGCGAAGGAAGACGATTTTGGTTTAAACCAAAATCCTGGACATTAAAAAAAAAAAACAAAAACCTATAAGGGCCTCCTGGTAAAAAAATTCATTAAGAAAACAAAACAATTTATTAGTTCTCCTTGTTTAGCTAATTGTACGAATCAAATGTTTAATTGGTACACATTGTAAACTTTCAAAAGAGTTAAGAAATACAACCCTTTATCCCTGAGTAGCAGCTATTCATTATGAAAATGGCCTCACCTCTAATTGGTTGTCATGCCTTAGCTGCTGAGAGGCAGAGCTCTACACCATGCAATTTTGATCTGGGGTCTATGTAATCAGTCCTCCTGGTTGTCAAAGCAAAATCTCCAGAGATTTATTCCAGCAATCTTAGAAATATGAAAGTCCTATAGCACATAATTGAATATTTTATAGAAAGTTCTCTCTGGATTTTTTTCACATGTACTCACTGTCCAACTGAAACTCATTTGCAGGTTATAAATACAAAACTAAGAGCAAAATTCAATAGTGGAATAAAGAAAAAGAAGTTCACTGTAAATCCATAGTTGAGGTGTTGAATATATATGTACCTTATAGAGCAAGGAAATGCAGTTTTCACCTTGTACATTGTTTTTAATTATCTACAACAGTTCCCAGCCTTAATTTTGGTCAATAATTTTAAACATTCATATTCTTTAACGGCTAAATATTTTAGCTCTATGATGTTTATATAGTACTAGAGAGAAAGAACTCTTAGTTATAATAAATGCTATCACTTTGGGTTTTCTTCTCAATTTCACTCTATGCCAGTGGTTCTTGAACTTTGGTCTCTGGACCAGAAACATCAGCATCACCCGGGAACTTCTTAGAAAAACAAATCTAGGGTCTAGCCCCAGACCTACAACCAAAAACTCTGGAAGCAGGGCTAAGCAATCTGTTTACCAAGCCCTCCAGGTCCAGGCGATTCAATGGATATTTAAGTTTGAGAACCACCACTCTCTACCAGGTGGGTGACTTCCAAATCTACATCTGTTCCCAAATATCAGATGAGTGGAGACTTAGAGAGACGGCACAACCCCAAAACACATCGAAAACCAAGTGTTTCATCTCCTTGGCATACTGGTTCCTCTTTTCGTATTTTCTACCTTAGCTAATTAGATCTGCCCCGTTACCCAGTTTATTAGTCATCTATTGCTATGTAACAGATTCCCCAACCTTAGAAGCTGGAGACAACATACACTTATTCTCCAACACAGTTTCTGAGGGTCACGATTCTGGAAATGGCTTAACTTCATGGTTCAGGCTCAGGATCTCTCAGGGCCTGTGGTCAAGCTGGGGCCATAGCCATATGAAGGCTCCTTTGGGTTGGAGATATGACTTCCACGCTCACTCACACAGCTATTGTCAAAAGGTCTCAGTTTCTCAGCATGTGGCTTTATCCATAGGGCCGCTCACTAGAAGTCAGCTGCTTTCTCAGAGCAAATATCTGAGAACGGGCAACAAAGACAGAAGTCACGGTGATGTTATAACCTAATACTGAAAGTCACACACCATTACTTCTGCCATATTGTATTGGCCAAAGAGACCAACCCTGGTGCAGTCTGATAGGGGACTACACAAACATGGGAATGCCAGGAGGTATGGACCATGGGGAGTCAACTTGAAGACTGGATACCACAACCACAAGAGACACCAGGATATTTTCAACTCTCTTACTCTCACTGCCATATAAAACCCCTAGCCAAGACTCATCAATTATACGTTCAATATCTGCCATGCCTGTCTTCTCCTTTAGAGTCCAGTTACCCCTGCCCTATTTCCCTTTTCTTGCCAACTTGCCTCAAGTCTGTAGCCTCTAGAAATTCCCTTTCACAGCTGGGTAACATTTCTAAAATATAAGTCACATCTGCTCAAAAACCTTAAAAACCTCTCTGTTGCCTATGGAATAAAGTATATAATCCTTAACATGGCATTTAAAATCCCCATCCTTTAACTTTAATTCATCTTCCCAAACCCATTTCCCACTCTGACTCTCCATCACCCTGTCCTCCTGCCAGTGATTGCATAGCATGCCTAAGATTCTATTCCTGGAAGAGCTCTTTTGCTGTGATTCTATTCACCTAGAATATACTCCTTCTACTCCAAAACCCAGACCAAATGCTATCTTGCCTGGTACCCTGGTCAGAATGGATTGTGTTTTTCCCGTACTATTTCGTTATAATTTAAATACAGAATTAGTTGCAATTGTAATTAGTTTTTTAGGAGTGTCTATCTCACAAATAGATTTTAATCACACCAGGGTTAGGTGTTTTATTTTAGTCATCTTTGTAATTATCAATAAAATACAATACATTATCAAGGTCTGCTGAATTATAACATACAGTTTCAACAGGGCTTTGCATATGGGAAATGATTCACTCTATTCTCAAAAATGCAAAGGGGAGATATTAAGTATGACTTTGAAATAATTATGACTGTTCCTCTGAAGAGTAATCCTTCCTACAAGCTTCCAACTGGAAAAACTGCCTATCGTGTCCAGGCTATATTACCATTTGAAAGACTTTTCCTAAGGACCAATGGAAGAGTCTCCTTCTATGCAACATGGAAACCAGAGTTGTGTGTGGAGACAGGAGTGGTAAGTCGTTTATGAACAGGCTAAATAGGGCGATAGGTGCTCCTAAAGGGTTTTTATCAAGGGGAGTACCTGAGCAGATTGCATTTGGGGGAATAAACTCTGGGAGAATGAATTGCAGACTGCCCAGCTGAACTGGAGGGGTACAGGAGCCTAGAGAACTAGTCATGAGGGTGGTACAGGAGTCAAACCAGGGGGTGATGGTGGTAGATTTGTCAATGGTGATAGCAGAAGATATGGAGAGAAGAGAGTCACTTAAGAGGTAGAACTTGCCAGATGTGCTGATTGATTAAATGATTGATTGATTGTGAGGAGACAGAGATGAAGGTCTAGAATGACATCCAGATGTGGTTTTGTACCTGTGAATCTGGCCTATGTAGCATCACTCACTGGGAGAAACACCTCAGAGCATTACCTTTATGCAATATGGCGCCCCCAGCATCATGCTATATATGGAAGACAACTCTTTCTGGAGGAGGCCACAGGAGATATCAGGAAATTACACTGAACTTTTTCACAAATGAATAGGCTAAAAATTAGATTCTTACAGCAACTGACTAAAGGGAACACTATTAAACTCTCAGGCAAGAGCTCGCCATGGTTTTTAGGAATTACCATGATTCATCTTTCCAGGGGAAGGATCCGAGTAAGAATCTTTTCTGCCGCTTCTTGGGAGTTCCTGAAGGATCACATAACTAGAGCATTAGAGCATAAAGAATGATTCATAGTAACAGCATCCAGATTTGATTGAACACCTACACACAAAGCGTACATTCTTGATATCTTATTATCAAGCCTGTGATGTGGTTTTACTAAATCAACTTGATTTTTCTGGTTTGTATTATGAAAGTTCTTTTCATGTGAGTTTAGGGGTTTAGGGACTGTAGAGATCCAGAATACAGCTACCTACATATGAAACAGAATCTTTCTAACTAAACATGGTCAACTGACACCAATTATGACAGCCTCACACAGTAACACGCTTTATGTGTCATTAAGGAAATGGACTTCTTATATTACATATTACCTTCGACAGACAGTGGGGAAATAGCCAGTAAAATATAACATGTTTTGCACAGCTTTTTGAAACATTTGAATTTGAATACCTTTAGATGGAACAGGTATCTTTCAGCCCACAGTCACAAATATTCCTCATTTTTTCACCCCCCATCTCACTCTTTTCTTTTATATTTCTACCTTGCTTCTGAGTTGGGAATTTTGAAAGAGAACAACTGGGAGGGCTGAAAGGGATGTCCTTGAGTGTAGAGGTCACTGAGCCAATGTGAAAGGAGGCAGAAACATACGGGACAGCTACAGTGCAATTTATGGGGAGCGCATGGCCTGGGACTGGCGTTACCTGCCTGAAGCTGTGTCCATCCCTTGTTCTTCTGATTCCCTTCACTAGCTCTTAAGATAAAGTCTGAAATCCCTCAGACAGCTTCCAAGGCCCTCTGTAGTCTGGCTCCTGCCCACCCTTCCGACTTCTGTCCTACCCCTCGCTCTCCCTCCAGCTTTCCGATGTCCAGCCACAGAGCCTCATGGGGCCAGCAGCAGTGAAGGCTGTGGCACCCTAGCGGCCCCTCCTCCAGGTCCGAGGCACTCTTCCCCAGCTCCCGGGGTGTGGCTTGCTAGTGTCCACCGCTCCGTCTCAGGCTGGGAATCGCCCTCTGCAGGCTCGCCTAAGGCCCCACCCTCCACCCTGGGGATGAAGGTCCACAGGGGGTGCAGGGGTTCAGTCTGAGGCAGTTCAGAGGGGTCACCCCAGCTCCACAGCCTGCCTCACCTCCTTACAAGTGTGATTCCTGAGGGCACTCCCAATAAACAGCTGACCGCAAATCTCCATCCCAGAGTCTGTTTCCAGGGAACCCAATAGAAGACACAAGCTCCACTCATACCTGCCCAGAAGTCTGGTCGCTATTCTTTCTTCTGTCTGCAACATTCTTTAGCCATCCTCCCCTCCCTCTTCCTCTGACTGTCTCACTTACCCCTCTTTCTTAGCTCTGGGATCATTTCCCTAGTGATGCCTTTCCTGAAAGTCCATCTAATTCAGGTCCTGCTGTTACATACTTTCATGAAAACCAGTTCCCTTCAATCAGAGGACTTCTGTAAATCAGAAAGAGAAAGACAAATAGTGTGTGATATCACTTGTATGAGGAATCTAAAATATGACACAATTGAACTTATCTACGAAACAGAAACAGACTCACAGACATAGAGAACAGACTTGTGGTTACCAAGAAGCGGGGTGGGGTGTGGGGGAAGGATCTACGAAACAGAAACAGACTCACAGACATAGAGAACAGACTTGTGGTTACCAAGAAGCGGGGTGGGGTGTGGGGGAAGGATGGATTTGGAGTTTAGGATTAGCAGATACAAACTATTATATATAGAATGGATAAACAACAAGGTCTTACTGTATAGCACAGGGAACTAGATTCAATATCCTGTGATAAACCATAATGGAAAAGAATATGAAAAAGAATATATATATGTATAATTGAATCACTTTATTGTACAGCAGTAATTAACACAACATTGTAAATGAACTACACTTCAATACAATAAATTTTTTTAAAAATCAGAGGACTTCTGTTTACAATTATACGGGCGTTAATTTGCATGTTTGATTCATGTCTCACCTACTCAACAGAAAACTCCATGTGAGTAGGGGACCTGCCTGTTCTTGCTCACCATTGGTGTTCCAGTACAGAGCACTAAATTTGGCTCAGATTTGGAATTCAACAAATACACATTAAATTAAGTAATTAATGATTTGGTGAATGAATGACCTCTGCCATCAGAGTTCTTTTCTGAATGGCAACCATGTGATAAACTGTGATCATTGTTTCTCTCAAGGTTACCTTGGAGATGGTTTTTTTAATCCGTTATGTCCAAGGCTAATCTTAGAAGAAGGTTGAGCTTGAAATCAAGGGGGAAATGTTTCCCCTACTCCGCCCCCAGTACTGTACTTCATGGTAGGAATTGCAAATGGTTAATGGACAATAATAAGGAAATGGTTCCGTATATAAATCAGTATCAGTATTTCATCATGGTCTTTTAAAGATTTTGTAGTGAAATAGTGGGGAATTGATTTCTAAAATAAGGAGGACAAAAGCTCTCTTTGCATCTATATTCAGAGGTTTTTTGTTCTAGAAATTATTTTTAGTGTTGGTAAATTATGCTAGTTAAGACAACCAAGCCGAAAAGCAGTATATTTGGAACCAAGAAAACTTATTTTACTAATTTTTTTTATTTCCCAAGTAGATTTAAAATTAGATTTTTTTAAAAAAGATTTTCTGGTTATTCAGCCGAAAGCCACCCTGGGGTCAGAGAGAGGGGAGAAATCAATCCCAACCAATACTCCCTGAGCACATTCACGAGAAGTTACTCAAGGCCAGGGTCGTGGGGACACAGACTCGGACCTGAGTGATTCTAAGCTTTGGTTATGGACTCGGAGAAAGGGCAAAGCAGACCCTGGCAGTCAGAAGCCAGCCTGGCATTACCACTTAGGCCTTAGTGTTACTAGACGCTGGCCTGACAGGGCCAAGTTGCGGTGTTCTCCAGTTGGACATGGTTTCACAGAACAGCCACATCGGTCATGGACACTCTGTGACTTTGATGGATCATGACACAATCAAGACTACCTCCAAATGATGTCTGAACAACGACACAGACAAGAACGTTGTCCAAACACTGTCAGCAAAATCACTAACATCCCCTATCCCGGCTGATAGGAGTGCTGCAGCTTTACTAATTATAGCTTAAGCTTGGCTTCATTCCTCCTGCTATTTAGATAAGATTTCATAAAGATAATAACATTAAGCCTGTTCTAACACCCGTGCTGAGTGGCCACACAGTTCCCTGTGGCGTGTGTTTGCCTTTGTTGCAATGAGTCAATAAACCACACTTTAACTGAAGATAATTAAACCAAGGGGGTCTTTGGAGGCCATTGAAATCTCCCAATGATGTAGAAGTAAAATATAGAGCGCTATATAGGAATAGTCAAACAGCCTGTATTAAATATTTAACCTTGAAATATATATATTTATTTCCACACCTTCACTCTTAGAACTAACCCAGTAATTCATAGTGGAATAAGCATTTGGGGCACAACCAATGATGAATCAAGTCTTCTCTGACCGATCGATTTATATCTCTCAAAAGAGAAATGATAAATGACAGAAAGTCAAGAAATACAATGAATAGGGCACTGTAAGCAGCAATTTTCAAGACCACAAAAAAGACCTGGTGAAGCATAGTTGCCTGGTGTAGCCCAGTCCCCTAACGCCCCTCCTGCAAACTGTCGAGGTGTTTGGTGGGCAGGAACCAAGCAGCCTGGGGTGGGACACAGCCCGTGCCCCTGCCGGGGTGCTGCTCCCTTCCCCTGTGGTGTGAGGAGACCTCCTGCCTGGGAGCTTGCCCTCCAGGGGATGCTGGGCCCAAGGTGACCACAGTCAAGTGCTTCCACCCCATTGGCCTGGTTACGGGATCCTCACATCGGGGAGGAGAGCCATGCCGCACCTCCATTCCCACCCCTCTGGATTTGTTACTCTTTTGCACTCAACACCTGCCAATAAAGACCGTCTACACTGAGGGGGAAAAGGGAGCAGGAGAAGAGTGGCCCCTGGGGTACAGGGTGAGCCCTGACTATTCGGGCAGATGTTCAGGCAGACAAGTTACTGTGCAGGTGATGTGATTTGCAAAGCTTTGGGCAGCATCCTGCTTCACGGTTTATGCCTTTACAAAAACAGCCTTTGTTTTCTTCTCGATTGTGGAATGTGTTATTAACTTGTTTCATTTTCATCTGATTTAGTTTAATGGTACATGGACTTTTTTCTAGTCTTCACATATCTTTAAGGCACTGTTATCCAAGTCTAAGATTTAAGTCTTCATTTGTCCCTAGAAAATTTCAGAATTATCTACGTGAAATATTCGCGTGAAGTATTTTAAGGAAGTAGAAATCACTGGGAAATCTGATTTATGCAATAATCTCAGAAAGTGAAAATATGTCCATGTATCTTTTTTATGATGGTGTATTTAATCTGAGAACATGAGAGCACTGCAGCAAAGGCATTCGATGCTACAGAGAAACTCAGAATCCAAGAAGTACCAAATCTAATCAAGCAGATGTGGTAAAGGTTATGCTGTTCTCATTTGTAGCTCCAAAGGGCAGTCACTTGTTTATTATTTTTACTTTCACAAAGGCAGGGTAAAATGTTAAACAACAACATGTATTAAGAGGCAATATAATTTGGAAGTTAAGAGTATCAACTAAATTCAGACAGACTTGGGTCAGAAACTTGGCTCTATTTCTTCTCTCTGGGTGATCTTAAGGAAACTACTTGACCTCCCAAAGCCTGTTTTTTTTCCTCAGTAAAATGGGAAGGAATAATAGTATCCACACAGTAGAATTCTTATTGAGTTAAATGCCATGATGCCTATAAAATATTCAGCTCAGTGCCTGGTACATAGTAAGTGCTATGATTACTTGGTGGTTGTGTTTTCAATAACCTGTATTCAACCAAGTGCAGAAATTCTCATGCTGGAATAAAGTGTGAAGGCTCAGATTGTCTTAGCTTTGTGGAGAAACCTATATTTTCAAATACATCTAAATATATTTTAACATCAGTTCTGGAATTCTGATAAGAGAGTTTAATAAATCAAACACTGACCCAATAAACATTTATCATGTACTTGTTTGGTGTTGTGCATAGTATCTGGGCAACGTGAAAAGGCAGAAAAGAAAAAGCCAAATAAGACAAGATTAGACTCAGATGTGTTCAAAGTCAGCAATTAAACATGGCTGACTTTATTAAGTGCTATAATCAATGTCCAATAATGTTATCCTAGTAAGAGGACAATTCATTTATGAATAAGACAGTCTGGAAAGCCTCATGGAGTTGGTGATTTTGAAACAAGCAAGGGATTTCCTCAGGCAGAGACTGAGATTGCAGGTCTAGAAGAGCAATCCGGGTAGACAGATGAATATAAACAAAGGATCAGAGGTGGAAAGGGACAGAGGATGTTGAGGGAATCGGGTGCAGAATCGTGGATGTGCTGAGTATGTGGCAAATGGCTGAGGAACTCATGAAGTCTCCAGCATGGAGGCCCCTTCTGTGCCCTGTTAAAGAGTTCATATCTTGTCTTTTTCAGCTCAGGCTGCCACAACAAAATACCACAGACCTGGTGGCCTAAACAACAGGAATTTATTTCCCACAGTTCTGGAGGCTCGGAAGTTCAAGATCAAGGTGCCAACCAACTCAATTCCCTGGTGAGGGTCTTATTCCTGGTTTGCAGATGGCCACCTTTTTTGCTTTGTCCTCAAATGGCAGAGAGAGAGAGAGAAAGAGAGGGAAAGAGAGAGTGAGAGACAGAGTGCTTCGATGTCTCTTCCTCTTTTTATAAGGGCACTAATCCCATCGTGGAGGTCCTACCCTCACGATGTCATCTAAATCTCATTACTTCCCAAAGTCTCCACCTCCAAATACCATCACCTTGGGGGTTAGGAGTTCACCATATACATTTGGGGGCTGGGGGTTGCAACCATTCAGTACATAACAGATCTTAACTTGTACTCAAAGGAGAACTGACATTTTCTGAAAAGGCAAATACAATCATTAGATTGATGCTTTCGAAGGTAAATCTGCTGTGAATAGATGAATGAATTGAAAAGAGATACAGAGACCAGTTAAAATATCGCTGCAATAGTTCAGTCGAGAGGTACAATATTTCATCCCACCTGCAACAATATCAGTTGTTAGACACACCATTTTTTATATGCCTCTAAGGAAAAAAACAAAACAAAACAAAACGGCCATTGAACTATGATCTAACGTTTTCTTGTGTAGAATTTTCATTTTATATCTATTGAAAGAACTTCTTTAGTGGTGTTCAGGCATCAATTTTTATTATATGTCATTCTCTGTATATACATAGAAGGAAAATGTGAACAAAACACATTAGTTACGATATTTCTAAAACTATTTCACATTCACAGTTCATTTCTTCTGAATCACTGTTTTCATTCAGTCATTATGATGTGTATTATTTCAAAGTTTATCGACACATGTACAGATACGGTGATGATTTTTTTTAAAGCCATCACATTTTATATTCTCTCTGTCATTTTTTTTTCACTTAATATACTACAGACATTTTTCCAGGTAATTAACTGTACCATCAACATCTTAATTATGCCATTATCTTAATTCACTCAACAACGATATCGAGCATCTAGACCTTGTATTAGGAACTAGGGCAACAGTCGTGAGCAAAAGCAGGTGGGGCATAACTCTCTTCCCTAAGCAGACGTTTTGCTTATTTCCATATTTGCTTTCTTTTTTTTCTATCATAATCAATAGCATAATAAGTACTGTTGTTAGATTATCTCTTTATGAGTTCCTCGAAGTGTCATGTCTGGGTCAAATGGCTTGTATATCTTTAAGGTTTTGATGCATATTGTCAACGTGCCCTTCAGAGACTAGCACCAATGTATATTCCCATTAACAGTCCCATCACGTGCCTATTTCCCCACAACTCTTCCACCTCCACATTTTATTATTCTTTTTCATTTTGGCTAACCAAAGAGGTAAATATTGATATTTTATTGTTTTAAATTGCATACCTTGATTGCTGGTGAGGTTGAATATATTTTGATGTTTATTAGCCATGTATAATATTTTAGATATATATTATTTATAGATATATACAATATTTATGCATACATTCTATGTTTATTAGCTAAATATGTATGTAGTGTGTGTATGTGTGTGTGTATGCACACACACATGCACGTAATTGTTTTTATACTTTGCCCATTTTTCTATTGGGGTATTTTATTCAAATGATTTTAAAATAACCGTTTCCACCTTTGAGTTCCAGTGTTAGTATTTGAGAAATGTACAGAAATTCAAAAACATAATCCCTACTTGTAATTGGCACTTTGTAGCAGCATGGTTTCCCATAATAAGGTTTGATTATTAACTCAACTGTGAAAATGTCTATGTGACATCATACTCACAGCAGAATGCTACTATTAGTTTTAACTATTTGAATCTATTTCAATAAATCTAAAAAGACATCTTATGCAAACAGCAAACCAGGATGTGCAGTTGCCATAGAAACAGAAGCTAGTATTATGGAAAAGGAATAAGCCAGGCTGGAACCGTTCCCCTCAGGGACGCTGTTTTGCAACCAGTTCCTTGAATAAGTCATATATGTGAATTATATCACCTGAAGCTAGTTAACATTAGTGATGCCTAATAAAGACTTCACTAGGCATCTGATCATCATGAGGAAAAGATCCATGTAAACTGCATTGTCTGCTAAGTAATTCAGGTTTTTATTTTAAATTGAAATGTAAAAGTTAAACTCATTTCACCTTAATTTCCTAGGGAGAGTTGTTCATTTCCATGCTGAAAGTGAAATAAGAACAATAATGTGGGTGTATGATTTCCCTTTCAACTTTGAAAATTCTGGTTATAAAGCAAACTTTCTCCATTGAATCAATTTGCCGATTAGCTTAGATATCTCAGTGGAAAAGATTCCTTAAGAAAACAGCCTTGAACAAGATAAATATTTGACACAAAAGTGCCAAAACCCTTTCTGGAAGAATATGAAATAATTATATGACTCAGACCATCAGAGTTTATAATTACCGTTCAGAAACTGAAAATCACCCATCCAAAAGAGGTTCCCATTGAGTCTAAATTACCCAGAGAATGATGTGTCATATATGTTACCAAGCTCTACAAATAAAGTCTGTAATTCAGTTTTTCATCCAAAAGTTTGAAAGCTGTTGCCTGTTATATATTCTAGTATGTCTTATTTGTCTATAAAAATCTCCACTTAATGCTGGCACTGACTCTTGATGTATATGCTCTGCTTTCATAACGTAGAGTGTGAATTTAATCCTAATAGGAGGTAATTTACTGTCCAAGAAAGCATAAGCTATCATAAAAAGATTACAAATGTGAAATAATCTTCATGCTTGTAATAATCACAATGTCACTTGAAAAAAATAAACCTGTGCATCTTCTCATTTGACCTTTACAACTACAGTACTGACATTGGTAGTATCGCTAGTAGACTCTCTAAATGATCACTTATAAATACATTATTTTTTAACAGTTAAAATACTCAATATAACCAGCCAATATCAAAATTGATCAATATGGGGAGAAATCAGAGTGTTTTTTCAGGGAAGGACTTGAGTTAGGCTATACCAGAGGGGTTGGACTTGGCTTGGCAGAGAGGAAGGAAAGGGCAAGTCCAAGAAAGGGGGTCAGCCTGAGGAGGGATAACAAAGTGGGGGGGAGGAGTGGGAATGCACACATGGTGGGTGGGAAGGCTGAACTGGGCTGATTAATGCCAAAGACTCCTGCAAACAGATTGTAAGGAATAAGGCTACGGCGGCAAGACAGGACCAGGCAAAAGAAGATTTTGAATTCCATGGTAAGAATTTGAGAATTAACTCAGTAGGCAATAGCTTCACTAGGGAAGAGTCATAAATTCAGGGGAACTTGGCCTACTAGAGAAACAAGTTTGGCCTTCCTGGATCTCTTTCAAAGTCAATCAAGACTGTGCAGAGTACTCTTGTAAAGAGTTCCTATTTAGTGGCTGTCAATGTACCAGACAGTAAATGTATACATTGTCTCATTTCACTTCAGCAACAACCCTGCAGGATAAATAGTGATTCGACCTCTTCTAAAGAAGTCCCGGGAAGGTTAAGAAAATGTCCAAGGTCACAGGACAAGTAAGTAGCAGAGCCAGGACTTAAACTTAGTTCTTTGTGCCTGTAGATACCATTCCTTCTACTATTCTATTCTGATTAAATGAGTCTTTGTTTTATTTTGCTTTGCTTTATCTTGCTTTGTTTTATGTTTTTTTTTAATGAATGGTCAATGAGAGAAGCAACGGAAATTAAGAGAAACAGGCAAGGTCATAAAAGAAATATTCTCCACGTGACTTCAAGGAGGAAAAGAAGCCTTCACGGGAATGATTATAAAGCAACATTTCTCTTGCTATTAAATAGCTATTAAAATTACAGAAACATTATGAGAGTGTTGGATGGCAATGCTGGTTGCAGAACAATAAAATCTAACCTGGCTAGTTTAAGCAGGAAATAATTAAATGATATTAAGTCACTCATAGAAATCCCTGGTGGGCTAAAGGGCCAAGCATCTTGGATGGATACCATCCCAGATGCAGGAGCAAGCACACCACAGCCCCCTCACGATTCGCAGACAACACTTGGGACTGGGTACCAGATGAACCACATGCCTTGCCCACCACGCTAACCAGGCATGCTTCCTGTGCAGGAATGCCTTTTCACGCTGCTTACTTCCAAATCCCAGCCTAGATGCATGTGGTCTGATTAGTGGAACTTAACTCCCATGCCTGTCCCAAGCTGCAAAGGAATCGAGGTTAGGGTGTTTTTCATGGCTTTTCTTTTTAACCTTTAGCAGTCAAAACTCATAATGTGGGAAATTCCCAAAGTATAGGTTTGGGGGCATTCACAAATAATAAATGTCCATTCTTATTAGGCAAAGGGGTTTTGGAAAGTTAATCCACCAGTAAGTGTCTAGCACTCTTCAGGGGAAAGTTGTGCCGATGGTCGTGAGTATTTAGTTCTGCTTGACAGGATCAATATTCTATTCTGGAAAGAGAAGCATGACTCACCAAATGTAATGAAAATATCCATGAAAGCCATCCAGCTCCCTTGGGTTTGATTCATATCCACTTAGAAATCTTTGTGGCCATTACATTTCCCAAGCAAATTTATCTACTGGAAAGAGAATGAACTTACTAACTACAAAGAATATTCTGGTCTCTTCCACAGTTTCGTTTTATTGTGGGTTGATAAGTTCACTCACTGACAAAGTCCAGGCATCTGACTAGGCACTGGATGGATATCCAATGACATTCAGATCCCATCTTTGCCCTTGAGGAGCTCACAAGCTGGTGAAGCAAACAGATATGTGAATAAACAGTTATGGAATGATGTGCTAAATGCAAACCAGGTAAAAATGATAGGATCAGTGAGAAGGGGCACTGACTATAAGGAGAAATGTCATCAGGGACACAGCCTGAGCAAAGGCTTCACAGTTAAGAGTCAACCAGATGGAGAGGGGCAGGGAGAGAAACATGCCAGGCTGAGGAAAGGCACAAAGGAAGGAGCACAAATTAATTCATCCATTCAACAAATATTGACTGAGTGCCCACAATGTGTGCCAAGCACAGAGACAGAGAGTATAGGAGACAGGATGGCAGAGGGCATGCCACAGCAATAAGGCTCAGTGGACAGAGGCAACTGACCAAACATCAGTGTGTACACCAAGTTAAGAAGTTTAGAATTTAAATTTATCGTTTTCAATTGATGGATGATAAACAGATGAATGGATAAAGAAGATGTGGCACATATATACAATGGAATATTACTCAGCCATAAAAAGAAATGGAACTGAGTGATTTGTAGTGAGGTGGATGGACCTGGAGTCTGTCATACAGAGTGAAGTAAGTCAGAAGGAGAAAAACAAATACTGTATGCTAACACATATATATGGAATCTAAGAAAAAA
>NC_041223.1:32640296-32683773 GCF_002837175.3 Physeter macrocephalus | reverse complement strand
TAGGGAGGGTGGGAGCGAGGGAGACGCAAGAGGGAAGAGATATGGGGACATATGTATACGTATAACTGATTCACTTTGTTGTAAGCAGAAACTAACACACCATTGTAAAACAGTTATACTCCAATAAAGATGTTAAAAATAAATAAATAAATAAATAAATAAATTGATGGATGGATTCAGCTTCTAAAACATCTCCTTCCTGAGTGTCTTGCCACCTCACACTGTGACTTAGGTCTTTGCGCTCACGTTAGCAGATGGCTTACTTAAGCCACGTGACTCAGGTTGGGTAACGCTACCTGCGTTTTCTTTCTCTCCGTTGGCATTCAGGTTTGGTCTCTCTGAGAGTATATGAGCATGAAGAAGCCAGGGCCCGTCCTGGGAACGCACTTAATAACAGGAGATATCAAAGATGGGCATTCGAACAGGGTTTCTTGGAGAAGAACAAACAGTCTTCTGGGACTTCCCTGTGACACACCCGAGAAGTGGTGATTTGACTTCAGAAAACAGTAGCCTGAACAAAAATTAAGGATTAGCATTTGCATAAATATAATGGGACAGTAATAGGGCAGAAGCAAATTAGATGTAAACCTATGTGTCCTTGAGAGCAGGAGAGGGAGAAAAGCACACAGAGACACTAGTGAACCTTTAAAAAAGGAAGTCACACATTTGCGTATTTTAAACACTGCAATTAGATGCAACCTGCCATCATAAAACACGTCACCTGCCAGCTGCACTCAATGGGGGATGGGCTCCCGTTACACAACGCCTGATATTTTATATGCTCTCACCTATCGCATGGAGCTCAGAAAAGGTTCTACTTGCTGGGTCTATATTTCCATGTTAAAACCTTATGGCTTTGGAAAAAGAAAGAGACAGAGAAGAAAGGGAAGATATGATATCAGGAACATTAAGTACAGACCCACTGTGCAATCATGACAAGGTAGATGATTTCTTTAGTCTACAAGGTCAAGACAGCAGGGCCTCATATGTGAAATTCTTTACATTTGAATGGCTTGTGAAGAGCTGTTTAAATGAGGGGGGATATCTCCCAAATAAAAGAATGACTTCAGTGCTTACAGTCATTGGCTATCGGGAGCTGAGAGGGAAAGAGGGGGAAAGAATCCAGAGGGAAGCTGGCAAGCACACAGAATGCCACCTGTGGTCACCCAGGGTCTGACCCATGGCACTGCCCATCCTGACGCTCCATCATCAACTCGCTCAGGAGTGAACCAGTTCTCACTGGAAGAATTCACAGGAGGCTGGCTTGTAAAGTAGGTTGCTGATGTGTCTGTCAGTCGACAATGAGGACCCATCTTATTAAATGATGACATCCTTGTCCTCTGTGCTGCACAATTTCCCAGATAGGTAATTTTAGCCATGAATCTAAATCAGTTATTATCGGGGCCTTATATATAGGGTCAGGAGAAAAACAACTGGATGATCTTATAGCAGCAGTTCTCAAAATTTTAATGTCATAACACATATTGTGTCTGACAGTTAACTGCACACACACACACAAATCACCTGAATGTGGCCAGACATCAACACAAAATAGGCCCTCAAGAAAATGATGTGTTTATAAAACAGAGATTTCTAGGTACCCACCATAATCTATTCTCTACAGTCAGTCTCAATAAAAAGAAGTCTATTCAGACACATGGCTAAACTACATTTCCTAGACTTCTTTGCAGAGAGTGTAGCTATGTGACTGAGTTCCCACCAATGGAATGTAGGTGGAGATGATTTGGGCCTTTTCTGGGTCAGAGAGTGGGCATGTATCTCCAAAGTCCTGTCCTCCTTCCCACTGGCTGGAGTCCAGATATATCTGTGACCCAGTCCTGACAACTAACAATGCACCGTTGTCTCCTAGGAAAGGGTAGATTAGAGCCTCAGCATGAAAGGAACAGGAGTTCTAATATCCCCTGTGGGAGAGCTGCCTGCAGCCTGGAATGTGGGCTTTAGGGTGATGCCTGAGGGAGAAATAAACCTCCCTCTTCTTTAAGCCCTGAATTTTGGGTCTATTACCAAAGCTTTTCCTCTAACTGCTAATAATAATCAATAAAACTAACCTTATCAAGCTTTCAGACAGTTTTATTTTCACGGAGAAACATGAATAAATATATGACTAAACTCTTAATGCTGAATGCCACAGTTATTAATAAAGTTCACATGCCTTCCTCTTGCACTGCCTCTTTGCCCACCTCCATCCCTCAGCTTTCCTGGGTTTTTGGCCCCAAGTCTTTGGAGTCATCCTGGACACCACTCTTCTCTTCCTCCCAGCAGGTCAGCTCTCACCTCATGCCACTACGTCACCACAATGCCCTGGGGCCAAGCCACCATAATCCCTGGTCCCCAATCCCATCTCTCTGCTCCACTTCTGTCTTCCTCCTACAGACTCTCCTCCACAACGCAGCCAAAGAAACCCTTCCAGAATACAAATAGGATGATGCCATTCCTTTCTCAACTGAGATGACTAAATCTCTTGGGAAAATTATTAGGGAATTAATGTGATGGATTACTATGTATATAAGCACTTAAAATATGTTAAATTTTAACTGTAAGATGAATGTTTTAATTGTATAAGAAAGGACCTGCGGGACTTTCCTGGTGATCCAGTGGTTAAGACTTTGCCCTCCAATGCAGGAGGTGTGGGTTTGATCCCTGCTTGGGGAGCTAAGGTCCCACATGCCTCGTGGCCAAAAAACCAGAACATAAAAACAGAAGCAATATTGTAACAAATTCAATAAAGACTTTAGGGCTTCCCTGGTGGCGCAGTGGTTGAGAGTCCGCCTGCCGATTCAGGGGACACGGGTTCGTGCCCCGGTCTCGGAAGATCCCACATGCCGCGGAAAAAAAAAAAAAAAAAAACAGACTTGAAAAATGGTGCACATCAAAAAAAAATCTTAAAAAAAAAAAAAGGACTGCGATTATAATACATTTTCACTTATAGTACAAGTCCATTCTCTACACTTCTACCTTACTTTTATAGCGTGGCTGCCAAATAATTTTTTTTTCCAAAGTGCTCCCCATATCCTATAGGATAGTGTCCAAACTCTTCAGCCAAAAGTTCTGATCTGGCCTTAATCTGCCTTTTTTTTCTTGGATCCGATTAGTCCCTTACACAAACCTTTTGCTGCATATTGCAGTAAGCAGGGGGAAGGAAGGAAGGAAGAGAGGGAGGGGAAGTAAGAGAATGAATAAAGAGAAAAGTAGATCTATTTAATCTGGCATGAAAATATATTCAAGATGTACTCTTAAATTTAAAAATCTAGTAGAACAATACATTTAGTATGATTCAAAGGTGTGAAAATCCTGTCTCAGTCTATGTGTACATATATGAATGTTATTGCATAGAGAAAAAAAGTAAATGCAATTTCACAAAACTGTTACCTTTGGGGAGAGGACTGGGATTGAGGGGGGTGGGATAAAAGGAGCATTACTCTTTAGATTCCATACTCATTCAACATATATTAAGAGGCTATTTTTATTTCAGGCTCTGGACTAAAATCCATATTACAAGCAGTTATTCAAATCTACATGGAAAAGTAGTTATTAAGACAGAATCTTTCCTCAATAAAGTGAAGAAAATATTTTGTAAATGACCAAGCTTCTATAAAATTTGAAGTTTGATACAATCTATGTTGATTGATTTTAAATCTCTTCATAAAGAGATTTTTTTTCCTACAAAATATAATTTAAATTTTTTTTAGCAATTAGTTTATAACTGTCATATTAGGATTAAAGTTTTCTCTCTCTTTTCCTCTCCCCTGAAACCATGTGCCTTTAAAAGTCTGGGGCCTTTTCATGTAACTCTTGGCCATCTGTATGTCTCCTTGGTGAAATGTCTATTTAGGTCTCCTGCCCATTTTTTAACTGAATTGTTTGTTTTTTGATATTGAGTTCCATGAGCTGTTTGTAAGGAGACACAAGAGGGAAGGGGATATGGGGATATATGTGTGCATATGGCTGATTCACTTCGTTGTACAACAGAAACTAACACAGTATTGTGAAGCTATTATACTCCAATAAACATCTATTAATAAAAAAAAGAAAAGAAAATTACATTTCTTAAAAAAGAAAAAAGTCTGGGGCCTTAGTTACATCATCTACAAAAAGAAGCTAGTAACACAGGAGGGCTATTGTAAGGATTAAATGAGGTAAGTAATAAAAATTGTGTGACAGAGTGGGAACAGAGCAGGGAGTTGAGAAATGACGGGTGCAACCAATTTCCACTGACCTAGTACCTGCTGGACAAGGAGACTCCCTTCTCCAGGTACACGGATCTGTAACACCTAGATGGAATCGTTTGGGCATTTTCAAAGAATACTTTACAGTTTTAGGAGAAAGGTCTTACTGCCAGGGGATTCAGAAAGAGAAATGCAGAAAGAATTTTATAGTGGAAAACATCTAAATAATGCAGGGGCTTAATCTAAAACTCCACTTGTTTTGCACTTTGCATTACTGAATCTCCATCAAGACTTACCTGCCAGCTTGGAACAGACTTCCAAGAGAAAGATAAATCAACTTAACTTTCCCATCTATAACAGACTAGAGTCAAATGCTATATATATTAACAACACTTGTTTTAGCATTGGCAGCAATTCTGCTCTGTGCAATAGCACTGCATTTTTAAAAATATTTTGATCATGGATGATTATTGAGGCTTTCTTATTTTAAGACGAAGCATCCTAAAAAGAAAATCTTCACTGAGTATCAGATGCTCCAAGTAAATTCGGATCATGACTATTATACTTTTTTGAAAGGTTATAAGAAGAAAGTGCCATAAATTGTTCTTGATATGATAAACTCAGCTTCAAAGTAACACAGAGCAGCCAGAATTCTTTAATATTCATGCCAAGGTAAAAAAATGGAGTGAGGTTAAGATTTGGTTTCACAATTTGAGCCGTTAGAGAATATGTCTGTAAAAAGAAGAAATCCTATTGTAAAGCACTTTACCAAAATGACTAGATCAGGTTTAATTTTTTCAAAATATTAAATGCAGACCACATGCCCAACACTGTGCTAGGGTCGCTGGAATTCAAAGGAAGCACACAATTCTCTGCCCTCTGAAAGACTGCAAGCAAATCAGGAAGACAAGTCACATTCATATGAAATAAAGAATTATACAATGTAGAATTAAGTGCAAAAACCATGAGGCATGCACTTAATCTCACAGAGAGCCAGGAAAAGGACAAGATCAGAGTAGTAGCAACTATTATGCTACAGATGTTTGCATTAAATAATTTTATTTTCATATTAATAAAAGACTAACTACTTTTAAATAAACCCATTAAAACCATCTATTATTGAATTATTGCCAGTTTTTCTGGCAAGCAATTTGAGTACCGTTTTCTGAACTTCTGCTAGTGTATTGAGTTACTCTGTTCCTTTATGAGGCTTAACTTCCCCATTCCTGAGATGGTACAGCTTGAACATCTTTCATTTGTTTAAATATCTATGTCAGAGATATTTACATATGGTTTGAGATGTTTTTGTTTAATATTAATCAATATTAATAATTTATCAGATTTTTAACAAGACAGCAAAATATTGGGGCACATAATCAGAATTCTCTAGTTTGTTGTTGTTTTTAAGCAACAGAGTACTTTCACCCAATTAATTTTTCATGCCCAGCAAGTTGCTGAGACAAGATTGATGAGCCAACAGCTAGAATAAGAAGAAGAAAAAACTTTTTCCTGCTGCTGGGAGTAGATCCCTGACTGCGGAAAGAATAATGGAAACTTCTTTGGAAGGTCCTTAAGGGATTTAGCATCTCGGCACGGTACTATACACAGAACAGCAAGAGGGAAAAAATACAATGTGAAAAAACATGCATACACAACACATCTTCAGGTGAGTTCTAGATCCTGAAGCTCAATCAGTTTGCAGCTGCTAGTGTTAAAACTCTTTGCTTAGAACAATTCAGAGCAAGTTTTCCTAGTATTAATCAATTACATTTCCACGTAATTGAATGTAAATAGCAAAGTTACTAATTATTTAGGCACTTCAGCAGTTTTTTTGTTGTTTATTCATAACCTGGACTTTTTAGGAATATTCTTAAGATATTAAGTCGGAAAAAAGTGGAGTGAGTGATAGGGGAGCACTGAGGGTTATAAAAAGAACTCATTCTTTGGGGTCCTCAGCAGTTTGAGCTTTTCACAGATTATATATATATAAAAGAGAAACTGTCAATCAACATTGACATCAATGCTGATGTCAATCAACATCAGCATTAATAAAAGTATTAATTTTCTTTCCACGTTCAGATAACAGCCACCAGAAAACAAATAGAAAAAGCATTTTGTCCGCATGACACCTCACAGCTAACTATTTAAAAGTGACTGGGTAATTAATGCACATTTCACTTTTTTCCCAAATACATGGAAACTTTCCATGCCTGGGGTTTATTTTGTTCATTAGCAGGCTATGATTATCACCTGGGAAATAAGATGTGACAGAAATTCACCACAAAATGGCACTGCTATTACCTGCCTGGGATGATGCCCACTCTTGTCCCACCTGTACGGTCGTCTTTCTGTAATCTTGGCCTTGCCGCATCTAAGATGGAGACTTAGTCTTACCAACAAGAGAAACACCTCTTGGTCTGAGTCACAGAGTCATAAATGTCATCACATAAAAGTGTTATCTTTAGTGATGCTCGTTTAAATGTGCCTAGATTTATGAAATTCCTCTTAAACTTACTTCAATTTCCAGGGGAAAATAACTTAGAATGCAAATTAGTTGATGTCCTTCCCACAAAATTCAAAATAATTTTCAGAATTTCACCACCATACACTGAAGAACAAGGCAGAAAAAGAAAAACATTTTTTCCTAGTCTTTAAAGCAGTGAGACATGAATTATTTATTGGTGGAAAGCTAGACGTCCCTTTTAAATAACAGTGAATCAATTTTGAACTTGAAACAGATATTGGCACCCTGGATGATTCATTATTCTTAAACCCTGTTGTAGCACTGGCCCTCTGGGTCTCAGATTAAATTTCAGAAGACAGGCAGCAGCTCTAAATTCTGAGGAGAAAATGTCACTAGAATGCCATTTATATCAATGACAGTGGCTTCTTCAGAAAATTAAGTTTCGTTCCAAGTCAGCAAACACAATGACCGTTGACCAACCTCTGAGTTAGTTCAGCCTGCCCAACAATAAGTAGAGTGTCTCACTCTAAAATCAAGTGTAATAACTGCAAAACAAGCTAAGAAAAAAGACTCAAGCAGAGCACCTTATAAATATTCTCGCAATTATTGTTCTTCAAAGCTCGCTGCACTTCCAAAAACCTGTTGTGAGTATGGACATAATTTTATCCTTTAAGTTTAAAATAGAAAATATCAGTTTAGTTAGATTAATTCGAACGTTTGATTAGAATTATCAAGCACTATCAGAAATTTAGCATTACAGACATTTCGAGATGGCAGAGTAGGAAGACCCTGACCTCACCTCCTCCCACAAATACACCAAAACTACAATTACATATAGAACAGCTCTTTCTGAGAACAACCTGAAGACTAGCAGAATGGCTCTTCTACAATCAAAGATATAAAGAAAAAAACACACGAAGACTGGCAGGAGGGGAAGAGAAGCAATCTACTCGGGATCCACACCCCCAGCGGGCCACCTGGAGGAGGAGGGCTATCGCACAAGCTTAGGGATCCCGCCTAAGGAGTGAGGAGCTCAAGCCCCACATTGGACACCCCAGCCCTGGACGAAAGCCCCTTGGCTGGTTTTGAAAACCAGTGCGGCTTAGCAGAGGGCTACAGAAAACTGAGACCCCGCTGTTAAAGGGTGTGCACACAGACTGCTCGCTCCCAGTCCCAGCACGGAGGCAGCATATTGAAGAGTACCGGGTGCTCTGGCAAGTCTTCCAGAACAGCCCAAGTGCATCTCCCAGCCCACAGCAGGCTGCAGCTCTAGACCATGGGGCTAAGGAAGAAATTTCCGTAAAGCCGTCAGCTGATTTTTTCAGCAGAAATTTTGCAGGCCAGAAGGGAGAGAGTCATGATATATATTTAAAGTGCTGAAAGGAAGGAACCCACGACCAAGGATACTCTACCCAGCAAGGTTATCATCCAGAATTGAAAGAGAGATAAAAGTGTTTCCCAGACAAGCAAAAACTCACCATTTAACCAGCCTTACAAGAAATGTCAAAGAGTCTTCTTTAAGCAAGGCCATAGAAAGAAATAAGGAAAATATATGAAGGAAAAAATCTCACCAGTAAAGGCAAATATACAGTAAAGTCAGTGGATCAACCATTTAAACCATTATGTATAAAATAAATAAGATACAGAGGTATAGGAATTAACCCATATTTTAAAATAACTTTAAACGGAGAATAATCTACAAAAACATTGAATTACTATATTGTACAACTGAAACTAATATATTGTAAATCAGCTATATACTTTAATTACTATACACTTTAATGTAAAAACTACACCCCAAATTAAGTCATAAGAGGTCAAACAGTTATATGTAAATTTTTAATTTAATTTAATTTAGAAAGAGGTGAACATTTATCTGATCTCTGGATTGGAAGAACTCTAAACTTGAAAGCATAGGAAGGTATCACAAAGGAAAATATCAATAGATTTGGCTTTATAGAAAAGTTAAAATATACGTATCTAAAAGGTATCATAGACAAAATTAAGAAACAAATGAAAACTAGGTAAATATTTACAAAAGATATCACCAAACGTTGCCTTCTTAATTTAAACTGAAAAATGACTCTCCAAATATCATTATGCAAAAAGACATGAACAAACAATTCAAAGGTGAGAAAATATAAGTAGCAAAAACATTTAAGAAAAATGTGTTCAACTTACCAAATTAAACTAACAAGACATTAATTTTTACTTAACAAATTAACAAATTTTAAAATATATATATTATTATTAACATTAGTATCCATATAATTATAAACTAGTACAATCTTCCTGGAAAATTCTTCAGTATTTTTTACTAAGAGCCTTAAAAATATGCATATGTTTTTAACTGGAAAATTTTACATAGAAATATCTTCATTGCTTTGTAATTTATATGAGTGGAATATTTGAAACACCCTAAATATGCAATAATAGAGAAATATTTCAATTGATTGTAAAACACAAAGTATAACATATAATGCACACATATGCAAGCCTTAAAAAGTACTTGTAAAGTACTTTAATTATCAATATAAGGGGAAAATATTTGACATATCATCCACTAAAAATATATAAAACTTTATATAAAGTAAAATCTCAAATATGTAAAAATGTATGCATAGAAAAATACTGAAGATATACCTAAACACAAATGATGGTTACTACTCAGGGCTGCATTATGGGAGACTTTTCCCCACCTTTGTACATTCTTATATTTTTAAGGTTAATATGCATGCATTACTTTAGTATTTGGGAAAAATAAATTTAAACCTTATTTTAATATTGCATCTTAAATGCTCATTTTAATTTGAAAAAGCACTATTACATCTGTGACATTTGCAAAAGTAATGGCAAAAAATAAATACATGTCTTAAAAAACTATAGTTGAATTTAAGAACAGTTGGAGCAGTATATGTTTATTATGCATGAAGAATTAACCATAGTAGAGGATGACCTTAAAGTCTGGAAGTACAGATCTATTATCTCATCATGTATTGAAATATAATATCAATAACCTACTTATTGTGTATTCACCCCTGTTTTCAGACTTGGTGGACACTCTGTAGTGAGTAATCATTAAAAGGTATATGTGGCAGATAAAAAATGAAAAGAACGGATCTTACGTTCCTTGGTAACTCCATTGCTCACTGCAATTTCAGGATTCCATTAAGACTTCCTGTGAGGCAGGAGGAGGGTGTTGAGAATATCTATGAAGTTTTCTTCCTGGCAGTCATGACTGGAGGGAGCAATTAAAAGCTATACTGACATACTGCAGTTGATCAATAAGTATACGACTTCTGTGATCTTGCTTCAAGTTCAGTCGTATAATAAACTGTCTCTAAATTGTCTCAAAACTGATTAACAAGGCCAGACATGCATACATTTTAATTACTCTTACTTGGACTAAAGTCAAAAAGTATTACTGAGAAAATATTTCCACAAGACAATATAATGTACACTGCTTTAAATTAGCAAGACTCCTGTGAAGGGGTTTAACGAAAGTCAAATGCCTCTGGAAAACCTTTCCCAGGTCTCTTCCTGTGGGGCTGGTCTGCCACCTGTGTGTCAGCACCCAGGGCGTGCAGTGTCACTACCGCCTTCAGCAACCCTGACTTGCTGGGCTCACGTTGACAACTCTGCCTCTCCTGCCCATTCAGGTACTAGGGGATTCAGAGATGAATAAAATAACGTGTTAACATAATGCAGATTGTAAAAATGCGCGGAAGGAAAGCAGCCTGTACTAAGACTAATAGTGTTGGAGAGATTGATTTCAATCGAGCTGACAGGCTCTGAGGAGAACATGAAATATGAATCCAGCTCTGATGGATGATAGCCCATAATGATCAAGGTTTAACTGCAATGCCTTATTTGACTATTGTCTCAGATTTGGTAGTATTCCTAATTTTGTTCTAGCTTGTACCCTCAACTATCATCTATGTGAAAACTCTTAGTCGATCTGAATAAAAGGAGTCTTTTAAAAATGGTTTAAAGAAGATTCTTCTGTTACCTTTTTAACATACTTTAATCAAAGGAAATCTTCCCATCATGTGGAAGCTCCCTGGATCACACATTGAGGTTAACCTAGATTTCATCACATATATACCTGAAGGCAAGGAGAATTGATTATCACCTTAAACAAGAGTGGTCTGCTGAGAAATTTCCTTTTATTTGTGTTTTCTGAGAAACTGAAATAGCCAGAAACCCCTCAGTTGACCTACTGCAGTCTGGGACTTGGGAGACTTGGTTTTGAAGCCTCTCTCACTCACGTTGTGAGTGGACTAAAATCTTGTTCATACACCCTGGTCTGTGAGATTGAGATACTAAGAGACAGATGTATGAATAATCTTTCCCTGGAACCAAAGGATGCTGAAAATACTTATATATAAGAATTGACCCCCTCCCCCTCAAAGAAAGAAAGAGGAAGAAAGAAAAGACAGAAAGGAAGAAAGAAAGAAAGAAAGAGAGAGAGAGAGAGAGAGAGAAGGAAGGAAGGAAGGAAGGAAGGAAGGAAGGAAAGAAAGAAAGAAAGAAAAAGAAAGGAAGGGAGGAAGGAAGAAAGGGAGAAAAAGAAGACCAAAGAGGAAAATGGAAATGAAACCAGGGTCAAGTTTAGCAATGCCCAAGTGAAGCTGAAGTGTTAGGCAGAAATGTATGGTTTTGAGTCTGACACTTGCAGGCATTTGTTCCCCCTAATGTCTCAGCCAACTGTACAAATTTATAAACATTTGACTTTACCTCAATAAATCAAATAGGTATTTTGTAAATTGTACTCGATTTATAAATGTGCAGTGTCTATTTTTTAATATTGCAATTTTAAATGTATTCCTTTGGCTCCAATCAACTCACTATCAAAATCCTTGTTATTCAAGAGGATACTTTTTATAGAAGTGTCTTAAAATATATTGTTGTTTTAATTAACATTACAAATTAAAATTCTAAAGAACAGTGGGTACTAGATCCCTTAGTACTGTAATTATTGCTTTAACATATAATTGAACCACGTCTTCTTAGTATAGATAATTAAGGCTTCTACTCTAACATATAGTAAAAGTCTCTATCTCTAACATGTAATTATGTTCATAAATGATAGTAATAAATTCTTAATATAACCAAACACTGATAACCAAACAAAAGCTTATTTTGAATAACTTAATATGTTAAAAATCATGGAATTAAAAAAAATCATGGAATAGCATTTTTAACTTAATATTGTTTTGGTTAAATCATACATGTATTTCTTGTTTTGTATGCATGAAACTGAACAGGACCCTGCAGGGCCTTCCTGGTGACAGGCAATACCCTTTCCGGGTCCCCCACCTCTTGTTAGTAAAAAGCCTTAGCCTCCTAGGTCTTCCTCGAGTTCCAAAGAGCAAATTTAATCAGAGAAGTGAAAGAATGAAAAAACAAAGAAAAACAGTCAAGCAAGACAAAGTAACAGTCGTTTAGCCGTAAAACAAAGTCAAGGACCTTTAGTTCCTCCTCAGGGGCTATAGATAATATCCTGAGCCATATCCTTGAGTTGTTTTTCAGACATTAAAACTCCCACCAGGTGGAAGAAGTTAACTGCATGCTGACTACCAGCACATAGACCCCAGACTGGTTGGAGCCAGAAAACTGATCATTGAGATTCCCAAAATACCACCCTCACCATGGACCAAGCAGAATGTCCAAGAGCTGATCAGACACCCTGCCACCCTCTCCCTCACACTGTCTTTAAAAACCCTTCCCCCAAGTCCATCAGGGAGTTTGGGTCACTTGAGCATTAGCTGGCCACTCTCCTTACTTGGCCCTGCAATAAACGCCTTACTTTCCTTCACCACAATCTGGTGTCAGTAGATTGGCTTCGTTGCATGTAGGGTGGGTAAGCAGACCCAAGTTTGGTTTGGTAACATGAGCAAGAGCTTTTAAATACACAAGGAATACATTTTCCTTCATGCATTAAATGTTTGCCTGACCCAATATTCTCTCTGATACAGAAGTTTCATGCCTTCTATCAGCATAGCTCTTATACCTGATGTCTTTGTTTGATATAATAAAGAACATATTGTTGTACTGAGACAAAAAAATGAAAGTAGATTTAGTCTAATAAGGCTGGCATGAAACTTTGTTATATTAAAAAAACCCCACATGTCCAAACAAGAACAAACTTTTTAATTACTTGCACAGTGCTTATTTTACTGACATTTATCCACATTTTTTTAACCACTCTTTATGGCAGTTGTCTGTTGGATAGGGCTATCTGGCTCAACACCACTCACAAGCAATACCAGAAGTAGTGTTTTTAACTGAGGACTGTAAAAAGCAACACAAAATGACCATTTGAAAAACATAAAACTCACATTATAATATGACCAGTGTCACTAAATACAACACAAAAAAATATGTACACAAACTACAGATAACAAAGCAAGGATGATGATGTTTTTATTAAATAGATCCTCAACTCTTTCTTTGCTCTTCTCCTTCTGCTCCATCCCTGATCTGCATCTATGGCCCACACATATGAGCCAGTATTCATACTGGACTGGTTATGTCCTGAGTTGTGATTTAATGTAATATTAAATGCAAAGTGTTCTCAGTCTGCTTCAAAATGCTCAAATTGTGGTCTTCATCAGATGTACTCATCAGTTGTAGGTGTTTGCTGAGTAGTGTCCACACAAGTACTCAAAATGAAGCACCTTCCAATTCTGCAAATATGTCTTTCTAAGAACACTGAAACACTTCCTCTGGCTCTCTGTGTTTCTTTAAGAATATCGTGAGCATCTCTGTCTTGAAGCAGGAAAGATGGGAAGAATCTCCTTATGGCAGAATCCTTAATTTCATCCTTTCCGTGCTTCCTATGCCTCATGATCAAATATGCCCACCCTAACCTTACCCTCAAGCCTGTTGTGCTGTTAAAACTGTCACCTTAGGAGTGACTTTTATTTTTATGCTGGGCACTAATTATAAAGGTGTATTCAGTTTGTTAAATTCATCAACCTATATACTTGATTGGTGCACTTTTTAAGCTTATTCTTCAATGAAAAGTTAAAAAAAAAAAAACCAACAGTGTTCTGCCAGGATTTCACTGGTTATCAGCTTCACACATATTACAGCAGAAGATGGTTTCCAGGACATCGGTAGGTTACTTTCACCAGATATTTGCAGAGATAGGTGAGACACACATTCATTTAAAAGAATAGATGGTATATACAGTTGACCCTTGAACAATTTCAGTGGTTAGGGACCCCAATCATCCATGCAGTTGAAAATTCACATATAACTACAGTTGGCCTATATCCTCTGTTGCACATCCAGGGATTCAACCAACCACAGATCACACAGTACTTATATTTTGAAAAAAAATTTGCTATAAGTGGGCCTGTGTGGTTCAAACTCATTTTGTTCAAGGGTCAACTATATATATATATATATATATATATATATATATGTATATGTATATATGTATGTATGTATATGTATATAAACTTTCCCTTTAATCTGCCATAAATTTGTTTAATCAAAGTAAATGAGCAACGTTACCGATATACTTGTATAAAGCACTGGAAAATGCAAAGTGATCTCACTCACATGCTCTGCTCTCACTTGATTCCCAGCTTCCTTGCCTGACAGCATTCATTTTAGTTGGTCTCCATAATGGAGAGCAGGCGTTGACATGTTCTATAACAACTTAACTTACAGCCACCGTACCATGTACAACGGAGCAAACCGGCCGGCTGCCTAGTGACTATTGTCCAAGGTAATCAGAGTAAACAGCAAATAGCACAAATAGTTTTGAACAGGCATTTGTTGACCCAGATACAATATTTATATGGCTTACTACTTTCTCAGACAGAATTGGTCCCTATCATATCCTATGGAACAGAAATTTGTTATTCCTTAATTATTCATTGCCTATTCCTAGAAGTTTTTTTTTAATGAGGAAACCTTTGAAAAGGAGTGATAATAAGTTCCCAAGAGGAAACGCAAATGTCCCTCAAGCTTTATTTTTTAAATTCACATCTAATGAAAATCTTTGCTCCAGAAGAGTTTGTAAACTCACAATAATGCTAGATTTTATCACATTCTTTCTTACCTCCTGGAGTATTTACATGCAACATTTATTTGATAGTTAGAAGTATTGTGAATCTGTTCAGGTCATTTTGCTGGGCACCCTGTACCCTGGAAAAGTCACCCTACACATTGCCCAAGGCTCAGTCAAGGCTCACTGCCCTGGGGTGGGTCTTCATGGGACAAAGTTCCACATGGGCCTCTCCACAGGCACCTGTCCAGCTGATGTGTGAATGAATGCACAGCTCTGCTGTAAGTTGTTAACTCATTGTGTTGTCAATGTTGGCTTACCACAGTTGCCACAAAGATTATGAGCTGTTTGTCAGAGAGATATGGCCCATTCACTTTTGGAGCATATTGACTGGAATACAATATGTGCTAAATAGAATTGAAGGAATAAAATAAGGCCTTTTATTGTTCTTGAACAGAGTCTGATATCTTTTATTTAATGCTTCTTGAAAACTGTTATGGACTGAATGTTTTTGTGTCCCCAAAATTCACATGTTGAAGCTCTAACCCTCAATGTGATGGTATTTGGAGATGGGGCCTTAAGGAGGTAATTAGGTTTAGATGATGTCATGAGGATGGTGCCCCCATGATGAGACTGTCTTTATAAGAAGAGGAAGAAACCAGAGCTCAAGCTCTCTTTCTCTGCCATGTGAGGACACAGCCAGATGGTGGCTGTCAGCAGGCCAGGAAGAGAGCTCTCACCAGCACCCTGCCATGCAGGCACTCTGGTCTGGTGCTTCCAATCTCAAGAACCATGAGAAATACATTTCTGTTGTTTAAGTCACCCAGTCTATGATATTTTGTGATGGCAACCTGGGCAAACTAAGATAAAAACCCATTTTTAAAAGTTCAGGTCAAATTATTTATTTAAACATCTTGATATTGTGTCATTTTAAAGGAATGGAGAAAAGATGGATAATTTAGTAAATTGTGTAGGACAACTGGTCAGTTGTTTAAGGAAAAGCATGAGTCCTTGCATTACTTCTTATGCCAAAATAAATTCTAGATGAGGCAAATATTCAAATGTTAGAAGGAAATAAAAGAAGTGAGAGAAGGAGGAAAGGAAGAAGGGAGGGAAGGAGTAGGGAGGGAAGGAGGGAGGCTAGCACTGGAGACCCAAAGATCAACAACGAAATGTGTTTATAATTTTAAAGTGGGGGAAGGCCTTTTAGGTATGATATAAAACCCAGAAATTATAAAGGAAAATTTACACATATGAAATTTTTAAAAAAATGATACTGAGAATAGAAACATGCACAGAGTTTTAAATTACAGTTTAATGAAAAGTGGCAACAATCAGGACAAAGGCCTAATTTCTCTAGCATAAAAGGAGCTCTTACAAATCAATGAGAAATGACCAAAAAGAAAATAGAAATGAACAAAGGATATAAAAATGTACGTTACAGGAAAAAATACATATGGTCAAAGTATGTGGAAAGATATTTAATGTCACTAAAAATAAATCAAATTCAAACTAAAACCACAATATGCTATTTTCACATGTTTACAAAGGTTGTTAGTACCCCCCTTACTTGTTGGGAAATGGAAAAGCATCCCTTTTAAAAACTTTTGATAGAGTATATATTAGGATAAACTTTAGGAAGCCATCTGGCAATATCTTCCAAACTTTCCAATGTCAATACACTTTGACACTGAAATCCACGTCTAGGAGTTTATATTTCATTTATTCACACCCATAAATGTTTGTCCACTAATAGAAGATAGGTTTCCAAATTTTAGTTTAAAAAGTAATTAAAGGAGTGTGTTTACTTTCATACAAATATAAAAATATATATTTATATGTATTATATGCATATATTATATACAGATATATATAAAATTTACTACAGCTACCTCTGATCAATGAGATTTTGGAAAGAAGTGTGAAATTTTACATTTTACTTTACATACTTTGGTACCATTTAACTTTTTTTTTTTTTTTTTTAATTTTATTTATTTATTTATGTCTGCGTTGGGTGTTTGTTGCTGCGCGTGGGCTTTCTCTAGTTGTGGCGAGCGGGGGCCACTCTTCGTTGCGATGCACCAGCTTCTTATTGCTCTTGTTGCAGAGCACAGACTCTAGGCACGCGGGCTTCAGTAGTTGTGGCATGTGGGCTTAGTAATTGTGGCTCAAGGGCTCTAGAGCACAGGCTCAGTAGCTGTGGCACACGGGCTTAGTTGCTCCGTGGCATGTGGGATCTTCCCGGACCAGGGCTCGAACCCGTGTCCGCTGCATTGGCAGGCGGATTCTTAACCACTGCGCCACCAGGGAAGTCCCCATTTAACTTTTTTTAAAAGCCATAAATTTGTATTATTTTATAATTAAAAATGTAATTAAAAGTATAGGAGAGAATGGCCAACCTACAACTCTGAAAAAATTAACATAATTATGCAATCACTAAGTTATACAAAAATTAAAATATCAAAAGAGAACAAGAGAAAAATCCCAAATAAAATGATTTCAGAAATAAAGAGCTTGAAAGAAAAGTGTTCAGGGAACAAAGAGCGTGTGTCAGGAAGTTGAAAAGCCCCACCTATAATAGGGGATCAGAAGCCCGGGAGCCGGAGACACACCTCTCACTCAACCTCTCTTTCAATCAAGAAGAGGCTGGTGTGGGACATGGAGCTGGTGAATGAGTATGCAAATTAATGGAAGATAAGAGAGAAGCATTCCCTAAGGTGAGGGAAAATGGGAAGGGGATGGTTTCAGAGGGGAAAAAATCATTTCCCATGAGTTTAAATCAGCTCAAGAACAGGCCATGACCTTCAGGAAAGACTTTTAAAAATAGACTTTTTGCCTCAGAAAATAATCAAAACAAACCTTCTGTGTTTTCACATTTTAAATTTAGACTCCATAAGTAAGCAACACATGTATTTACGCTTGTATTGTCTGCATGTGGATGATGATTGAATTTTGATGCTGAATTGGACCAAATGAAAATTTCCCAAATGAAAATTTTCACACCAGCTGTAAAACTATAACATATCATAAAGCTACACATATTCTGTTTTCACCTTGTACAGTTTTCCCACAAGTAAAGGTTATTTATTCCAAGGGGGGAAAACGTATTTCATTTGCAACCTTCATGTGTCCCAGGAGAAAAAGAATTGCATGTCAGATACATTTGATTTAGGATCATCCCCACCTTTCTAAAATGAAGGTGCCCTCTAAATATTGATTCTTTTTTCATAAAAACTTCCCCACATAGCACCCTTCCTGAAAGAGGAGAAATATGAAAGATTACAGCTGTCCTGTCTTTGTAGACTGGATACAACCAAAAAATTGCTGGAATTGATTGAGGTGAACCAAACTCAGGATCAGAATGTCTTTCTTTATTACAAGTGAAGGCAATCAAAATACCTTCTGACTCCTAAAGTTACATGTTTTGGTTCTTTCTCCTTTTTATCCTTTCCGCCTCTCAGTCCTCAGAGCCACTTTTTTCTCTGTATATCACATTATATACACACTTACACACACACACACAGTATTTAGCAAAAATATCTAATTGAAACTTTACTGTGGTTTCTTACAATCAGTGGTGAGTCATCTAGCAAATAATGTGTTCCTAATAATGGTTAAAGAAGTAAATTTGCTGGATGAATTTACTGTATATATCAACCAGAGATTTGGGGCATCTGAGGAAGGACCCATGGGCCTGTAGCAGCTGTAGGGAAGCAAAATTTACCACCCCCAAATGTGTTTCTTTGGCATGAGAAAGATACAGAAGACGAAGGAAGTTTTTCTTTTCACCTCCCACTTAACTGTCTAAAAGAATTTAGATAGAGGGCCTATTCCAGGAAAGAGAACTATCACCAGAGATATCTATAGTATAATATGAAGTAGGCGTGGTAGACAGAGAGGAACCTAGCAAAGTCTGTTAAAATTCCTCTCTGGGTCCCATTGTCTCTGCAAACGTTTGTTTACCAAACATTTGCTCTTAATTCATCTTCCTGTGAATTACCTTCCTTCCCTTTGAAGTCCCAGACCCCAGTCTAGAATGACAATAGAGACCTCATTTTGTCTTACTGTCTTTGGAATCTCTCCTGTTCAG
This sequence comes from Physeter macrocephalus, assembly GCF_002837175.3. Lineage (NCBI taxonomy): Eukaryota > Metazoa > Chordata > Mammalia > Artiodactyla > Physeteridae > Physeter > Physeter macrocephalus. The sequence continues at coordinate 32,665,009 of NC_041223.1, read as the reverse complement.
ATTCCCTGCATATATGTAATTAGATTTTATTCTCTCCTTTTAAACTGTCAATTTAATTCTTAGACCATCCAGAAGAACCTACTAAGACAGAGGAAAGATTTTTTCTCTCTTCCACTCAGCAAAATTTCCCTGACCATGAGACTCCCTAACTTAAGTATCTTCATTGCTACATATGGCACAGATGGTGTAAAGATCAAATGTTCAAAATGGTTACTATCAAACATTATGCAAATGTGATGTATCATAACATTGCCATACAAACAACGTCCAGTGATTCTCTGTGTTATCACAGCAACTTTACAATGCTCTCTTGCTGACCTAAGAAAGTTGCTCTGCAGGCTTTGCATTTGTATTCACACAAACTTCCTTCAGTTCGTGTTTAAAATTATGTCTTCTTACTGCTCATGTCAGTAGGGCTTTTACTGGCTTTTCTATTCTAAATCCCCAAATTAAAATAATTTCTTTCAAGGAGATGATTCAATTCTGGAGATATACCTAGAAAACCGTGGTGTGTTATTCACCAATATAGCCCGATGTGTGATTGGAGAGTTTCAGAGTAACTATACAGTGGGCCCTTGCCCTTTCTACTTGCCCTTCAGTCCTTTGAGTGTTCTGCTCTGTGGCAGATCACCTGAAACGGCTATTGGGAGTAGGCAGTATTTAGATAATTAATAATTAATTGCATTTACTGTTAAATAATAAATTGTTATTCCTTTAACCAAAATAACTGTATGTGGGTTTATGCACACAAGTAAATGTATACATACAAGTAAACATACATACTTTCATACATAGCAAAGAATTTAGAAGAAGTTACAGCAAAAAAGTGGTATCCCTGGCTAATACCTTTGTGTTTTTGTTCTGAGCTTTCTAATTTTTCTGCAGACATGTTCTACTTGGGTCAGAATAAGAAACAACCCAATTTAACTACTGAAGACTCAAACGTCTTTGTGTTAATAGTAGATACTTCCTAATTTATTTTGGTAGTTTCAATCATTGAGTGCTGACATTTACTACATTTTCCAAAATGTAATAATGAGCTCTATGAAGAGAAAATTTAGCTTTAATAATTTTCTCCACTTACCTCTTTTAAAAGAATATGATAATATTCTCCAGACATAGGAAGGTATGTGAAATTGGAAAGCTATGGATTGCTTCAAAGTAAAAGTGATGGGAATAAAAGCATATGTCATCAGGAAAAAATAAAAGAGGCTTTACATTTTTGTAGTTATTTCTGCTATATTACCAAAAGAGTCTAAGCAAATCCTCATGTGCAAATGGCCTAAATAAAGCCGGAAGTTCTCCCTTTAAATTGGAAAAAGAAACAACTTAGGAAATACAGTGAAATCAAAAGAATAAGTTATACATATACTACATTTTCTTTCTCCCAGGTGCATTAGTTTGAGTATTTGACCTTTAGTTGAGATATACAGGAAAAGAGAGTCCAAGTAATTCATGAGTGCTAATTAGAACTCTCTGAAATAAATGTCGATGTTGCTAGTGAGATAAGTATTTCTCAGTATTATAGCCTCCATTAACTGGACTAGCAATCTTGCAAACTCTGTGACTTGTGTGGGCACAGCAAAGAGGAATGTTAAGACTTCCTCCAACTGCACAGTGAGTCTAAGATCACTGAGTGGATGAGATGAGAAGATATAAGCAAAAACTGTGCAAAGTCACTTCTACCAAATAAGTGGTAAGTTTTTCACAACGATGATATTATTTTGATGGTTCCACTGAAAACTGTGATTTATTTGGAGCACAGCACCACATGCCTTTTGCTTAGCATCAAGTTGTACTTTCAAATCGTCATTTTATTCTGTCAGGAAACACATTGGTGAAATTGATTAAAAAGCCCCCAACATTTCTTCTCTTTATAACCATAATTTGCATGGTGATAATTAAAAGGAATCAATGGAAACACTGAAGCAGAAATAGTAAGTTATACTCCCTGACCTAATCCCAGTAATTGAAGCATATTAAAAATGAAATCACACCAGAGGGCAGACAGCAGAAGCAAGATGAACTACAATCTTGCAGCCTGTGGAACAAAAACCACATTCACAGAAAGATAGGCAAGATGAAAAGGCAGATAGCTATGTACCAGATGAAGGAACAAGATAGAACCCCAGAAAAACAACTAAATGAAGTGGAGATAGGCAACCTTCCAGAAAAAGAATTCAGAATAATGATAGTGAAGATGATCCAGGACCTCAGAAAAAGAATGGAGCAGTTGAATATGGTTCATGAAGAACCCATGACTGCTAGGACAGATCTTTACATTCATAACCTCAGACATCAAGTTAACCCTCAACTGCCCAGCAGCCTCCTCTGTTTCTCTAATCACTTCACTCTCTGGGAGATCAGGCTTTTGTCCCCACCACTCTACTGAAAGTACCCCTGTCAGGGTCACCAGCAGTCTCCATGTTGCAAATCCAGAGATCAGTTCTCAATAAAAATCCTCATCTTACTCAGCCTCTAAAGGTATATGACAGAGTCTCCTTCCTCCTTGAAATACTTTCTTCACTTGGCTTAGAAAAAAGTCTGCCTTTTGCTTGCTTTTCTGCACCACTGGAAGCCTCCTCTCTGTCTTGCTGGTGGCTCCTCCACCTCTCAATCTCTAAGTGTTGGAATGCCCTACAGCTCAGTTTTTATTACCATTTCTCTATTTTTTATCCCTAGGTGACCTCACCTATCTCATTGTTTCAAATGCCATCTATACCTATTATTCCTAAATTTCTCAGTCTAGACTCTCACCCGAGTTCCACATTTGTATTTCCATACTAAACAACCAATGGATCACTGAAGAAATCACAGAGGAAATCAAAAAATGCTTAGAGACAAATGAAAATGAAAACACAACGGTCCAAAACCTGTGGGACGCAGTAAAAGCAGTTCTAAAAGGAAAGTTTATAGCAATACAAGCCTACTTCAAGAAACAAGAAAAATCTCAAATAAACAATCTAACCTCACACCTAAAGGAACTAGAAAAAGAAGAACAAACAAAACCCAAAGTTAGTAGAAGGAAAGAAATCATAAAGATCAGAGCAGAAATAAATGAAATACAAACAATGAAAACAATAGCAAAGATCAATAAAACTAAAGGCTGGTTCTTTGAGAAGGTAAACAAAATTGATAAATCATTAGCCAGACTCATCAAGAAAAAGAGGGAGAGGACTCAAATCAATAAAATTAGAAATGAAAAAGGAGAAGTTACAACAGACACTGCAGAAATACAAAGCATCCTAAGAGACTACTACAAGCAACTCTATGCCAATAAAATGGACAACCTGGAAGAAATGGACAAATTCTTAGAAAGGTATAACCTTCCAAGACTGAACCAGGAAGAAATAGAAAATATGAACAGACCAATCACAAGTAATGAAATTGAAACTGTGATTAAAAATCTTCCAACAAACAAAAGTCCAGGACCAGATGGCTTCACAGGTGAATTCTATCAAACATTTAGAGAAGAGCTAACACTCATCCTCCTCAAACTCTTCCAAAAAATTGCGTAGAAAGGAACACTCCCAAACTCATTCTGTGAGGCCATAATCATCCTGATACCAAAACCAAAGATACTACAAAAAAAGAAAATTACCGACCAATATCACTGATGAATATAGATGCAAAAATCCTCAACAAAATACTAGCAAACAGAATCCAACAACACATTAAAAGGATCATACACCATGATCAAGTGAGATTTATCCCAGGGATGCAAGGATTCTTCAATATACACAAATCAATCAATGTGATACACCATATTAACAAATTGAAGAAAAAAAGCCATTAAAAAAAATCAGAAATTCTGTCTCCCATACATGCTGGGCTTTTTTTTTTTTTTTTGGTTAACATTTTTTGTGAAATAAAACACCTACACCAAACAATGCACAACAAAGGCTTTGATTTATCACAAAGGAAGCACCCAAATAATCTGGTGAAGAAATAGAAATTACATGTCATTCGGAAGCCCATGCATAATCCCTCCTATTCACTATTCCTTCTTTTCCTCCCCCTTAAAGGTTAACCATAACTTGATACTGAACTAATTACTTGCTTCCTTTTCAAAGTATGATTTTACTACCTAAGCACAAATCCCTGAGCAAAGTTTAGTTTGGCCTGTTTTTGAGCTTCATGTAAGTGAAATCATATATTATGTCTCCTTTTGTCTCTGGATTCTTTTGCTCAACATTCCTTGTAACTGCATGTAGCTGTAGTTCTTTCAGTTTCATTGCTTTACAGTATTTTGTCCTATGATTATACCACAATCTATTTTTCCATTTAACTGTTGATGAACTTTATAAACAACATTCCTAGGAAGAATCTTGTAGATGTATCTTGCTATACATAACCACACATTTCTAGAGGTGGAACTGTCGGTCCCAGGGCCTGTGTATCTTCAACCATAGCTCTTCCAAAGTGTCTTCCAAAGTGACTGTTGAAATTTTTCCAATTTACAACCCCCGCCCCCCCGCAGAAAAGTGTATGGGAGCCCCCATGCCTTCACGTCCTCATCCACATTTGATATTGTCATATCTGCAGGAGTTCTTAAAATGTTCTGAAGTTGATCAAAAGGTACCAACTTCCGGTTTTAAGATAAACAAGTTCTGGGGATGTAATGTATAGTATGGTGAGTATAGCTAACAATACTGTAGTATACATTGGACAGTTGCTGAGAAAGTAGATCTCAAAAGTCTTCATCACAAGAAAAAAACAATTCATAACTATGTAAAGTGATGGATGTGGTAATCACTTCACAATATATACACATGTCAACTCATTACGTTGTACACCTTAAACTAATACAATGTTATATGCTAATTAAGTGTTCTGGATAATGGTGCTTTGTTACTTATACACGTTGCCAGTAATCTTTACCCAATTTGTGGCTGCTTTCTTGCTCACTTAATAGTGTCTTTGAGGAGTCAAAGATCTTAATTTTTTTGTAGTAAAGTTTAATGAATCATCTGCTTTATGGTTAGTATTTTTGTGTGTGCGTACTGCTTAAAAAATCTATTCCGACCCATATATAATGAAGACTTGGTCTTATGTTATCTTCTAGGAGATTTATTGTTTGCTTTTCATATTTAGATCTATTACTACTATATACATAAAACTGATTTTTGTGTACAATTTGAAATAGGGTCAAATCTCTCTTTGTCCCAAGTTGGTATTTTCTCCCAGCACCATTTATTGAAAAGACTATTCATTCTGCACTCCTCTACAATGCCAACTAATACAAGTAACTAACACAAATAACTATGATTGTCTCTTAGTCTTTTGGCATTCTCATTCATGCTACAAATTCATAGCTTTGAACAAGGAATGGGAACGTTTAAGCTTAAAAGAGCAAGTGAATTTGCATACATGTCCATCCCCAAATGTCTATGTAAATACTTCTAGAGCATTTGCAGAGAGATCTGTCTGCCTGGTATTTTGGGTAATAGGCTCTGCTCCTACTAAGTGTCATGTGTGTTCACTGTAGAGCAATGAATGAAGTTTCCTGTTGTCAGGAACTCTGAGCACAGCTAGGTTCAACTTGCTGAGCAACAGGATTCTAACGTGACTTTTTTATTTCGTAAAATTCATGCCTCTAAAATACCTTATGACATTTGGAAATCTTGTGTCTATCTTACCGTGCACCCTATGATCAACACCATTGCTGACAGATGAGAATAGAAGCTATTATGAATCAAAGTATTGTGTCTTGAATCCAGGGTAAAACTGGTACAGAACACAAAATGTTCATTTTACACTCAGGTAGAGGTATGATTTGAGTAATATTTGCCCTTCGAAGAGTAGAAGACTACAAATGTTTTACTGTGTTCACTCTAAAAGAAGCAGAACTAGGAATAAACAGAGAAAATTCATTGTAAAATGTTTGAAATAATCTTTCTTTGAATTTCGCCTACTTGACCTTCTAAAACTTCTCAGTTCATTTACTCCATCTTGTATTATTTATCTTTGATTTAGTTTTAATCTTGAAAACAAATCCAGGGAAGGATTTAGGAGGTCCGTTTCCTTTCTCTCAGGCTTCTATCTCTGAGTTCTGGTGTGATTAATCTGGAGAATGAATAGCCTATAGGTTTTTGCCTTTTCAAGTTTCAAATTTTTCCTACTTTTTCTTCTTCAGCACTTCTAGGCTCTTTTGGAATGCTTTTATTTCTAGAAGTCAAAACATAATATCCTTAAATCATTCAGCTTAAATTAATGCTTCCAAAATTATTCTATATTCTATTGAAAACTATGATTCATTGAAAGGAACCCACTTAATTTTCAGCTAAGGCAATACTGAGCAGAAAGAGAAGATGAGATAGAAATGCTCAAATGATGGACTGGGAATTGACTTGGGTCTGGGCCATGAAATTGTGCCACTAAACCATATTGGAATTGTAATCTCTATCACTAAATATTCTGGAGAGTCTGCTGACATCAATTTTGTGCTGGTATATATGTGTTTGTGTGCATATATATGAAATATTACTACTTAAATAACAATTTGGTAATATAAAAATCTATTGCATGTAATTTTGTGCTAGACACCATATTATGACTCATATTAGGTATCTATTTTGTATTTTATATTATTAACAAGACTGGGAGCCCTCCAGTCTTTGAAATAAAAGCCCCCTAATGGTTTAATCCTGTTTGATAAGTATGACAACACACATTAGATCTATGGATCATTCTATTTCTTTGATCACTGTCTTTCAATGAAAATCTTTCTTTTAATTTGCTGCTCAGCCTCCAAGTCCAGATAAATGCAAAGTTAATAAGCTATTCAATGCAACAGCATTTTTATTTTAGAACTCTAAAAACATATATCATCTTTGAGCCTTGCAGTGACATTAGATGAGGTGTATGTATAGGACTAGAGCACAGGTACATCTGGAGTTGGCATACTTAACACCCTATTCTAGGAGTCAGTATACTTCCATGCTGTGAAAGGAAAATCAAAATGGAGTTGGTATTGCTAAGAGAGCTCTCTAAAATAGAGCTGGGAAGCCATTGAGGAAGTGTGACTTATGCACATCTCAGTCTGGATGGAATCTGACCAGATGGAATTAAGACCAGGCATCCAGAACATCTGCCTAATGTTCCAGAAACTCAAGATACTTATTGGACCCTTACCCTAAGTAACTCGTGAAAAGCTACCCCTTAAAGGACAAACGTTTTCCTTCTTACATCAAAGTCAATCATAATTCTTGCCAGACAACTTTAACGATCTTGTGGTTTTTGCCTCTATAAGCCCCTGACACTTTCTCTTCCCCAGAACACTCTCAGTGTTACCCAAATCTGTGTCTCCCAAATTGCGATTCCTAAGATACCGAAATAAAGCTCTTTGTTCTTTGCAGCTTCCATAAAGATTATTGCTCGGCAAAACTCACACATCAACTTAGGACTCCAAGGCAAATAAGCAGATAGCAGCCTTAAGTCTCTTTACCAGAACTATTTCATAAGCCAGAATAATAGCTACCATTTTTAAGCTATCCAAATGGTGCCAGATACTTTACATCTATTATTTCTAATCCTTATATAAAGTGTGAAAAGTTATCTCTCTTTTAAATATGAGGAAACAGTCTGATATTTCACTATTGGCCTAGTAAGTTCCAGAAGCATTTTATCTGATCCCAAAGCCCACTCCATTTGCTTAAGTACAATACACTCGAATTCACTGGAAAACACAAGGAAAAAGAAAGATGTGAGCATGAATGATCATAACAGAATGCAAAAGGAACACCTTTTTCTAATACCTGACTCCGGTTTTAAAGAAGTTTGATTTGTTTCTAGTCTCCCAATGTTGAGACTGATCTAATTGACGAACACAGATTATGCTTCTAGCAGCAAAACACCCACAAGATAGAAATAATGTAGATCTTAAACTGACCACATGGTTCTAAATCTTAATTCTGCCATTTACTAGGTGTGCAGGTGTGAGCAGTGGTATAACATCTCTATGTGTGTAAAATGGGAATATTTGTATACACACTACATACACCAGCTGATCTGAACTAGAAAAGGCATCATAGTGACTACCATATGGTAGGCTCTCAACAGGGGCAGATATTTTTTCTGAAGTCACATTTTCTAGTATGCTAATTTTTTGTTTTTTGGGTTTTTTTGGTAAACATTGGTTGAACTGGAGGGATAAATACAGATCCCAGCACGTATATTCATCACTGTTGGAATTATTTTCAAAAAAAAAATCCATTATGGCAGTTATTAGAGATCATGACCAAACTATCATTGATTTTGCCTTGCCCTGGGATTCTATCCTCATGGAACCTATGTTCACAATAAGGATTGTGACAGCCACTTGCTTTCCGAGGCTTGTTGACTCCATCTCTGGAGCCAGAAGGAGAGAGAGCTGACTCCTGCTTCAGGCATTACTGAACTTCAGCCTCATGTGTGAATAAATCCTAAGGTTAATCATTTAAATGATCACATGCTTTTCCCTAAATGGCATTGATTTCAGTGGGTCTTTTGAAAAGACAGTCTCATTTATCATCTTATCTCAGAGTCATCAGACAGGTGGAACGCTCAATATTAAGACTGAATTTAGGCCCTTTAGCCCAGAAAATTCTTTGGCACAATTCACCAGAGCTTGACCACTCAGCCTCTCCAGGCACCTCCTATGTTTGTAAAATGGGATAAAAATCTTTGACTATATTGAAGCTTTCCTCTCCCCTGCCCACTGGAACCCTACCCAGTGTGTCACTCTTGCAGATTTTTCTCTCTTTCACCCTCTAACAAGGGTCCTCCCTACCTTAGAAGATCAAAGGATTTGGAGGTTTCATAGTAGAACAGGAGGCAAGTGTGGGGAAAGAGGGGGTGGACAAAGGTTAAATGTAGAATGAATTGCTGGAGGAGATTTCAGGAGGAGAAAGGGCAGGTGTTGAGGAGAGAGGCATAGGAAACATAGAAGAAACTATGACAGAAACACAGATTTTTCAGAAATATTCTTGGTCTGCTTATCCCTTCAGGGTGTCCAAGAAAACCAAGTAAAAGACTAGTTGTTTTGAAATGATTGTTGATTGCATGGACTGTGCTTTTCTGCCTATGACACCATTCTGGTGTTGACATTTGTGGATCATGGATTTATAGGTTTTAAACTTGCTAGTCCAGCTGCTGTGCGTAGAAAACACTGTGTAACTAAAGTTTACAAATATAAGCTGCTGTAGCTTTCATCAGCCTCTTCACATCTACTCTTCCTTCTCTTCTCTGAGCTCTTCTCCATGGAGACTGTATGTAACATGAACAATATCAATAGACTCCCACACTTTCTGGCTTCTGCCTGGGTTCAGCAATGGGAAGCACTAGCAGGAAATAGGAGAAAGGGAAGAGAATGAGGCCAAGGTTTGTATTACTCTGAGTCCTTCCCTATAAGACCACTTTGGGTTGGTTGGATCCTTGGCTAGAAGGTCCTCTCAAGGGTACCTACTCTGTATGACTCTGTCTCCTTCTGGTTTCTGATAACACCTCTGCTCCTGCATCCCTTCAAACCTACAAGTCGTAACAGCCCCACTGTCCCAGCGCCAGGTAGCTTCACTATCCCTTGGTTCCCTATACCCCAGCCACATCTTTGTAATTAGCCTGTTTATTAAATTCCCCTCAAATTATCTTAATTTGGGTGTGCTGCCTGCCTCCTTCGGGGACCCTGATCAACACACCAGCTACTCAACTTTGTTCTATAATCTTACATCAAAATCCCTAGAAAACTAACATGATGAGGTAGAAATGTGTAGCAAGATGAAGGGTCTTGTTATTTAATATCTTTAAATCCTTAGAAGCTGGAATTATATAATTCAGGGACATAGGACCTGCTTGCTTGGAAGAGACCAAGACATTCAATTCAGTCCACTTCTAGTTGTATTATCTCCTTTACCCTACCTTCTCTGCCACAGATATTATTTTGCTGCCCATTTGGCTTTCTCATTACCACCTTGAGTTCCCACTATTTCCACTTCAGTAACCATTTAGGAGCTAAGACCTGCTGGTTCGCTCTCCTCTGCCAGTTTAAACTGGGGTTTCGGCTGAGGACATGGACTCTAAGTTTAAAAACCACAAAGGTGTGAGAAGCCACCGGATGGAAAATAAGGTCAAGCAGAAGGGGATCTTCCTTTTTTGATTGACTCTATACCCTTTTAGATGCTCCAGGCTTCAAAAGCGTGACATGTATGGCACAAAGCATGACACAGACATTCTTCTGTGTTTATTTTGTATTAAAATAGCTTTCTACAGATAGTCACAGTGCGCTATATTGAACTGGGAATCAATCTTGGACTTTATGGTGGAGGATGTTTTGGCTAAGGCACATGCTGGGCCCTCTTCCCACTGTCTATTCATTTTGCTTCTGAATGAGCTCCTTGAGATCTGGGACAGTCTCAGTCATCTTTGAATTCTGAGGACTTAGAACCATACTTGACACACAGTTGGGACTAAATATTTCATTGGATGAATGAGTGGGTGAACGAATGAACAGTTGAATGAATACTCACGTAGTAAATGAATACTATGACCCTCCTCATGACTTTCTCCCTGTTTAGAAGCCAGAAGCAATGTTTTGTTTTGCTCTGTACTTCAAAGCCTTTTACTGTGTTTCATCAAAACAAATTACCTCTCTGCATAAACCTCTTCATGCACAAATTTTGTCAGGTGCTAAGCAAGAAACTACTTTATTTTATTTATCATCATTATTTAACAATTTATATGTGCTTTCAATGTCATTTCTCTAATAACTAAAGGAACTATACATTGTTACTTGATCAGACTGGATAAATAGTAATATTTCCTGAAAAGTTTTGAGATGTTGGTTCTCACTTTTCTCCCAGCATAGCATCACCATCCCTACCTCCAAAGCAGCTTTCTGAAAATAGGTAGACAGGAAAAAAATCACAAGAAACTTGAATACTACTCACTGGCTTTAAAATGTGTCTATTCATTAGTGTCTGAGTATTATGAGCCTCTCAATCCAAGATGTAATACACATGATTAATAATAAGAGGTCATGGGACTTCCCTGGGGGTCCAGTGGTTAAGAATCCGCCTTCCAATGCAAGGGACGAGGGTTCAATCCCTGGTCGGGGAACTAAGGTCCCACATACCGTAGGGCAACTAAGTCCGCGTACCACAATGAAGAGCCTGCGCGCCACAACGAAAGATCCTGCATGCCGCAACTAAGACCCAACTCAGCCCGGGGGGGGCGGGGGGGGGTTAACATTCAATTTAATTGACTAATAAAATGTTTAAAAAATAGTAAGAGGTCACATGTATCTGGTGTTTATAAAGTGCCAGGCACTTTTCTAAGCCCCATATGTGTTTTAAGTCATTTAAAATTTACAATAACTCTATAAGGTGGAGAGAAACTGAGGTGGGAGGTATTAAGTAACATGCTAAAGAGCAGACGGCAAACAAGCAAGCTTTGAACACATGCCCTCTTGGCCCTCCAAGCTGCCCCTGGAACCATCACATTATACTGCATGGCATAGAAAAGAGCAGCAATCCTTTGCCTTATCAAACCAATGATCTCCAAACCCAGAGACCCACCTCCAGACACAGAGCTCCTATATGGAGACCAGACATCTAAGACTCTTGAAAGAATACTAATGCAGTAAGCTTAGAGGTCAGGCTTTAACAAATACAGCTTCCAAAAGCAATAAAAAGTAAAGGCCTTTTGTCTAAGGAAAACTCTCAATGGCTCTTGGGCCCCATTGTGCAGTAACTCAGTTTCCAGTAGGCTTATTTCTACAGCATGAGACTGCTATATGACCTTTAAGGGTTGGGAATGTCACAGAATAGAAAAAACATCCCCTGGGCAGTTGAATACCCATGGCGATGCTCAAAGCAGATGCCAGCTGTGCCCACACAGGGAGCAGTTTGGAGAGCTGGGGCCATGCTGAGATGGCATTTCAGTGAATAGACTCCCCAGAAACTAAAGAAAAATAAAAGGTAAATAAAGAGTCAAAATGCAGTCTCTCCTCTTCCCTGTATATGTCTCTGTGTTTTCTCTCTTCTTATAGGGACACCAGTTATTGGATTTAACACCCACTGTAATCCAGTATTACCTCATTCTAACTTAACTAATTAGATCTGCAAAGATCCTGTATCCAAATAAAGTCACATTCTGAGGTTCCAAGGAAACATTATATTTTAGAGGGACATTATTCAACCCACGACGAGCATTAATAGTAGCTATCCTTCGTTTGCCACAGACAGCAAAAGGAGGAGCTCTGATCTGAATTTTATATTGAAAACTCAGAATATAAATGTATGCTTCATTTTCTTATAGGAGAGTGTAACATGGAGCGTGTCAAGGGGACTTTTGAACTACCAGTTTTCCTTTCTGGTTTCTTCCTATTAAAAATAGAAAGTAGCTCTGTATGCAAATATGGAAGCTGTAATGTTTGTCTTTTGGTTTCTAGCAAAATCCTGGGTTCAATGGGCAGCTCAGTGGTCACCTAATGTTCTTCAACTGAAGTAGTTGGCTATATTGAGAATAAATGCTGCACCAGCTAAACATACAGTGGAATACATCTGGGGCATCCAGATGCAGCTCTATAATGATTCACGGCTTTAATTTTTCTCTCCTGATAGTGAGGATGTGATTGTGTACTGCTTGATTTGGTTTTCCAAAGAACACCTTTAGACTCCTTATATACCTATAATGGCAGGTGACTTGGTTGATTTCTGTAGGTAGTCTCTTTACTCAATTAAACTAGACTATCACTGAGTCAAAGACTCATCTAATTAGCTGGCGTAATAAATCAAACACAAGTAATTTGGTTGTTCTCAATGCCACAGCACTTTTTTAAGGTCACTGCCAAGGTGCAATTAGCAACTTGTCTCCCTGAAGGAATAGCCTGGTCAGACTAAATTGTTCCATGGTGGGAGAAGTAATTTGCCAACAACCTGCTGTGTAGTTATAATAAACAGCTTAGCTGTTATCCTCCATTTTTTGCTGCCTAAATTATTTTCTCTTTCTCTCTTTTCTTCTTCTTCTTTTTTTGTTCTTAAACCAGCTCTTTGATTCAAAGAAATTTTTTTATCCCATTTATTTTAGTTACATATTAGAAACATCATCAACACTCTATCTTCTTTGTTATATTCACTAGTTTGTTTTATTTTTTAGATTCCACATGTAAGTGATATCATACAGTATTTGTCTCACAATATAGAGAACAAACTAGTGGTTACCAGTGAGGGGGGGAGGGGCAGTATAGGAGAAGGGCATTATGAGGTACAAACTATTAGGTATAAGTTATAAGGATATATTTTACAACATGGGAATATAGCAAATATTTTATAATAACTATAAATGGAATATAACCTTTAAAAATTGTGAATCACTGTATTGTATACCTGTAATTTATATAACATTGTATAGCAACTATACTTTAATTTAAAAAGCTATATATTCAAGTCTTTTTAAAATGAGAATTGCTTAGATTGTACTTTCATGTTTATTGTATTTTTCTACCGTGAGAGTTTTTATATACAAGCTGGTTTCTGGAGAAATCGAATCTAAATCCAAAATTTATCTAGTAGTCCATGAAACATTTTATCTTAAATATGCCATTCCTTGACACTGTCTCTCTAATTCTCCTTCCACTGACTGTCCCCTGACCTCTCTTTCATAATCTCCCTCTGGCCCCCAGTTTTCTTTTCTCCCTTTACCGGGTTCCATTCTCAGTCTTCTCACAGTCCTATGTATGCTTTCCCCGAGGGACATTATCCAATCCCAGGGAATCAACCACTGCTGATTCACTGATGACCCACAAATCAACTCTAAGACCTGTGAAATGGATCTATCTTTCCATTATATACAAGAAACAGTCTACATACAAAGAAGAGCTAAATTGGATATCATCAGGTGCTAAAATGTAATTCATGGGAAGTATTTACTAAAAGTACTCAGGGGAGGGAGTAATTCTCTGTGGTTGGAGTTATTGGAAAGAGTCAAAGTAAGAAAGAAGGTGTTAAGATAGGCTTAAGGAGCTGATGTGATTTTTGCAGGCAGAATTGAAAAAAGGACATTTCAGGCCGTGAAAATGGCATGAACAGTGTAGGAGAGTGGAAATGAGAGGGAGCCTGTGTAGGCAGACCATACTGACTGGCACAGAGAGTTCGTGTTAGGAGTCGGGAGGTAAACTGGAGAGATGAAGAAGACCAGACGACACAGGGGATTGAATGCCAAAGAGTTTGAATGTCATCTGTGGAAGGCTCTGGATGTCCTGGTGTGAAATGATGAATGTGGCATGTAGGGCAGATCAGCCTGGTGGTAGGGTATAAGTTGTATTGGGCTGAGAGAAACTAGTTAGAGGGCAGTTGTAGCAATTAAGGCATGAAATGAGGACGATGTGGCAGGGAATGAAGAAAAAATAAATCTAAGAGATAATTCCAAGGGAGAATCAACAGGACTTCCTGACAGATTTAATGTAGGAGATTTACAAGGAGGAGAAAAGATAGAGGTGTGATGATGAGGAAAGTGCAGAAACCAGGAGTAATTCATTATCAGCCCTGTCACCGAATAGCTATTTGAACCTGAATAAATGTCTTAGGCTTCCTGGGTGTCCATAAAATGAGAGTATTAGACTGGACAACTTCTAAGATTTCTTTCCACCCCAACTTTAAAGTTCAGAGGTGACCAAGAGCAGGCTTAGGTTTATTATGACCTTTTCTGCACCTCTGCTCACTTACTGTAAACTGTCTATAACATTTTTCTCACTGGGGTATGGAGACTTGTTAACTTTGAAATGAAACACTAGGTTAGCAATCTATTTTAAAAACATATCCATAAACATCTTCTTGTGCCCCATATTCATCTTTTATTCAGCAATTCTGGCATTTTCTGGTGAGTTAGGGGAGGACGAGAGGATTATATTCTCCTAATGTGTGTTTAATGATTAATCTGCTTTGCAAGCAAATTCTTAAATGTAAATCTTCAGATTCCTGTGTATATCAAAAGTGGCTAAAGAATAATGATTAAAATATTTTAACTGCCATAATTTTAATACCCAAACATACGAATATGAAATATGGGTAGCCTTAAGAGGCTATACCCGTGGTCCAAAGTCTATATTATTACTCTGGAGGCTCTTGCAAACTGACCCTCAAAAACTGACTCCTCGCTGGCTCACCTCAAAGAGAAGGAGGGCAGGAAACTTCCCTTTCGTTCCTCTATATGTCATTGTGAGAAGGGAAAGAAGTTCATCCTCAATCTCTGCTCATTTTTTTTTTTTTTGTAAAGAAACTTGGATCACTGTAGAAAAAGGCTGTATTGGTCTTCTATTGCTGCTGTAATGAATTACCACAAATTTAGAGGCTTAAAACAATACAAATATATTTCTGCATTCTGTAGGTCAGAAGTCTGATGCAGGTCTTCCAGGCTAAAATCAGGGGTTGGCAGGACTGCTTTCCTTTCTAGAGGCTCTAAGGAAGAATCCATGTCCTTGCCTTTCCAGCTTCCAGAGATAGCCTCATTTCTCCATCTTCAAAGCCAGCATCCCTGCATTTCTCCAACTATTCTTCCCTAGTAACAATACCCTCTGACCACAGCCAGGTAAAGTTTTCCACTTTTAAGGACATATGGGATTAGATTTGGCTCACCTGGGAAATCCAGAATAATCTTCCCTCAATCTAATTTAATCTTCCACTTAATTTAATTGCATCTACAAAATCCCATGTAAGGTTCCCATGTAAGGTAACATGTTCGTAGGTTCCAAGGATTAGGAAGTGGACATCCTTGAGGGGCCATTATTCTGCCTACCACAAAGGCATAAAATATGCAGTGAAACAATTTAATAACATCACTAAGACCTTCGATCACAGACTAACACATTTTCTACAATCAGTTTTATCATCAACAACATAAGTCACCATGGTCACTGGGAATTATTAAAAACGATAAGCCACCGATGTTTATGCATTTTTCATATGTTTGTCTTTTAAGAAGTGCCAAAGGTTCTTCAAATACCCTCTGTTTCCCACTAAAAGCTTTTGAGAGAGCAAAGGATTTGTTTTATTTGTTTATTGTGGAAAGTCTAAGCACTTCTCCTGTTCCATGAGACGTGTTACACAGCCACAAATAAATCGAGCTCTTCCTGCAGAAGCTTGAGCTCAGAATGGGATGTAACTGCCAGAAGGTGATCAGGACTAACACAGGGGACAGAATGGATGAGGCTTTGAACTGATTGATCTTCTGTAAGTCTTGATAAATGGGGGACCCAAGTTGACATCTGTGTTAGAGAACAAATCAAAATATTTCTCCAGCTAGCTTCTTACTGCCTTGAAAACACATTTTCATTTCCAAGTACTTCTTAAGTCAAAATATACTAGTTATATAAAAGCTAAGTATATAATTATGTTTGCTTATCTTTCCTAAGAAAAGAATATCATAAAAATATTCTGTATATAGGAAACGCTCATACAAGGTAGACACTTTCTTGCCACTTTAATATTAATCTCAACTACTAAAGTTGGGGAATCATAAAAAGAACTTTCAAAATCTCTCACGTTTCTATACACCACATATAGCTGATTTTGATCATATTTCTTTCCCATCTCTCATTTCTGCTTCATATTCCGAGATCCACTGCATGATCCTTCCACTCTGTTGTAGTTTGTTTTCCTCCGATTCATTTCTATGTTTCATACAACCCGACATCCATGTTTGTCATTCTTCTGATACTATTTTTCCTACTGCAGCCAATGGCATCCTCTGAGTTAAATCTCCCAGTGTCTTCTCTCTCATTTCCAAACCTTCCTCACCTAATCAGAGCCTTGACTGTAATATTTTTCTTAATCTTCTGATGAGCAGCAGCTTCGTGGATATCCTACACTCGTAGTACTACAATGGCTTATTATGGCTTTGAAGAAAAGGTCCTGTGTGTTTTCTCTGCTTATTCCTTTTTTCCCCTCTATTAGTGTTTCAAAAATCCTAACTGGCCAAACACAACTTTTGATTATTTTGTTCATTAAATGTTTTATGTGTTACTATCTATATTTAACTGATTTCAACTATCTTTTACCCAATGATTTTCATAAAATACACCCTGGATTTTTATGTCCTATTTTTGTCACCCCTAAAAAAGAATCTTTTCTTGAACAACTTATTGCGCTTTCAAATTCTCTGCATATGTATACTTTCAAGGCTTATTTTAGTTAACTGATAGTCTAAATTTAATATATTTATTAAACGGTATGATCACTTCACCTGTTCCATGAGATATGTTACAAGCCAGCACATAAGCCCTGTAAAGGCACATAAGCTATTTTAGCAGAAGCTTGAGCATGAAGAGTGATTTGACCACAAGAAAATGATCAGGAGTAATATAAGGGACAGAATAAATAAGAGTGTGAACTGATCTTATGATATACAAATGAAGATCACATATTTTTACGTAAAATACATATATATATAAATGATCTTTTAAAGTTATCTGAAAGACAACTTTCTAGAGAGAATGGATGGTAAATTATAAGAGTGTTTTAAGAGCAGAAGGTTTGAAAGAAATAATGTTTACATAGCTTTTCTTCTTTTTAATTCAGTTTAGAACACATTTTTCTTAACTGATCACTTGGTGCAGGATAATATGCCAGGGAGTACAAGGGACTAAAAATAAATGCAAAATCTCTCTGCCTGCAATAATTTACAGACCAGACCTAACTTCAGAGTGAGCCATAATATAAGAAGAAGTAGGTGAAGTTCCACTGGTTCTTCTTCTGAGGAGGGAGAAACTTCATCAGGTTGTGTTGAGGTGGGTTTTCAGAAAGTTTCATAAAGCAAGTGGCATTGCTGCATTTCTTTTCTCTTTGACGGTACCAAGTACATCGTGAATGCCATGAAATACCAGGTAGATGGGTGGATGGATGGTTTGGGGGGTTTGAAACAGACATATAGCATTTGAGCCAGATTATAACAGAAGGGAGAGAATTCAACAGGCAAAGGCTATGGGAGAAAGACATTTCAAGTGGAGAAAAAAACATGAGTAGAGACTGTAAACTGGGAAATAGAGGGAAGTGTTTAGGGCAGGACAAATAGCTCGGTTTAGCTGAGTATCAGGTATGTGAGAAGAAGTAGGGAAGTAAATCTAATAAGGTAATTCAGCGTCTCAAGCACTGAAATCCTAGCGCTGATTATCAGCTGGTACAAATCCATATGGTGGCACCAGCTATAAAAATACTGAAATCTTCCATACCAGTTGGGAAATAATAAAATAGTAACCACAATAAGCAACAACAATTGATAATAAAAATTCTAATTTGACTTTATTAGTTCAAGCTAATAGTTGAAGGCTGTCACAACCACTTGTAAATGGGTCTCATGTCACAGCAACATCTGAGACACCTGTCCACCTGTCCAGCTGAGGTCATGGAGCCTGAGTGGCTTCCTGAACATTTTTACAAGACTATGCTTCATGAGAATAGCCAGTTTCCCATCATCTTCTATTACACTATTGCTGCTGCTTTCAAATGGCTTACTTTTTCCCTGGGTTATTGTCAATGGCATAGGTTGTACACAAGCACTTTGTAATTCTTGTGTAGACCATAAATGTGCAATGTTTTAAAAGTTACAAATTTACATAAATAAACATTTAAAAACAAACCTTTAGACTGAGGAGGTGACAAATTTGGGATAAGTTTATAGCTCTTCTTATATCATCAGCTTGCTCTTCTCAATGTATTTATGTAATATTGTAAACAGAGACAGTGCCCTTCCTCTTCCCCAGGAAGGTCTCACTGAATTCGCTGACCAGGCTGAGACTAGCTTCTGACCCCATGACAGTGGGCTTTTTCTACGCCATACGGTTTCCTTTAAAATTCTGAAGGAAAAGCTAAAATGACCACCTTGCATAAGTGTGTTTGAAAAGCAAATAACACCTAATAGAAGCTTTGTTTTCCTAAAGCCTTTATGGTTGGTACAAATATCAGTTTAATAGAATAGAAACTTCATGGGGTTGCTCCTTGTCCAACTTATTCACCACTTATCCTCAAGGCCCAGAACAGTCCTGGGGACATAAGAGTAGTTTAATATATTATATTATGAATTAATTGAATAAACTGATCCTGTGGAGGGAGGGCAGGGAAGAGGAACTATGAATTATTGGAAAGAAGAAGCCTGAGAGATTAGGGTCATGAAATTTCACTCATACTACAGATGAGATGTGTTATAAATATCAATTTTCTTTTCTTGTTCTTTTCCCCCCCTGTACTTATTTGGATATTTCCTCTCCGCATGATAGCTAGCAGGAAAAAAATGGGCTAAATATAAAATGTGAATTATAACTCAGAGCAAGACAAAATTTAAATCACTGTTTTCAAACTGAGGGGCATGACCCATTAGTTGGTCACGATTTTTAGTTTAGTGAGTTATCACCATCATAGGTTGAAAACAAGAAGGAACAGAATAAAAAAGGAAATATCAGAATAACACAGAGTCAGCATTATTTGATGAAATGTATTTTAGCTGTGTGTGTGTGCACATGCAAGTGAGCCTCTGTGTGTGTGTGTGTCTTGGTTCTTAGCACAAAATCGATTTCCTACTGTGAAATCATGGAAAGAATTGAAAAGACAGTGATTTAGACAGTTCATTTGGCTGGTTTTAGTCTCCCTTGGGATGAAAATGTCCCATCACTGTGCCCCTTCACTCTGTGCTTCTCCCTAAGGTGGTTGGGATGGGGGTGTAGAGGGAACACTGTGAGTGTGGGATCTCAGGCTTGGTTGTGGGTGTGCTAGGTGGGGCTCTAGAGGAACTTGAATGATTCCTTCTCTCTCTACCATACCTGCCTCTCAAGCCTATTGTTTTGCTGCAAATTCTAAGAATCTGAATGTTATCGTATTTTTCTTCTTTGTATTCCTACTGTGAAAATGTAAACCTCCCTCATCTTCCCCCCTCCCTCTACCCTAGGAAGAAGCACATGGAAGCACTTTATTAATTTTCTAAATGTTATCTTGTCAACATGTAATAAAATAAGAGGGACAACATGTCTTCAGGAGAACGTGAGGACAAGGGTGCCCATCACCAGACAGAGTGAGTTCCTGCCCTGCCCCAGGGTTGGGGTCATCTTGGATGTGGGGATAGAGAGGACCACTAGCCCAGAGCATATTCCAGAATCATTTGAGAAGTCACTTAAAACTATACAACCACCCTGTAGCTGAGATTTTCTGCAAGGAGAAGAAGAGAGAGAACAAACTAAAATGATTCTGACACCCATCCCTCCTCTACCGTCTCCACCATCATTTGAGAGCAGAATAGGTTCCAGTTCTTATTTGAGTCCCTACACTGGCTTCTCTATTGGGAAGAGACAATTTCCACATAATTAATGAATAAAAATCAGTTCTGTTTTAATTTCATTGTGTGAGCCATTTTTTTCTAGGATTTAATCCTCTCTGCAGAGCTAGGAGGCCATCTCCGGAAGTTCAGAGAGCCAGCAGTAAACTTGAAGACTTTCCTGTCCTCAGAGAGACTGACTATACAAATGGACAATGGGCAGAGCATATATAAAAATAGAGCTCTGACCTACAACCCACAGCACCCTTCCCAGGAAACCAGGCCATTGTCTACAGTAATCAGTCCAGGAAGGCAGCCTGCTAGAAGTCAGACTTGAAGGAAATCAGACTGCTTTCTTTAATAACGATCCAGGAAGCTAAAGAATAACTTCTGTAACAATTGGCCCAAAATGACCAGACTTGATTAATTACTGACAGCTTCCCTAATTTCTGTCCCGGTTTCCACTTTAGGACCAACCAGAGAAAGCCAAATATGCATGCTTAACCAATCACATCGCATGCCCTACTTCTAGTTAGCTTGCCTACAGCTTCCCTAGGCCAACAGCCTCCAGTCAGGGCACTCCTGAAGCCTCCCCTTTTTCCCACTATAAAGCGTCCCACTCCTCTGTCTGCCTTGGAGTCTCTGCCAAAATGCAAGTGATGATCATTGGCCCCGTGCTATAGCAAGCGCTTAATAAACAGCCTTTGTTTTTCCCATTGGTTGGTCTTCATTTATTTTCATACCTCAATCCACAATCTTTTGATTATTGTTATATTATATCATTAATGAATTTCTTCTTTGTCTCTTATTATTTATTTCTGAAAGGTATTGAATATCTGGTTTTATATTTCAATTTTATAGTAGTTCATTAAGTAGGTTAGAACAGGTCTTAAATTAAGAACCATTCATTTATTTCTTCTATAAGATCCTTGGGTAGAATGCTGAGGTCATCACAGAAGAGACGCATTTCCCCGCAGTTGAATTCCCATGGAGAAATAGGTTTGCTGTGTATCATTTTGCAATCATTTTATAAATAGCCTACCCTTCAGCCCTTTGTACAGCTAGGATTATAGCTTAGAACTGCTACCCAGTGAAACCTTATGACAGAGCTTCCTATTGTTTTATTTTGTTTTGATGCATTGCATTTCTAAAATATTGTTTGGCTCTCTTATGAATAGTCCTACGTATAGATTAACTTGGAGTTGACCTATTTAGATAAAAGTATTATTTAGGTTAGCATATATTATTTTTTTTTAAATCATTCTAGACTTGTAAAAAATGATATATTTGTACAGGTAGAAAGAAATTACAATATAAATCTATTATGGTCTGTTAATGTTGCAGAATTCAACTTAAATACTAAAATTAACAGATCCTTTTACCTTACAGTTAAAGCCTTTTAGATTTGTACTTGAATAAATGCATCACATTTGAAAATAACCAAGGTTATTATTATTTTCTCCTCCTTGGAATCTGGAATATTTCTTATCTTTATTTTTAGATATCTCTTACATGTGTTGAATTGGGGGGATATTAAAATAAAAGTTGCAAGAGTTTCTGAATCAAAGAATTAACGTACTAGGCAATGTTTTCGAGCACAGCAAGATCAGGAGAGATTAAAAGAATTAGAAATTACTTTGTTAAATGAAGAAAAAGTAAACAGCTGAATGTCAGATAATATCACCCCAAAGTGGTCAGTCAGCTACACCAGACCCACTGCAGGCTGAGCCCCAGAACAATGTGCTATTGTGGATTCCCCTTCCTCTACTGCAAGAATTTTTATCATCTAATGGAGGAAACAGGGGAAAAAATTGTAATACAAGTGATAAGTAAATTGATGAGATCATTATAAGCGTAAATTAAAGAACCCAATGAAAAGACTATAAAACCAACTAGCACCCAGATCAGTGGGTAATAAAACATACACCATATAGCATCACTGCAAGAACTGTAGCCTGAAAAAAATGTTAATTGCACGTAGCTCAGCCCCTATCTTGGCTTAATTAGAGAGAGAGGGAGAGAGAGAGAGACAGAGAGGAAAGAAACAGTAAAAAGGCTGACGAAATGTTTAACCTTGAGCAATGTAAGAATACTTTAATTCACTGGCACCTGGGAGATGTGTCATTAGCTTATATTGAAGGCATTATAAGAAATAGTTTTATGAGCCTCAGCCCTGCACTGCTATAAAGATGCTGCTGAGGACATCATTCCCAGAATCACTGAATGTCCTCTTTGTGCAGACCCATGGGAGAAATTCCTCTTTGTTCTCAACACCAGGAATAGTTGTGCTTCTCCTGAACAAGTGGCCCATCTGATCCCGTGGACACTGAGTATAATAATTGATTGCATCTCTCTCTTTCTGGGTTGGCACCAAAAGGCTTAGAGACAAATTTATGACCTTCCTCTGGCAAATGAACAGAATCCTACACCATGTGCTTTGTATACCAAATTCATCTTATTTTTCTCTCTCTTATTTTTCTCTGTCTTGATTTCCTCACTCACTTATTGTTTCATTTTGGTTTATCTTATGGTACTGCATGTATTTTATAAATGACCTGAAATTCTATCTAGGATAAAGTGGCATCTAAATGACCATCTAGGTAACTGAATACCACCAATTAAAGTTGAATAGATCATTATTATTCCAAAGTTTTGTGCTCTGCACATACTGTTCTCTTTCCTAGAAAACGCTTCCATGAAAAAATACTCATTGTTTCAGGTCCAGCTGAAAAGCTGAACCCTCTATGGAGACTTTGCTGACCACCACACCTTCGAGGAAGAAGTTACCATTTGCTCCTTTGCGTCACACTGAATTATGACATTTCTTTCCATGTCTTCTCCCTTGGAAATTACCCTTCTTGGTGGGAGATACTCTGTCATATTAATCTCCATAACCCAAATGCCAAGCACCATTAGTTCACATTGGAAAGAAGAAAGGAAAGAAGGAGGAAGAAAGGAAGGAGGGAGAAAGCGAAGGAGGGAGGGAGAAAGGAAAGAAGATATTGAACTAGAGAGAAAAATAATTCAACTCAAAAGAGAGGAATATTTGGATGTGGCTCTAGTACGATTTATGATCAAAGATGGGAGGACATTCCAAAAAGAAGATTTTTAATTCCCTGCTTTGTTTTTATTCAATCAGTCAAGTCGTTCCTCGCTGACTCTCTGCATTCCTTCCTAATGTCTACCAACAACTTGTGCTAAATTGACTCATTCTGGAAAAGCCATCTAAAATATGACATTAGAAGTGTTTTGAAGCAGAAGAGCCCTGTGACTCCACACAGGAGAGGAGATAACTGTTTTTCTCATTTCTGTCCAGCTCAAAGGGCCCAGCTGGCGAGCTGCTCCTGGGAGGGATGTGGCTCCCTTTCCACCTTCTCTGCCCCAAGCCATGCACCTGGTGCAGCTCTTCAGTCTCGCCTGGTGCTTTGTGATCTACAAAGCAATGTCTGAAAAATGAGGGACATGGGCTGGGAATAAAGGCACCTCTGGTCAGAGGCCTCACAATCCACACTCAGAAATTCTAGGTTTACCTGAGAGACTTTCAGGGATCTCCTGAGACTGCTGAGAAGACGAGTGGGTTAATAAAAAGCCAAGTCTTGATGAGGATGCTTTTGGTGACTGTGTGGGAAGATCCCTGGAGCTGGGGAGGCTGGGGAGGAGGCAGACATAGATAATCATGGCTCTCCAGCCTGAGACCTCGCCTCTGAGTTATAAATCTGGAAGAATCCTTTCAACGGATTGATTTTGTGTTGAATCACGGTTTGTTGCCTGAGGTCAGGAAGACCTTTCTCTTTTCCAAATTAGGTAAACTGTGACAGCTGAGACTTTTTTGGAAACAGTTCTGGAAAGTTCCTTCATGAAATTTGAAAGATAGCTCATCTCTCCTTCAAAGCCATCCTTACGAGGCCACAAAGCAGCAGATGGAGAAGGTGGAGGATTCAGGGAGGGCAATCCAGTGTGACAGCCCAGGGAATGGCCCACAGGACAACTGTGAAGTGGATAATTTTCCTCTCTCCTTTCTCCATTTCCTCCTCACCCCACATTTAGCTCCTACTGAAAATATGCCCTCAAATATGAAGGCTTTGATTTCCTTCATTTTTATATCTCTTCCTGAGCTGTCCGTGTGTCCTTCTGCAGTAAACAGAATCTGAGATGTTCCTGAAAGATTCCAGCCTCCAGAATACACACCCTTTATGACCCCTTAAATGTGAGTGGCGTTGTAAATAAAATGAATTTAACTCCCATGATTAAGTTTCATTATGTGAAAAAAAATGAAGGTCCGATGGAAGCAACCTAAGTGTTCATCGACAGATGAATGGATAAAGAAGATGTGGCACATATATACAATGGAATATTACTCAGCCATAAAAAGAAATGAAATTGAGTTATTTGTAGTGAGGTGGATGGACCCAGAGTCTGTCATACAGAGTGAAGTAAGTCAG
>NC_041223.1:32611284-32639926 GCF_002837175.3 Physeter macrocephalus | reverse complement strand
GAAGCAGCCACATAGCACAGGGAGATCAGCTCGGTGCTTTGTGACCACCTAGAGGGGTGGGATAGGGAGGGTGGGAGGGAGGGAGACGCAAGAGGGAGGAGATATGGGGATATATGTATATGTATAGCTGATTCACTTCGTTATACAGCAGAAACTAACACACCATTGTAAAGCAATTATACTCCAATAAAGATGTTAAAAAAATAAAAAGAAGATCCGAAAAAAGTTGACTTTGAGTTAATGGGCAAGGAGATTATCCTGAGTGGGCCTGACCTATAGGTGAGCCCTGAAAATGGACTGGGCTCTTTCTGAAGGGGGAGATTGGAAGGTAAAGAATTTGCCTGATGGTTTTAAAGAAACAGACTGCCATGTTTTGGAGAGGGCCACATAGCAGAAATTGCAGGCCGCCACTAACAGCTGAGAACAGCCCCTGGCTGACAGCCAACAAGAAAAGATGGATCTTAGTCCTATAACCCAGGGGTCCCCAACCCCCAGGCCATAGACGGGTACCAATCCGTGGCCTGTTAGGGACCAGGCGCACAGCAGGAGGTGATCAGCGGGCCAGCTAGGGAAGCTTCATCTGTATTTACAGCGGCTCCCCATCGCTCATATTACCGCCTGAGCTCCGCCTCCTGTCAGCATTATGGTGAGTTGTATAATTCTTTCATTACATAGTACAATGTACTAATAATAGAAATAAAGTGCACAATAAATGGAATGTGCTTGAATCATCCCCAAACCATCCTCCACCCCCCATCTGTGGAAAAATTGTCTTCCACGAAACTGGTCCCTGGTGCCAAAAAGGTTGGGGACCGCTGCTATAACCACAACTTATTATATTCTGCCAACAACCACAGGAACTTGGAAGAAGACCGCAAGCGTCAGATGAGAACACAGTCAAACTGACACCTTGATTTCAGCCTGGTGAGTCCCTAAGCGGAGAACCTCGCCATGCCATGCCTGAACTTCTGAACTACAGCACTGTGACAGCATAAATAGGTGCTGCTTTAAACTGTTCATTTTGTGATAATTTATTATATAGTGATAAAAAAATAATGTGCTCTCTGCACACCATCTGCTACCTTCTTTCACTGAATAACTCCTATTCACCCTCGGATTCTGCTGGTGAGTCATCTCATCCACGAGCCAGGTTCTCGCCCCTCTCCTCCCATAACCCCCCAACCCTTCCCCAACCAGGCGGGGCTAAGTGCCTCTCCTCTGTTCTAAAGCAATGGTTCTCAAAGTCCCCAAGAAAATTTTATGGGGTCTGCAAGGACAGAAATATTTCCATATTAATGTTTTGACAGTATTGCTTTTTTCACTGTGTTGACATTTGTACCCATGATCCAAAGCAATGGTGGGTAGAACGGCTAGAAATCAGCATGAATCAAAGCAGTGACACCAAAATGTCCTAATAGTCACTATAGTCTTCATGGCTATGTACTCACAGTGGAAAATATTAATTTTATGAAACCTCAGCCCTCAAGTACAATCTTTTAAATTCTGAGTGACGAAATGGGATGTACACATAAAGCACTCCTGCTGCATATTGAAATTTGATCGTTGTCTTAAAGACTTGCGTGATGTCTGAGTTGCAAGCTGAACCGCTGGTTTTTTTCATAAAGCACCATTTTTACTTGAAAGGATAACTGACAAACTATGGTTATTCAGACTTGGATACTTGGCAGACATTTTCTCAAAAATGAACCAAGAAAGACTGTCACTACAAGGAAAGCAATTGACAGCATTTGTTGCCAATGATAAATTTAACCTTTCAAGCGAAAATTAGAATTTTGGTAAACATGTATCCATCACTGTGAATTTGACACCTTCCCAATCATTAAAGATATTTCTAATCAGTGATTAGGTTAGATCAGTGATAATATTAATGGTTTGTTTTAATTACTGTATAACAAAATGTATCAACATTTGAAAATTCTGCTTAGCTCAGTGAAACAGTATTTTCCAAACAACCAATGCACTGTGTCACAGAATCATACATGGAAAAAACATGAGTTCAAAATGCAAAATAGGCCAATGGAGTTCAATGCAAAACAGTACAAAAGGTTCACTGACACATTTTCAGATTCCACGTTGAAACTAACCTTTAAGAAACTACTAGTCGAATTTTGATGTACTAGCACAGAAGAATATACACAATTACCTGAAAAGGCTATTAAAATACTCCTCCTTTTTCTCATCTCATATCAGCAAGAAGACAGATTTTCTTCATATGCTTCAAACAAAACAACTTACAGCAATATATTGAATGCAGACATGGATATAGGAATCCAGCTATATTCTATTAATCCAGATATTAAAGTGCTTTCCAAAAATGTAAAATAATGCCACTCTTACCCCTAATTTTTCTGTTTTGGGAAATACAGTTATTTTTCATAAAATATATTTCTAAGGTTAACATACAATGGGTTTATTATTTTTTAATTAATTAACCAATACATATTTTTTTAAATTTCTGTTTTAATTTCTAATTGATAGATTCATAGAAATAACTCATAGAAACCAAAGCTCTGTGAAGTCCTCATTAATTTTTAAGAGCATAAATATATTCCTGAGACCAAAAATTTTGAGAACTGCCGTCCTATACAACCATTTTGGGATCTATGTTATGCTGAGATTATTCTTCTGTCTGTTGCATTTCTATTTGGACTGTGGATACCTGGTGGGTACTATGACAGTTGATGTGTGATTATATCCTAAGCACCAAGTACAGAATTTAAGACACAGTAGGTGCCTAAGAAACATTTGCTTTCAAGCTTCAAGGTCAATGTGGTACAATCCCTTCCCCAAAGAACTAAAAATATCATTGAAGAGTTGGGAAATGCACCCTAAAATAGGAAAATTGTATATTCTGTTTTTTATTAAAGTGCCAGATGAGTTATAAGGACAGAAGCAAAAACATTTAGAAATTTGTAAAGATAAAATACCCCAAATGCCTTTATATTTAACAAACTCCATAAAATGAACATATTTGAAAATTCTAAGAGGTCACACAAATATTTCAAGAAATATATACAACAAAGTTCCAATTAATTAAAAGAATTTGAATGGTTTTTTTGTTTCTTTCTATACTTATAATACTAAATTATCTGTGATTTTGAATTGTGAAGAATGAAACTCGACCACCTTGAAAAGTATTCTGGAAAACTAGAAATACCCAACCATAATAAAATTAAAGATAAAATTCTGTTGTGAATAAATACATCAATATAAAGGAAAAAACAGACCATAATTTGAAGTTACCTATAAATCCAGAGCTTGAAATGGAAAAAAAAAAAAAAAAAAAAAGATGAGAGTGTTGCTAGGAGGTAAGTGAAAACAATCATCTATTTTTATAGTTGAAAACATTTTATCCCCTTAATGTGTTTTTGTTTATTTTTGTGATTGCTTTAAAAGACATTATTTCATATTATAGGCATGATTGGGATCTGTACCTGAACAGAAGAATCTTCTGTAGGGGGTAGTGAGTTTTGCTAAAAGATGCCAGCTAAAGGAGTCTTTCGTTGGCCAAGATAAGTTATTTTTATCGGTGATAACTATCTGGTCCTTAAGCTTGCAGAAGACTGAACCAGTCCATGGGCCCCAAGAACTCCAACAGGTGTTTCCCAGGCACTGGCCAAGAGCCACAGTGGGGTCACACTCAGAAACAAGAGAACCACAATTTGTCTCCACCAGCTGGCTCCCTGGAATGCAGCACCTCCAAATCCCTCCCTCTAGTGCAGAGAAAATACCTAGGTTGTCCTGCACCTGCTGCCTTTCCCAGCTGCTGCCTACTGGGACCTACACCCGACCTACACCCAGAGAATCCTGGGGCTGCCCTGCTGCCCTCACAGTCTCCCAAGGAGCCCATATGGTTCCACTTAAAATGCTTCTTTCTCATTCACTCTGTTTGATCTGGTTATCTCTGTTTGGATTGTCCCAAGGTTGAAAGAAGCAAGCAGCTCTGCCTGGTGTGCTCACTGCCACAGAAGAACTTCAGACCTACTTTTTTGTTGTTGTTCATGTGGTTTTTGCTATTTTTTTTAAGTAGCTCTATGCCATTAAGGATTCTGGCATTTGTCCAGAGTGCCAGACCTTAAAACATTCCAGCAACACAACACAGTACTCTTAAACTAGGGGCTTGGTTTAAGTTGGTGGACTCCTTAGATGTCCCACTGTTATTTACAGAATTGTATCCCCCAAAAATCCACAAGTTGTTGCCCTAACCCCCAATGTGATTGCATTTGGAATTAGGGCCTGTACAGAGGTAATTAAGGTTAAGTGAGGTCAAAGGCATGAGGCGCAAATTCAATAGGACTTGTGTCCTTAGAAGGAGAAGAAGAGACACCACGGGTGGGTGTGCACAGAGATGAGGCCATGGGAGAACACAGTGAGAAGGCAGCTGTCTGTAAGCCAAGGAGAGAGGCCTCACCAGAAATCAACCCTGCTGGCACTTTGATCTTGGACTCTCAGCCTCGATAACTGTGAGAAAATTAATTTCTGCTGTTTAAACCGCCTAGTCTGTGATATTCTGTTATGGTAGTCCTAGCGAATGAATACGTTCACTGAAATAACTGTGCAAAAAGGAGAACCAAAACAACAGGAAGGGTTATTACAATGGAAAACAGAATTTAACACATTTCTGGAAGACTGAAGATGGTTAAAAGCTTGGAGATAAACTAGGAATTTGGGATTAACATATACATACTACTGCGCATAAAATAGACAAACAGCAAGGACCTATTGCATAGCACAGGGAACTATATTCAATATCTTGTAATAACCTATAATGGAAAAGAATCTGAAAAAGAATATATATGTGTATAACTATAACTGAATCACTTCACTGTATACCTGAAACTAACACAACATTGTAAATTAACTGTTCTTCAGTTTTTAAAAATGGTTCATAAAAAAAAATGAAAAAAATTTTTGAAAAAAGGTCATTGTAGATGAAAGAGTCACAGAGGACCATAGCCCAAATGCAATTATGAGGAAGCAGCAGTCAATATAAGAAGGAATCTGCTGAACTGACCCCTGGAGAGTGAAAGTGAAAAGTGACATTTTCATCATCTTCCCTCACCCCTGTGCCCAAACAAAGCCAGTCAGCATCTGTCCCTAAAGGCTGAAACAAAACACTGAGGGACTAAGTCTTCTAGCTTGGTGGATGTTGGTGACCCAGAATCAAAGCCTCTCACATGTGAGAGTCTGCAGTCTAACTGGCTTCTTACCTAGGAACCCATGCACTGTTGAAAACAACTTTTAAACTGTTAGTCCATAGGGACTTCCGTGGTGGCACAGTGGTTAAGACTCCATGGTCCCAATGCAGGGGGCCCGGGCTCGATCCCTGGCTGGGGAACTAGATCCCACATGCATGCCGCAACTAAGAGTTCACATGCCACAACTAAGAACCGGCAAGCCGCAACTAAGGAGCCAGCAAGCCGCAACTAAAGAGCCTGTGAGCTGCTACTAAGGAGAATGCCTGCCGCAACTAAGACCCAGTGCAACCAAATTAATTAATTAATTAGTCAATTAATTAATTTAAAAAACCCTGATAGTCCATAGTTCCAGTCCTATGCCACAGTTTCTAGGCAGAATTCATACTCATAAGAGAGAATTTGAGGTAGAAAATCTTAACCAAGAGCAGAAGAAAGTCAAACATATTCAGTTCTTCTGACTTAAAACAAGTGGACAACCAAAGGTCAACAGGCACTGAACCAACAGCATGAAAGAAAATGAATAAATTAAACAAAAGTCTGGCACTGGACAAAATAGAAGTGATCCAGGACAAAGAAAACTTAAGAAAAAAATACTTAAATGTATATACTTAAGGAAAGAAGAATAACAAAAGGAGAACAGCATGTTATGAAAAAGGAAAAAACCCTCTTGTATTAGCTCTCTATTGCTGCATAACCAACAACCACAAACTTAGCAACTTAAAACAACACCCATTTATTACCTAAAGGTTTCTGTGGGTCAAGAATCTGGCCACAGCACAACTGGGCCCTCTGTTTAGGATCTGACAAGGCTGCAATCAAGATGCTGATTGGATCATATACTCATCTGGAGGTTAAACTGGGGGAAGGATCTACTTTCAAGTTCACTCAGATTGTTGGCACAATTCATTTCAGTTTAGTTATAGGACTGAAGGCCCTGGCTTTTTGCTAGCTGTCAGCTAGGGGCACCCTCAGTTCCTAGAGGCTGCTCACGGGTGCTTGGGTCTCTCTGTGTTCTTTGCAAAGAGGGCTTCTCCAACGTGGCCCCTTACTTCATCAGGCTAGTAAAGAGAGTCTATAAAGTTGTGAAGCAGCAAGATAGAATATTATTATTAATATTATTATATTGTATTATCAATACAAAGTTTAATTTTTAAAGTTTCACTAGTATATTTTAATAATTCAATAGTAATATTACTGAATATAATGATTGAAAACAATTTTTTAAATTCCCAGAATGTAGAGAAAAAAAGATAGAAAATATGAGAGAAAGAAGAAATTGTGGAGGTTAAACATCTGAAGAACAAAGATGTAGAAATCATTAAAAGTTTGCTTTGGGAGAATATGACAATGGGAGGGAAAGAATGTAGGAAGAAGAAGGGCATGAATAAACTCAGTAAAAATTTAAATGATTTTTGGTTTTGTCTTTATGTGTTCTAAGAGCCTGGAGCAAGGCTATTTACTAATCGTGTGACCTTAAGTTACTTTTCCTCTGGGAGCCTCAACTAACTCATCTATAAAATGAAGATAATGATGAACTCTCATCACATCACTTGTAAGGATGAAAGGAAATAATGCAAGTAAAGCACTTAGCACAGGGCCTGATACAGAGTGAACTCAACTAACCTTAATACTATACGTAGTGTTTCTGCACATCTTACACTCAAAAGAGACATCAGTAAGTGCCCAGAGATTATTTCCATATCACATCTTTGCATTTTCTCACATCGGAGTGAGCAGTGCCTCTCCTCCCAAACTTTGGAGATTCAAGGGCTACTTCAGTTCCCAGGAGTTATAATGCTTAGCCTGACCACTGTTGTGAAGCCAGGCCCACAGATTTGGAATGTTTTGAAGCATGAGTTTTGCCATTACCAAGAGATCAGCTCATATGAAGAAATGAGGGGAGCACCCGCTAGTCAGACTTCTGCACTTTAGTTCTTAACACAGCAGTTTCAAAACCAGTGTGAGACCCTCATCCTTCCACCCGCTCTGCACAGATAAGTCTATTTGGAAGTTGTTCGTGGACCTAAAAGGGAGAAAGACCCTTGTACAAATCTATAAAAATACGTATTTGTGTACATTTGAACAGTGATTCAAATATACATTTTGAAAACTAGGGCATTAAGAATAAACCGAGGTAAAATACACATCTGAAAGGAGATGGAGACATATATTTGAAAAGAAATTGCATCGAAAGTTGTGTTAGCTGTGATTTTAATTTTCGGAATACCTGACATACACGCTTTTGAATAAAGAAGTGCTAATTTCCCTCGTCACTTTCAGCATATACACTCCTTCATTTTTACTTTATCATCCAGTTCTTCATTCACTCAGAACACTGGTTCCCTGGTGGTGATACCGGGCTGCAGCTCCACCAGAATTCTCTGACTAGTCTGACCCACTGACATAGGCTGAGGTCCTGCCTTAGAGACCCCTCATCACACTGTGTCCTCTCCTGTCTTCTGAAGATGAGCTTACAGTTCTCGTGTTTCCCACCTTTACATGAGTAGTGTACATTTTCTAACTTAATTTTTAAGTAATACATGGATATTTTTTACATAGTACAGAAAGGGCAAAAAATCTCTCTCTCCTCTTCTTAAAGACTGAAATCACTGCTGACAATTTCTAGTGTACCCTGAAAAACTATTTGCGTCTGCATTGTATCTTTTGTTAGCACAAGACAAATAGTTATGAGACTCCAAATGAGTAGAACATTCTGACATTTATTAAGGTAAAAACTGCCACTTAATTACAGAAATTTTATCTGAAATTTCCAGTGCTTAGTGCACAAGGTGTAAGTGATTTTCATGTGTGGCTCTTAAATCCTTTCCTGTACCAGTCCAGCCTGAAACTGAAGGTGTCTTGATACATGGATATAGAGAAACACTAGCCATTTTCCCTTCTGGTTAGAAAAATCCAAATAGAACTTCCTGGTAGTCTGGGGAACTCTGGCAATGAACCATTACTCAAGCAGTTTGATATTACTTGAGATATCAAAAACCTTGGGGAAATACTTCCCCAGGTCACCCCGCACTAGGATATAAATAGCTCAACAGTAAAATAATAGCAATAACATCAGCAGGACATAAAGGCTTCGAGTCAAAAGCACTGAAATTCATCCCTATTTTTCTGGGCAGTTGAAACACTTTGGTATTTACTTAATCTACAATAATGTAGGCTTTGTTATATTTATTGTAAATAAAGATAACAATACCTCTCCTATTGACATCATACAGTTATTATAGGATTAAATAAGATATTAAGTTTATGTATATAAATATTTTTAAATTTTATTTTTGGCTGTATTGGGTCTTTGATGCTGCGCACAGGCTTTCTCTAGTTGCAGCGAGCGGGGGCTGCTCTTTGTTTCGGTGCGCGGGCTTCTCATTGTGGTGGCTTCTGTTGTTGCAGAGCCCAGGCTCTAGGCGCGCGGGCTTCAGTAGTTGTGGCATGTGGGCTCAGTAGTTGTGACACACAGGCTTAGTTGATCCACGACATGTGGCATCTTCCCAGACCAGGGATCGAACCTGTGTCCCCTGCGTTGGCAGGTGGATTCTTTTTTTTTTTTTTAACATCTTTATTGGAGTATAACTGTTTTACAATGGTGTGCTAGTTTCTGCTTTACAACAAAGTGAATCAGTTATACATATACATATGTTCCCATATCTCTTCCCTCTTGCGTCACCCTCCCTCCCACCCTCCCTATCCCACCCCTCTAGGTGGTCACAAAGCACCGAGGTGATCTCCCGGTGCTACGCGGCAGCTTCCCACTAGCTAGCTAATTTACATTTGGCAGGTGGATTCTTAACCACTGTGCCATCAGGGAAGTCCCAAGATACTAAGTTTAAAAGTCATTTCAAATCCAAAAATCACTATTGTGGTTGTTGTTGTTATGATTACAATTAAATTTTCAACTTTAATGGCTTTTTTTTTTCATTTCCACAAGAGAGAGAAAAATGTTAGTATACCATGTAAAGCTTTTTTGTATTAATGGATAATCCCATCCCAAGAAAGACCAAAACCAAAAACAAAAAAATACTACAAATAAAACTTATTTTTACCTGACTTCTAGTGGATAAATAAATGTATATGCAAATCAGGTCAACTGCTTACAAACACCTGACTGCAGTGAATGTTCATAATATTTAGTCGTGCTTATAAAATCTTATGTAGTGCTCACCCATTAGTAGCTGATAACTATGAAAAGATGCACTTTTTCTTAAACAATAATGTGTTTTAAATGGATACTTTTATTAGACAGTAAATTCAACATTTATTCCATCAATTCACACTCAACACATTTGACAGAATGGCAGGAACAGGTTGCACTACTGCAAATAGAAATAAGGTAATCCAATGAAGCAGTTTGGAATCCTCAGCCTTGTCAAAATCGTAAAATAATGTCTAAAGCAAAGGTTTCTAACGTTACAGTCTGGCAATTTGTCCCTTTTATCATGACTGATAAACCAGACATGCTGTTCAGATTCTGAATCATAAGTTGAATAGAATGCAGTAACATCACAGATCTCTTACCAATTTACCAGATTCTCTTCCCCCAACTCTTTCCTCATTTTACAGTGATTTACCATAAGAACATCTCTCAAGTAATGAACAGCACGCCACCAGAAGTATGCTTCTGGAATGGCAATGTAACAGCATCATTTGAATAGATGTACAGTCAACTCTCAGTTTCTTTGCCTTTGGGAAAAAATATAGATACATGGGTCTGTAAAAAGCACTATAATTTCAAAGTCTCATGTTAACAAATTGATTCATTGTCACCACCATCTTGTTTAAAAGAATAAAAAAGAACTTCAACAAGCAGGTTAATTTTTCTATGCTCTACACAAAGCAATAATCAGAAAATGTCTTAGCCTCTAGAATTTCCCAAATAGCCAAGCTAATCAGTTCTGATTCACATCTCTCCATTCCATTTCTTTGAATAAGTATTAGTTAGAACAGTTAACATGTTAGACAATGGAGAAATCTGAAATAATCATCCAAATCAATGTTACTACAATCAAAGAAGCCAAGAGAAGAGCAAAAATCCAAGTATCCTCATCCCGTCAAAACTTGTCAAAGCAAAACCTTGAGAAAGTGATGTAGCCTGGACTTTGAGTCTAGGAACAATTCCCACAGCATGACACACCATCTTATGCCCTCCTTTCCACCCCATAAGCAGAAAATCACTTAGGCTGGAGTTTCCAACTGGCTGCCCAACAGCAGGCTAAACTAGCTGTCCCATCACATGCCTGGGAGGGAGAAAACTATGGGAGGAGGATTGCAAATAGAACAGGGAGAGAGGGAAGGAAAAATGCCACAATTTTGGCACCTCCACCCCGATCAAATGAGCAGGGACTTCAGAGCCTCTTCTAACACCTCAAGACATTATGAAATTACAAAAAGGCATACTCTTGGTAACCATAAGTTCGTTCTCTAAGTCTGTGAGTCAGTTTGTTTTGTAAATAAGTTCATTGGAACGGTGGGGGGGAGGGGTATTTAGGGAGTTTGGGATTGACACGTACACACTGCTATATTTAAAATGGATGACCAACAAGGACCTACTGTATAGCACAGGGAGCTCTGCTCAATACTCTGTAATAACCTAAATGGGAAAAGAATTTGAAAAAGAATAGATACATGTATATGTGTAACTGAATCACCTTGCTGTACACCTGAAACTAACACAACATTGTTAATCATCTGTACTCCAGCATAAAACAGAAACTTAAAAAAGACACATACTCTTGGCAGGACAACAACAAAAAAGTGTCCCTGTCTGTTTTCCAAGTGTGGGTGAAAAGCTGGCCCAACAACTGCCAAAGAAAAAAGGTCTGGGGAGTAAAGACTGTGGGTGCATTTCACTTATGGGTAGAGCGTCTTTTCCTTTTTTTCTCATTCTCTGTAGCTGATGAGGAGGTCTGGGACTGCAGCAGGCTTCTCTCTTGAATCCAGAATCCATGTAGGTCTTCATGGAAGAAGTGGAGGCAAATTTACTGTCCTCTTTGGCATGCTGGGACCTTATACGTGTCAGACAAGCCAAGGGAAGGGGTGAGAAGGGAGAAATTCAGCACTTGGGCTCTTCATCCTACGATACTGCCTCTCTAAAGTGTTGTGAAAAGAACATCTTCAGAGAGGAAGAATGGGTGGGGAGCCGGATGTGGACCCAGCCCCGGGGAGGAGAGCTTTTGTTACCAGAATGTTTTACATGGTAATGGGTCTAACTTTGTAAGGGCTGAGGAGAAAGAATTCGGAGCAAAAGAGATCCAGATCTAACCAGAGTGAACAGAAGGAGATGAGCACACGTGACACTCTCCTCTCTTTTTGTAATGTAGCTTGAAACTATCACTATTTCTCTAGGGTTAAGGAAACCTGATGTGAAGGCTGTGCGTGTGCGTGTGCGTGTGTGTGTGTGTGTGTGTGTGTGCCACACAACAGCCATGGCCCAAAGAGAATGTCAAGCCTGCTAAAATAAATCAATGTTTTGGCCTCTTCCAGCAACCACATGAACAAATATGTTCTGAAAAGTATTATTGAAATAATAGCCCCAAGAAGTTGTAGGTTTATGTGGCAAAAGTAATTACAGAGCTAATTCCATTGTGTAATTGAAAGTGCCTTCACGTTGGTAACCTATTGACATGGCAAGAAATGCTATCAGTGAAAACAAAAGCAAGTTTCCTGCTTTCTTTAATTTACTTTGGTCAAAATTCTTCCTCCCTTTGTTGAATCACAGGATTTTGCCCACGATGACCAATATAATAAAAATGACACACAGCCCGTGCAGTATCTATGCTCAGGATCTGCGTAAAATAGGCGCCCAGACAAATGGGGACAAATAAACAGATACTGTTGGTCAGAGAATACCTTAGATCAGTGGTTCCAAAGTACCTGTGCCTCAGATCATGTGGGTAGCTTTTAAAATTACAGATGTCCATTCTCCAGTGCACTGCCCCCCACCACCGTCCAGGTATCCTGATTCAATTCATCTGCCGAGGATCATGGCTTCATTTAATTCAATCTGATAAGTTCATTCATTCAATAGATATTTACTGAAAGCTTATTACGATTCAAAGTTGTCAGCATATGGCAGTGAATAAAACAAAAACAGTAATCTCAACCTTCATGGAATTTACATCTATCGAGGGAGACACACAACAAACAAGATAAATAAGTAAAATATATAGCATGTTAGGAAGTAATAAGTGCTAAGGAGAAAAATTAAACATAAAAAAACAGGAAGTTTGGGAAAGGGTACAGTTTTAAATAGAGTAGCCAGGAAGGTGATGTTTTAGCAAAGAAGTAAAAGAAGTTAGAAATGAAGGCAAGGAGAAATCTTGGGGAAAGCACTACAAGTAGAAGGAACAGCTTGTGCAAAGGTCCTGGGGTAAGAGTGTGGCCAGCCTGTGTTCGAGGAACTGTGAGGAGGCAGTACGAGCTGAACTGAATGAGGGCAGGGGAGAATAATGGGAGATGAAGGCAGAAAAATAAGGAGGGGTCTTGTAGGTCAATGTAAAGACTCAAACGTTTACTCTTGGCTGATGGCATAGGGTCAGGGGCATGCCTTAGGGTTTTCTAAAAATTATCCATTTGTAAAGACTCAAATGTTTACCCTTGAGCAGAGGAATGATCTGATATGTAGCCAGTATCCAGTCAGTATCACTCTGGCTGCTCTGTTGAAAACAGACTGAAAGAGAGTTAAGGAGGAAGCAAGGAGACCCCTGGGAAATCTACTGACATCATCAGGCCATAGTGGCTTAGACCATGGATGGTAGCCATGGAGGTGATGGAACATGAGTAGAGTTTGGATATATTTTTAAGGCAGAGCCAATAAGATTTGCTGATCAACTGCATGTAGGGATATGAGGAAAAGAAAGGAATCAGTCATGTCTTCAAGGTCTTTACTCAGAGCCACTTGCACAGAAGGAATTGCCTTTCCCAGGATGGAGGAGACTGGGGAGGGACAAGTCACAGCAGGGAGAAATATCAAGAGCCCAGTTTTGGACATGCTGCCTTTGAGTTGCTTATTAAAATTCAAGTTGAAATGTAGAACAAGCAGTTGGAATAGAATTCAACTGTCCGTGTTGGAAACACAAATTTTGGCTTCATCAACATGTAGGCAGTATTTGAAGCCATGAGTCTGGATGACATCTCCAAGGGCCTCAGACAGCTAGAGAGAAAAGGCCAGGGACTAGTCCCTGCATTCCTCCACTTGGAAGTCGAGACTCTGCTATAGCTGTGGTACATTTGGATTTCAGCAAAACATTGATCAGTCTCCCATTCACAGAAGACTGGTATCAAGCTGACTTCACCAGTGACACAACTGGACTCGAAAGTACAACAAAAAATTATTATCCAGCAACGTGGATGGACCTAGAAATTATCATACTAAGTGTGTCAGACAGAAGTCAGACAGA
The DNA here is from genome assembly GCF_002837175.3 of Physeter macrocephalus. Taxonomy (NCBI): domain Eukaryota; kingdom Metazoa; phylum Chordata; class Mammalia; order Artiodactyla; family Physeteridae; genus Physeter; species Physeter macrocephalus. The sequence continues at coordinate 32,626,296 of NC_041223.1, read as the reverse complement.
GAAAGCCAAGTATCATATGATGTCGCTTATATGTGGATTCTAAAAAAAAAGAAAGAAAAAAAACTTAACAGAAACAGATTTACAGACTTCGAAAACAAATTTCTGATTACCAAAGGGGAAAGTTGGGAGGGAGAGATAAATAAACAGGTACACACTATTATATATAAAATAGATAATCAACAAGGTCCTACTGTATAGCACAAGGAACTAAATTCAATATCTTGTAATAACATGATGGAAAAGAATCTGAAAAAGAATATATATATATATACATATAATCACTTTGCTGTACATCTGAAACTAACACAACATTGTAAATCAACTATACTTCAATTAAAAAAATAAAAATACAGCAAAAAAAAGCTAGTTAAGATACACAGAAAAAATTTATTATCACCCCATTCTGTGACAGGGGATAATTTATGGAAAACCCTAAGGCATGCCCCTGACCCTACGCCATCAGCCTTTTTTTCCTTTTTTTAATTAATTGATATTGGAGTATAGTTGCTTTACAATGTTGTGTTAGTTTCTGCTGTACAGCAAAGTGAATCAGTTCTACATATAGATATATTCACTCTTTCTTAGATTCCCTTCCCATCTAGGTCACCACAGAGCACTGAGTAGAGTTCCCTGTGCTATACCGTAGGTTCTCATTAGTTATCTATTTTATATATGGTAGTGTATATATGTCAATCCCAATCTCCCAATTCATCCCAGGACCCCCTTCCCCCTTGGTAACCATATCGTGCGTGAAACTATGGACATAGACATCCAATCCCCCTCTACTTAACTGAATACTGAATAAACTCAGGTATCTACCCCTTCTGCCCATAGCACGTGCCTCATGTCAGCTCCAGGGTTGGTCCTGGCTAGCCTATGGGTAATCCCATTCCCCTTGGCTCCAAAATGGAAATGGGACTTTCAATTAGTGAGAAATGAGAGGTTTACCAGGAAGCTCCTAAGAAAAACCTCCTGGCTGTTAAGAGAGAGCCACGGGACAGATGGCCTTGTTCCTCCTCCCCTGGATTTCTGAAGGAAACCCCAGGGACTGTGTCCTGTGGCCATCTTGCACAAATTATCTATGAGAAACTAATAATAATCCCCATGAGATGCACATCTGAGAAGTCGACACAGAATCATGGCGTTTAGAGCAGAAAATGACCCAGAAAACTTAGTTAGGGGTTCAGAGTTCAGAGCAAGTTAACATCAGGATCTAGAGCCTGGTCGCCTGACCCTCAGGACAGTTCTCCTCCTCTGCACCCCACGGCCTCCTCAGCTCGGCTACTTTTCAGCCCTTACTCCGCACCCTTTGTCAGGCCCACTGCTCTCCTGAGAACTCCTAATTGGTGTTTCCACCATCTGCTAAGAAACACGGCCTTTAGCAAACAGCCAGAAAGCCTTTGACGAAGTGTTGCGCCAAGTGTTGCACCGTTACCATACGGAAAACTTCCAGCTCCCCAAGTAAGAATAATGAACCCTCACCTGGTGCTCAGTATGTGTAAGACTTTGGACTTAGTAATAATTTACAACATTCAGATGATCTTATCTATTTAAGGTACATTTCTTAAGTGGGTATATACACACACTCTCACACACACATACATACACACACATACATATACCTATATATATATATTCCTATATATACCTATATATATATACACACACATATATATACACACACATACATATACCTATATATGTATATACACACACACATATACACCTATATACACACACACACATACACATATACACACACATACGCCTATATATATTCCTATATATACCTATATATACACACACACACATATATACACACACATACATATACCTATATATATACACACACACACACACACATATATACACACACATACATATACCTATATATATATTCCTATATATATACACACACACACATACATACACACACATACATATACCTATATATATATATTACACACACAAATACACACAGATATATATCCATAAGTATTTATGGTAAATTTTAAATTCTATTGTCATTTCCATTTTAAAGAGATACAGAGAAGTTAAGTAACCTGCCCGAGGACACACAGCTAATGAGTTGCAGAGCTGGTCTAAAGTCTGTGGTCCTAATCATTACACTGTAAGTCCCGATACTTCTCAGTTTGGCACACAATGAAGGCCCTTCCTAAAATGGCCCAGATGCCCTGTTTATCCTCACCTCTGGGGTTCTCACTCAGCACAGCACACTGAACTTTGGTCTTTCAAGACTGTCTACACCTAATCCTGCTTGTCGTTTTCCCAGGATAAATATCTTCTCCAAGCTAGCCTGGCTAATTCCTATTTATCTTTCAGGACCCATCTCAAAAGTCTCCTATTCGGGAACCCTCCTGCACTGTTGGTGGGAATGTAAATTGGTGCAGCCACTATGGAGAACAGTATGGAGGTTCCTTAAAAAACTAAAAATAGAATTACCATATGACCCAGCAATCCCACTCCTGGGCGTATATGCAGAAAAAAACATAATTCAAAAATATACATGCATCCCTATGTTCATAGCAGCATTATTTACAATAGCCAGGACATGGAAGCAACCTAAATGTCTATCGACAGATGAATGGAAAAAGAAGATATGGTACATATATACAATGGGATATTACTCAGCCTTAAAAAAGAATGAAATAATGCCATTTGCAGTGACATGGATGGACCTAGAGATTGTCATACTGAGTGAAGTAAGTCAGACAGAGAAAGGCAAATATCATATGGTATCACTTATACGTGGAATCTAAAAAAATGATACAAATGAACTTATTTACAAAACAGAAACAGAGTCACAGGTGTAGAAAACAAACTTATGGTTACGATGGGGGAAAGGGGGGGAGGGATAAATTGGGAGATTGAGAGTGACATATAGATACTACTATATATAAAATAGATAATCAACGAGGACCTACTGTATAGCACAGGGAACTCTACTCAATACTCTGTAATGACCTATATGGGAAAAGAATCTAGAAAAGAGTGGATATATGTATATGTATAACTGATTCACTTTGCTGTACAGCAGAAACTAACATAACATTGTAAATCAACTATACTCCAATAAAAATTAATTTTAAAAAAAGTCTCCTTTTCTGGGAAGCCTCTCCCAGCTCCACCAGGCTCTCAGGCCTCTGAGCTCCCACATGGGCTCCCACAGTCCGTCCCACAGTCCTGTCCTTCTGGGACAGTCCTTATCTTGCAGCACTCATTTCTCTCTCGGGAAGTCTGTCCCTCCCAATTGACTCTGAGTTTTCTGATGAAGAAACAATATCCTACACGTCTCTGCATTCCCAACAACTAACCAAGCACCCAAAATAGAGTAGATGCCTGATAACGGTTTGATGAATGAAAGAATGAATGAATGATGCAAATATCACTAATAGTTGTACGGAATTCTTCACCAAATGACTAGAATACCAGGTTTTATGCTCTAGGGGAAGCATATTTTATACTAGGTTCTATTCTGTATGAGGGAAGCAATTTCAAATATATTTTTGTTGCCCAGCCAGCTCATTTGGAAGCATGTGAGACTCTGAATCTTAAACATATTTTGGAAGTTGATAGAATGTAAATTAAAACCCTCAAAGTACTACATATAGAAATGAATACATTGGACAGACTACAGGTTAAAAACAAACAAACAAACAAAAAACCACCATGCAACTGATCTATGCATGGGCAGAGAGTCCAGAATCTCGACATAGCAGATGACGCACTACGGGGATGGGTGCAACCTCTGAATGTCCCTCCACACCTGCGGCTGTAGCTCACGCCTGAGCAAAGCTCAGCAGCTTCCCCTGACCTGAGCTCCTCTCCCTAAAAGCTACGTGTGCAGCAGAACACCTGCCCGTGAACATCAAAAACAGGTGGGAAACTATTGATCAGGGCAGACAAAGCTTAAAGGCTATGCTCCCTGGGGCGGTGATAATTAGGACCCTTCTCTTCAATTATTTTGGTGGCTGTTATTGTCCCACACCTGACTGATGACGAAGAATCAACTCAGTGTCCTAAGGAAGATTAAAAAGAACTTTTACAATTTTTTTCCTGCTGTATGTTACTTTGGTCTAGATGACTTCTGAAATTCCATTTGAATTTGAAAGCATTTGATTCTTAAATTTATTTTTTTAGTCTTTTTTATTTTTATTTTATATTGGAGTATAGTTGATTTACAATGTTGTGTTAGTTTCAGGTGTACAGCAAAGTGATTCAGTTATACATATATATAAATCTATTCTTTTTCAGATTCTTTTTCCATATCGGTTATTACTGAATATTGAATAGAGTTCCCTGTACTATACAGTTGGTACTTGTTGATTATCTATTTTATCTATATAGTGTGTATATGTTAATCCCAACCTCCTAATTAGGGATAAATTAGGAGTTTGGGACCCTTACATTTAAATAATCTTAGGGTGTTTTGTTTTAGTCTTCAAATTTAACTGTAGAGGACACATGATGGTTATAAATCGCTTTGGCATATCTAATGGAGCAAGAATCCCCTGAGTTCTGCAGCCTAAAAAGTTATCAGATGCCACGTACGAACATTAGTGAAAAAGTGACTTCGTTTGCAAAGTAGCAAGGGGTGAGTCACTTAACCCATTCTTGCTTTCTCAAGAATTCATCAGAAAGTAAAATATACCTTAAAATTCTCCTAGAAAGTGTTAACTATGCAGCTGCTCTGTCCTGCTTAGACATCTGGCAGTTTCAACAAAAGATTCCTGGTGGCCAGGCTGTTTAAGGAGGTGGCTGCTACAGCCTGAGGTTAACTGCACAGAATAACTGATAGCAAGTATTTGTCCTCATCATTTAACGCCTTTTTTCCTTTTAAGGTTATTCGATCTGAAGTCATCACCTGTTTATTTAAACTAATATTTTTTCCTTAATCTTATCATTTTACACACAATGATACATTTTAAGTCTGATGGATGTAAGGCATTCGATCAGAAATAGACACCAATAAAATACTCAAGAACTTCCAAAATAAGCAAAATGTAATACACCATCCAGGAGTTACAAGTCACTCAGAGAAGCCCAATTTTGAGAACTGCTATTGGCTGAAATTTTACATTTTATGCTAGGAAGTTTTCAAATGGAAACATCTTTCTTCTGTGTGTGCCATGAAGCAGCTGTTCATGTGATGAAAAGGCTATTTAGAAAAGCGATGTGAAGCTTTAATTAAAGCCCGTCTGCTGTTTCCCTGTTTCTGACTATTAAACACAGTTTGTGTTATTAACATAATACTTGGAAATGTAATTGCCTTCAGGTTTTGTTTGTAGGGATGCAAGCCTGCTGCTTCTCTACATTTTCATTTTTATCCTTTTCCAATCAGTCTCAACTTAGATTAAAAAGGAAAAATGTTCAAATTCACAAATCAATAAGGAAATCAATGGTTATCGAATAAAAGATGTTCTGATGCTCAAACAAATGATTAATGAGTTCAGGGAAAAAGTAAATTGGAGGCTCACCTTGTCCCATAATTAAACTACATTTGGCTATATGGATGGATGGATGTGGATCACAGCCATGTTTCCCAAAGTGTGCTCCGAGGAATTCTTATCTTAATAAGTGCTCAGGTAAACAGAAAGGATCTGTCGATTAAACAAGTCTAGTTATATCCTTTCTCTGCTTGCCCTCTATAAAGGAAACAATGTACGTTAGCATGTTAAATGTCCTGGGAAGCCCTGAAATTTTTTTTAATCAACATAATGTATAACCTTGTGTTTCCAAACTTTTGACCATGGAAACTTGTGCTTCTCACCTATTATAACTCCACAGAACCAATGTCACCAAAGACACAACTGGAGAAAGGCTAAATCAAAGTGTTAAATGAAAAAAAAATTATAAGACCTAGAAAAATGTAGTTATTGAATGCTTTTATGTAGGAATTCTCATAGATAAAACAAAAAAAAAACACAAAGAAAAAGACCACTTATATTTGACTACATTAAAAATTAACATTTCCATACATCAAAAGATTTTTATAAACAAAAGCAAATGATTAACTAGACATGAGTATTGGTAAAATTTTATAGTCCATATCCTTAATATAGAGAGAGCATTAGAAATCATTATGGTACATAGACTAGAAAAATGAAAAAAGAGAGTCAGCCAAAATTCACAGAACAAGAAATATAAATGATCAAAAAAATGAAAGAAAGGGCTTCCCTGGTGGCGCAGTGGTTGAGAGTCCGCCTGCTGATGGAGGGGATATGGGTTCGTGCCCCGGTCGGGGAAGACCCCACATGCCGCGGAGCGGCTGGGCCCGTGAGCCATGGCCGCTGAGCCTGCGCGTCCGGAGCCTGGTCCGGGAAGATCCCACATGCCGTGGAGCAACTAAGCCCGTGTGCCACAGCTACTGAGCCTGCATTCTAGAGCCCACGAGCCACAACTGCTGAAGCCCATGCACCTAGAGCCCGTGCTCTGCAACAAGAGAAGCCACCACAATAAGAAGCCCGCGCACTGCAACGAAGAGTAGCCCCCGCTCACGGCAACTAGAGAAAGCCCGCATGCAAAAATGAAGACCCAATGCAGCCAAAAATAAATAAAATAAATAAATTTATTTTAAAAAGTGAAAGAAAGCTAAATCTTACTAATATTCAACAAGTGCAACCTAAACAATAAAATACCATTTTAAAAATCAAATTTGGCAACAACTTTTTAAAACATCATGCTTTGTACTGAAGTGCAGAGACTGGTGTGCCTTCTTGCCCTGTCCTCATACAGTGGAAATTGAACAACTTTTCTGAAAGGTCATGTCATAGCTTTTATACAACAGTTCCACTTCTAGGATTATATTTAGATAGATATATGTACACTGTTTGTCATATTATTTATTATCATGGAAATGTGTACAAATCTTAATGTCTGACAATAGGAGAATTATTAAATAAAATAGTATAAGTAATATAATGGAAAATATTCCATGCTGCCCGCAAAAAAGTTTCCATATAATAATATGAAAATACTTAACAATATAATATTCAATGGAAAAAGCAGAGTTATACTTATTATATCTTAACTGTATTTCAATAACTATATACACACATGAATGTAAAAAAGACTGAAAGCAAATATATACGAATAACAGTTCTCTCTGGATGGCATGTCAGGCAACTTTTCTAAGTTCTCTCCAACAACAAAAAAAGAATGATTAGTTCTGCCAAACAGAGAGCTGATGCAACCTTTATTAATTATCCTAAAATTATTTCTAATTAGCACATTGTTTAATAACGAACAGGTGGTTTGTTATTGTTTAACTTATTAATTCTATATATATATCCTTAACTATCCTGAAATTAAATATGAAAATCGTTTTTAATGTTTTGGGCAAAGATAAACTATACCCTAGCCCATATACATTTGACCACAAAGATAGAATAATACTAGTTAACTATTAGATACTATAGTGGCTCTTCGCTGAGAAAAAACAATTGAAACAGAAAGACAATTCAATTCACAATTAATGTACCTTGTTTCAAAGGACTTAGAGTATTTTGAAACTTTTTTAGGCTTTGCTCTTCTCAGACATACAAAGAAAAGATAACTTTTACTTCATAGAATAATTTCAAAGAAGAACTGGAAAAAAAATGACAGTTTTTTGGGAACTTGAATTTCTAAGAAGAAATGTAGCTGTCTGCTTCCCAATCACTCCAGGCCTCTACATGTATTATTTCACTAACACTTTCCCATTGCTCTTATCTAGCAGCTCACTGCTGAGTGTCAATAATTACATTCACTGCTATTAGAAAGACAGATATTGATCCACTAGAAATATGTACTAAGATTAGGGCACATCTGGAAGCAACCTAAATGTCTATCGACAGATGAATGGCTAAAGAAGATATGGTACATATATACAATGGAATAATACTCAGCCATAAAAAAGAAGGAAATTTTGCCATTTGCAACAACTTGGAGGGTATTATCCTAAGTGAAATAACTCAGACCAAGAAAGACAAATACTGTATATATCATTTATATGTGGAATCTAAAAAAAATATATAGTGAATATAACAAAGCAGAAACAGACTCACAGAGAACAAACTAGCTTTAGGTTACCAGTGCGGAGAGGGAAAAAGGGGAGGGGCAAGATGGGGGTATGGAATTAAGAGATACAAACTATTATGTATAAAATAAATAAGCTACAAAGGTATACTGTACAACTCAGGGGTTACAGACAACAATTTATAATAACTATAAGTGGAATATAACCTTTAAAAATTGTGAATCACTATGTTGTACACCTGAAACTTATATAATATTGTACATCAACTATACCTCAATTAAAAAAAAAAAAAACTTAGAGGGATGAGGTTGGGAGAGCTTCCAGGTTGGTGAACACATACAGATGCAGGGAAAGTGGTTTGCTCAGAGAGGTTATGGAAGCTCCCCAACCTTTCCCCATGCCTGGCCCTATGCATCTCTTCCATCTGGTTGTTCCGGAGTTATATCCTTTTATAATAAACTGGTACTCTAGTTTTTAAAAGAAAAAAAGATTAGGGCTCATCCTCATTTTCAGGTACAAAATTCATATTCATCCTTTATCTTTCCTGGAATAACTTTTCTAAAAGATAGAAACAATCATTCTTTCAGGGCCTTTAAAGTAACACATAATGTAATCTCAATGTTGACTGGCTATTTGCCACACTTGTCATTAACCTTAAAATCAGTTCATGATTGTGTTTACATAGAATTCTTATTATAACCAAGTCATTTTTTAAAGTGATGTGTTTCCCAATCTCATTCTAAGACTATAACAGTTTCCTCCCATTTTAAATTTAGATCTTGTCAACAGATAAAATAAAGGATGATTATCTACATTACAAAAGGATCCTCCTATTTACCAAAGGATTCGTTGCAAGAAGATTCCTATAAAGGGTGAGCTCTTCTATTACATTTAAAATGCTTCAGTTTAGAATAATTTGATCTGCCTATAGCTTCTCAATACTGAAGGTGGAGCATCAATATACTTTGCATGGCTTGTTACAACAGAACTTTCCAGAGCAAAGAGGCATTCAGATATGACTCAATAAATCAGAGAAAGAGAAATAAAGCCCAGCCAAGGAGAAACATGGAGAAGAATAAGCAAGAAGGACAAAATAAGTTAAGAAGCATGAAGATGAAGGTTCTGAAAAATGTTAATTCTCAGATATCCGGTTGAACAGTGAAACATTAGAACTACTCCATGGCTTGTTCACGTTACATGAGTATGCAATAAATCTCCCCCAGAAAGGTTTTTGAGGTAAGAGGCTCAGACTAGTTGTCAGTCCCTCCCTAGCAATGAGCCCCAAACACAGTAGACTTCAATAAATATTTGTTGAATGAAGGAATTAATAAACGACACCAAACAACTCATTTAACTAACTTCCACTGACTTGAACCCACGTTTTGGTACCCCAGGAATATGGTGATGTAGATTAGGGATGCCACAAGGATTAAAATCTGTCTTTGTTCACCTTCTAACACAAACAAAACACCAAAGCACAACTATTGGCAAAGTGATTATTAATTATTCTCCTGACAATGCAATGAAACAGTTACCTAAGTTCAGTAGGAGTTAGGGCTAATCTAGTTAGCACCCATGACTACCAATACATCTTAACAGATTCCATCCAAATCCTTTGATCAGAAGCCAGGTTTGTAGTCACATCCCCCTAGCCCCACTACCCATGCCACGACCAGACCAGGACCAAAATCCCCTTCTCGAAGGGGAGGGTGCCGCCTCCTGACCTGCCCTGCCCTCTCTAGCCTGAGCAGTGTGGTGCCCGGCTCTCCCTTGCATCATTTACCTGCATGACTTTCGAAGATGTAAAAACACCGAGAAGAGTAACAGGCAGCTGCTTCCAACTCCATGATCTTCTGTGTAAACTGGGCAGAAGCTGCAGTTAAAGCAGAGAACCTGGAAAGGGATCAACGGAAATTTATGTCCTCACATCCAACACTCATTCATTGTCCTACCCCAAGCCTGGAAGCTGCTTACAACAGGTATTGTGGCATCCACACCTTCTGATTCCACAGCCAAATCACTGTTACTGTTGGTAATGGAGAGCAGGGAGCCAGTGGATAATAAAAATTCACAGATAATCCCAAACCCAGTTTTACAGTCGCTATTACCTCATTACCTCTGAACCCTCCGTCAGAGCAGCCCAGCCAAAAGCCAAATGGCAGGGCCGCCTCACGTCAATGTTAGCTTACTTTTACGCTTCCAGCCGAGCCACCAGCCTTCTATTTTCTCCTGCCATTCACTCACCACTACATCAGTTTTCCAGCGTAGGCACTTATTAGGCAAATCAGTGGGATTCTTGAGTAGGAACGAAAGAGATGGACCCGTAAATCTCTTCTCCTCAGAATGGAAGATCATCTCTGTCTTTTAGCCCAACCTTTATAGCATTGCGTTTCCTGAGCCGATTGGGGTCTCTTCCCAGGGTTTCCCTGCTGTGCTTCACTACTAGTTGTACAAACTGTTAACCAGCTGAGAAGGTAGGAAGCCACTTGTGGTTGACAGCCTCCAAGATGGCTCCCGACGATTCCACTACTACACCCCCTATAACGAGCAGACAACAATGACAAAACCTGAAAGGAATATTGAGTAATCTGTGCTTTTAATGGCTGCAAATGGGCCATTTCTTTAAGAGAAAATTTGCTATGGCCAGCTTTTGTTTTGTTTTTGCTTCCGGAGGATAAGTATCACAAACAGTATGTCCCACTTATTATCTCCAAAGTTATTATTTGCCCCAACCATTTGGTCTGGGAACACGGAATCACTCGCAGTGTTGTCACCAGTCTTCTCCAGTATGGAGATCATGAATTATTCCCTTGGCCCTATTCTCCATGTCACTCCATGTCACTCTCTGCTGATTTCCACAGCCTTCTAACTAATTCTCATCTGTCTTGCTCCCTCTTCATTTCCATATCAAGTCATATCATCCCTTTGTTTAAAGATTGCAATGGTGAGAATATGGAAATAGTTTTGTAAATTTGGAAAAAAAATGTTTCTGTCATAATGGTCATTGAAAAAGGCTTGAGTAAGGGCTGAAGACTCTATCTTCAAAATCCACCTCGCATCTGAGTTCTTCTCACCTCCACTTTGCTGTACTCTAGACCGAGTCACCATGACAGTGTCAAAATTTTTCATATTATTCTCTGTACCCATGCTACAAAGATCACACATGAATTTTCTAATCAGAACAAATACTAGGCATTATTTTTAAACCACTGCACACTGAATAAACACCAGTGACCTTCATCTGACATTTAAACTCCTCTAAAATCCAGACTTAACTCTCATTTTTTCCATCAATGTACATTTCAGGCCTCTTCAGCATCACTTCAGAGTTGGCTGCCCCTGGAAATGATAGTAGCCCAACATCACAGGAACTGACTCTCTACGCTGAGATGTCCCAGGAAGAAAATATCCCAAAGAAACCTGCCTGACTACTCTAAAACTGAGAAAAACAAATACCGTATGCTAACACATATATATGGAATCTAAGAAAAAAAAATGTCATGAAGAGATTAGTGGTCGGACGGGAATAAAACACAGACCTACTAGAGCATGGACTTGAGCACATGGGGAGGGTGAAGGGTAAGCTGTGACGAAGTATGGGAACATATGTATATGTATAACTGATTCACTTTGTTGTAAAGCAGAAACTAACACACCATTGTAAAGCAATTATACTCCAATAAAGATGTTAAAAAAAAATAAAAATAAAAAAAAAAATAAACCTGAGTGTCCTCGAGCCATGCCATAGATATGGAAATCCTGGAAGACCACAACACTGATGACTGCCAGCAATAGGTAAGAACTAAAAGAGAGACCAGCCAACGGTTGGTGCGTACACTGGGCACACACAGCAGAACCAGCAATGTGCTGCAAGAGACTGAGCTGACCACAGTGCAGATGTCCAAGGGGGCGAGGGCCATGTCAGATCTCATGGCAGCATAACTACCCCCCACCATCCCACCATAGGCCCAGCCTGTGAACGCACAGACACCTCACACCTGGACCAGACCATCACTCTTGGAGCTGTACGATACCAACCCAATTACCAATGTAGAGTAGACCAAATGAACATCTACCGACCACTCTAGGCCTGCACAGGTTATCCCCACCTGGTCCCATATCATTCCTGAGCCTCAGAGGTCCCAGCTGCCCCAAGAGTCAAGTTAACCAGACCTCAGACCAGCCATAGGGTTGATACAACCAGAAGCACCAGAGAGATTGACAGGGAAGGAGAAAAATTCAGCTCAAAGAAATTAATTAAAATTTTAAGAAATTGGAGAGTGAGTGGATTCTGGGCATAGGTAGAGATTAGGATAAAAGCAAGAAAAACAATAGCAACAAAGAGAATGAAAGGAAAAATGTCAGCTGCAAAATGCTGATCTGTAATAAGAACGATGCGAAGAAAGGGACATTAAGAACACTTCATGGCCGTTGCCGGCCAGCTTGCTGACTTGGAGGTTTGTCACTCATGCTTTCATAGAGGAGAGGGGAGATCAAACCAAGGGTCCCTTTCCTTGTCTGGTAGTAAAAGCAAGAACACAACAGCCATAAGAAACAAAGAATATCCCCTGAGATTTCTGTCCAGGGATCGTGGGCTAATAAAGCAAGCACACTGGCACTGTTGGACTCCAATGGGAGTCCCTGGCCAAAACTCTCATGCTTCTGAATCTTTAAAGACACAGTTTCAACTTAAAATTTGGTAATAAGTATAGTAAGTGAGCTTCATCTTTTTTCCCCCAATGATAACAATGCAGTAATAAGTATCATTTCTTAAATGGATTGTGTTTTTTACGTAGGGGAGCCTTTTCCTTAACAAAGAGCCAAAACCATAGAAGTAAACTTACTTCCCACAGAGGGGAAGAGGTGTTCAGAAAGAGAACATGGTGTTGCAATGAAGCCCTAGGTTCTGGAGGCTGACTGCAGGGTTAAATCCCAGCTGCACCACTTATTTGCGATGTGGCTTTCTACAAGCCATTCAGCCTCTACAGGACCAAGTTCCTTCTGTGTAAAATTATCACCATAATGATCATTATGGGTGTAAGGATTTATAAAACTCTTATCTGTAATTTATTATTTGTAAAATAATAAAGAAAAATAAACTCATAAGCTAATCCATACAATACACATAGTTCAGCGCCCTGGCACATCATAAGCACACAATAAATATTGGCTATTACCATCATTTTTTGTCTAATTAACCAAGCACATGAGGAACATAGAAGGTCAAGGTTAAAGGGGTTGAAGGGATCTTCTCTCTAGTCCAATACCTGCTTCCTCCATCATTGACTCCCCTAATTTTACAAAGGAAGAAAATGAATAGATTCATTCAAAGTCCATTTTTTCTCAAAAAAATGACCGTTTATCCTTTGTTTTCTCTTTGTAAAGCAAAGGAACTGGTTACCTCCTCATCAGACTTCCCTGCAATGCTGGCTCTTACTTTTTGGTGCCACCAAGTGGCCTAGTTTAATGGTGCAGTGATGCTTCCCAGTCACCCCAATTTAGTAGAAGGTGAGGTCTGGTTTAGCTAGCCTTCAACAGCTCTTCAATGCTTATCAAATTAACAAGTAGTACTCTGGGTGGAGCAAGGCAGCAAAAGTTACCAGTGGCTCCATGGAACACTGGAAAAAAAGAAAACCACTAGTGAAGAAGAGGAGAGGAGCCAGGGTTGGTGTTGGTGAGCTTCAGCCATTCCTTTGCTGCCTGCAAAGCACTCTGTTATTTCTAAGTTTTAAGAAATGCATACCTGACCTTCTGGGAAGTCAGGAACAATTTTTATGATAGAGGAGAATATAATACACATTTTTGCATGAATGATGAATGGTCAAGTTGCTTATAACAGTACTTGGCTGGAAATTAGGACAAAAGCTAAATACAGCTCTCAAAGAAGAACTTTTTCTTAAAAAAGTATAAATATGAAATTTTAGCCCCCAAATTTTGATTTTATTACTAACATTTTTAGGAGGCAAATTTTTCAAAGGCAGGAACACAATTTTACCATATTGCCGTTTGTTGGCTATCTGTGCTACAGTTGCAATGCTGCAGTGAACAGTCACTTTAATTGCTTAACACTTTAACCTATCTAATAATATTTTTAACCTTTTAATGCATAGCAGAACATAATTCAGGAAAACTATTTTCAGAGATATATTCTTTATAAGGGATTTTAACCTTTGGATTCATAGACCTGGAAAACCTAAAAAAAAAAAATCCTTCAGTTTCAATTAGTAAGAATGATTGGCAGTCTAAACTCCAGAGCAATCAATTCACCAACGTTTTATTTAAGTTTCTAGACTCTGTAGAATGAAAATTGTAAGAAATTGTCTTCTTAAAGCATTTTTTGGTAAGGTCTGTGTTTTAAGGTTTGATTCATGAGCATATTATAAGCTTGAGGTGCTCAGACTTTCCTAATACTTTGTCCTTTTCTTTACACTCTTTAAATTCTGTTTTCTGTCTGGATTGAGGATGAGTCATCCTAGATGTTGCTGTACATGATTTTGGAGTGTTTGTTCCTCCTTGTAAAATTCTGTGGTGACAGTACTGACATTCTGCTTTGTAAAATTCTTCCTCTTGAAATAAAAAACATCCAAAGAGGACTGTTTATCTTAAAAGGCTTAAGGCCTCATATATGACAAACCCACAGCCAACATTGTTCTCAATGCTGAAGAACTGAAACCATTTCCTCTAAGATGAGGAAAAAGACAAGGTTGTCCACTCTCACCACTATTATTCAACATAGTTTTGGAAGTTTCAGCCATGGCAATCAGAGAAGAAAAAGAAATAAAAGGAATCTAAATCGGAAAAGAAGAAGTAAAACTGTCACTGTTTGCAGATGACATGATACTATACATAGAGAATCCTAAAGAGGCTACCAGAAAACTACTAGAGCTAATCAATGAATTTGGTAGAGTAGCAGGATACAAAATTAATGCACAGAAATCTCTTGCATTCCTATACACTAATGATGAAAAATCTGA
>NC_041223.1:32610324-32610992 GCF_002837175.3 Physeter macrocephalus | reverse complement strand
ACATTGTGAAAATGACTCTACTACCCAAAGCAATCTACTGATTCAATGCAATCCCTATCAAACTACCACTGGCATTTTTCACAGAACAGAAAATTTCACAATTTGTATAGAAACACAAAAGACCCCAAATAGTCAAAGCAATCTTGAGAAAGAAAAACGGACCTGGAGGAATCAGGCTCTCAGTCTTCAGACTATACTACAAAGCTACAGTAATCAAGACAGTATGGTACTGGCACAAAAACAGAAATGTAGATCAATGGAACAGGATAGAAAGCCCAGAGATAAACCCACACACCTATGGTCACCTTATCTTTGATAAAGGAGGCAAGAATATACAATGGAGAAAAGACAGTCTCTTCAATAAGTGGTGATGGGAAAACTGGACAGCTACATATAAAACAATGAAATTGGATCACTCCCTAAAACCATATACAAAAATAAACTCAAAATGGATTAAAGACCTAAATGTAAGGCCAGACACTATCAAACTCTTAGAGGAAAACATAGGCAGAACATTCTATGACATAAATCACAGCAAGATCCTTTTTGACCCACCTCCTAGAGAAATGGAAATAAAAACAAAAATAAACAAATGGGACCGAATAAAACTTAAAAGCTTTTCATAGCAAAGGAAACCATAAACAAGACAAAAAGACAACCCTCTGAAT
>NC_041223.1:32598782-32610314 GCF_002837175.3 Physeter macrocephalus | reverse complement strand
ATGCTCAACATCACTAATCATTAGAGAAATGCAAATCAAAACTACAATGAGGTATCACCTCACACCGGTCAGAATGGCCATCATCAAAAAATCTACAAACAATAAATGCTGGAGAGGATGTGGAGAAAAGGGAATCCTCTTGCACTGTTGGTGGGAATGTAATTTATACAGCCATTATGGAGAATAGTATGGAGGTTCCTTAAAAAACTAAAAATAGAACTACCATATGACCCAGCAATCCCACTACTGGGCATATACACTGAGAAAACCATAATTCAAAAAGAGACTTGTACCACAATGTTCATTGCAGAACTATTTACAATTTCCAGGACATGGAAGCAACCTAAGTGTCCATCAACAGATGAATGGATAAAGAAGCTGTGGCACATATATACAATGGAATATTACGCAGCCATAAAAGGAAACAAAACTGAACTATTTGTAGTGAGATGGATGGACCTAGAGACTGTCATACAGAGTGAAATAAGTCAGAAAGAGAAAAACAAATACCGTATGCTAACACATATATATGGAATCTAAAAAAATTTTAAAATGGTTCTCAAGAAACTAGGGACAGGACAGGAATATAGACATAGAGAATGGATTTGAGGACACAGGGAGGGGGAAGGGTGAGTTGGGACGAAGTGATACAGTAGAATTAACATATATATACTATCAAATGTAAAATAGGTAACTAGTGGGAAGCAGCCGCATAGCACAGGGAGATCAGCTCGGTGCTTTTGACCACCTAGAGGGGTGGGATAGGGAGGGTGGGAGGGAGACGCAAGAAGGAGGGGATATGGGGATATTTGTATACATATAGCTGATTCACTTTGTTATACAGCAGAAACTAACACAACACTGTAAAGCAGTTATACTCCAATAAAGATGTTAAAAAAGAACAAACAAAAAAACCCCAAATAACTATGAATAACAGCTCTATTGAATTAAAAACTGAAATAAATACATACGATAGTAAATTTTAAAGCCATGGATTTTTCAACATAGTAAAATGAAACGCTACCATGGAAGAAAGATGTGCACTAAAAGATCAAAAAGACTTGATTGTTGAGTATAATATACATTTTCTGAGTATTTTGTGTTGTTAAATATCTCTTTGCAGCCTGTATGGGAAAATGGAAATATCCTCTGGAACTGCTGAATAAACCCTTTAAACCAATTTTTTTTTAATGTCTATAAATGACCCGGATTAGGGCTCCAAGTTTGAAAAATACCTAATCTCTTTCAGCAATGAAATGCCAAGATCACAAGAAGAAATCCCGAAAGTTCTTTTAAAGGCTGAGGGCTGATTTATTTTTAGGTAGGAGATGAGTTAAACTTCTGATAATCTCAGTCCATCAGAGGCACCCCTACAAAAAAAATGTGGTGAGCACAAGGCAAGGCAACCCAGAGGGGGAACCTTAATGGTAGTAAGTTCTGAGGTGTCATTACCACTCTCTGCGCAGAGCCAAAGTTTTCACTGTTCCAGACATAATGAGAAAAATAAGGGCAATTCTCAGCACAAAAAAAGGCACCAATAACTATCTGCAGATGGATGGAATGAATGAATGAATGAATGAATGAGTAAATGACAGTAAATGCTTTTCAAAAGTGGAGAGATATACAAACAGCTCATGCAGCTCTATATCAAAAAAACAAACAACCCAATCAGAAAATGGGCAGAAAACCGAAACAGACATTTCTCCAAAGAAGACATACAGATGGCCAAAAAGCACATGAAAAGATACTCAACATCACTAATTAGTAGAGAAATGCAAATCAAAGCTACAATGAGGTACCACATCTGTCAGAATGGCCATCATCAAAACGTCTACAAATAATAAATGCTGGAGAGGGTGTGGAGAAAATGGAACCCTCCTACACTGTTGGTGGGAATGTAAATTGATACAGCCACTATGGAGAACAGTATGGAGGTTCCTTAAGAAACCAAAACTAGAACTACCATATGGTCCTGTAATCCCACTCCTGGGCATATAACTGGAGAAAACCGTAGTTGGAAAAGATACATGCTCCTCCAACGTTCATTGCAGCACTATTTACAGTAGCCAAGACATGGAAGCAACCTAAATCTCCATCGACGGAGGAGTGGATAAAGAAGTGGTACGTATATACAACGGAATATTACACAGCCATAAAAAGGAATGGAATAATGCCATTTGCAGCACCATGGATGGACCTAGAGATTATCATACTAAGTGAAGTCAGTCAGAAAGACAAAGATAAATATCATATGATATCACTCACATGTAGAATCTAATTTTTTAAAATGATACAAATGAATTTATTTACAAAACAGAAACAGACTTACAGATATTGAAAAGAAACTTATGATTACCAATGGGAAAACGTGGGCAGGGAGAGGGATAAATCAGGAGTTTGGGATTAAGATACATACACTACTATATATGAGGCACATAACCAACAAGGACCTACAATATAATACAGGGAACTCTACTCAATATTCTGTGATAACCTATATAAGAAAATAATCTGAAAAAGAATTAATATATGTATATGTATAAGTGAATCACTTTGCTGTACACCTGAAACTAACACAACATTGTAAATTAACTATACTCCATAAAATTATAAAAAAACAAAAACAAAAAAAAAAAGTCAAGAGATAAATTTATTACATGTAGAAAATTATCCTTAAAAATAAAAGAGCTGAACTTCCAAAAAAAAAAAAAAAAAAGACTCAAGGCCTCAAAAGAATTAAATGACTAAAAATTCCATAAATTATTTAAAGATTATACTTTTAAAATAAGAATTGCAGCATACCAAATAAACCATTGAAGAGTAGAATTATAATATAATTTCTTTATTCAATCTTGTGTTATTATTGAAAAGTTTATAGATGGTTTTTGATTCAAAAATTAAATGATAATCTTTGTAAAGCTATCTAGCTAATGAATCTGGCTAATTCACATTAACTATCAATCTAGTTTCTTATTTATTTAACCATTTTAAAGTCTTTAATAACTGTTTTTGGTACATAAAGCTAACAACTCCAGCAATCACCATTAATTTAAAGCATTTTAGTCTTGTAATAATAAATATTTCAATCAACTGATATAATTTAAACATATGGCTGATGAGGAAATTTTCACTTCAGGTTACATTGGGAATGCTTACTTTGTGTGAATGTGAATATTCAGATATTGACAATGAACCCAAATGACAAAATTTGTTCACACTACTGATGTTGATATACTGCTTAGATACAGTGAAAACTATGTGATGACAGTTTGCTCATCAAGAGTTCAAGGATGCTACAAATGACAGTGAAAGGAGCATTTAGCTACTTGGCCTTCCAAAGGTCAAAGCTAAAGCAAAGTTGAATTACAAATTTGGGCCAAATCCAAGACCCAAGCTCAACTTTGCTGCAACCCTTATTTTTTCTAGTCTTGGAGTGTGCTACAGGGGAAAGTGCCAGCAATGGAGTCATCTAGACTGATTCCAGTCTTTGCCTCCAACTCTCTCTACCCGGTTGACCTTGGACTAGTTACACAAGCTCTCAGGCCTCAGTTTCCTCATGAATAAAACTGGAACAATACAAGGGGAAGATTGAATGAGGCTCTACAGATGAAGCACTTAGCATGGGGCCTGTCCTGTAACATGCATGAATCCTAATTACTATAAGTTTTGTAGTCAGCATGATCATATTAGGATCATAATATCTACTTTGAGAGGTGTGAAAATTAGAGATTAGCTACAAATAGCACTTGAAACATTTTATGGTCATTTTATAAATGGTATTTGATATTACTGAGACACCCATTGAACTTTGAAAAATGCTGTAAATTAAAACTTAATTGTGAATTCAGAGTAAATGCAACTAACAGGTGTATACTCAGCTGAAATGAAGTCATGTCTTTTTAATGACCCAGTGTCCTCATCTCCTTTCTCTGTATAGAGAATTCTGAGCCTTAGAAGTCCCAGGTAAGGCAGATCCTGTCTCTTTCTCCAGAAGCTGAAAACACTAGAAAGCCGCTTTCACAGAATTCCTGGAAGCAAAGCCCAATACACTTAGCCAACCAGATGCATCTAGAGATAGTGATGTAATGAAACAGGAACAGGAAATCTAGCTGAGGAACATGGAAGAGGAATCAGCATCTACTTTCCAGGTGCAGCAGTGGTGCCGCTACAAGCTGTGGTGACCAAAGTCCAGTGGCAGTGGCTGGTCCTTGCCAGCATGAGGCTGTGATAAGAATTTGCTGTGGCTCTGATGTGCAGCCTCCTTGATCCAAACCTAGTGCTCCAGCCTTCTCAACAATTTTGTGAGGTACCCAGTACCCTTTCAATAAATTGCCATTCTGCTTAAAGTAAACAGAGTCCATTTCTGTTGACTGCAACTAAGACTGGTACAGAGATTGGTGATAGGCAGTGGAGTTCTGGAGGCAGTAGACCCCTAAATGTGGCTAGCATCTCCTTTACCATCCTCTACTGGTATGGGGAGGGATGGGGGTGCAGTCATGTGAAGAAGGGTGTTGTTAGGTGTTATGCAGCCTGAGGAGTGTGAAGGTCATTGTCATTTGCCTGCTCGGCACCTAATCCCTCCATGATATTTCCTAATAGAGGTCTATTTTAGTCCAGATTTTTAGTCCAGCCAAAGCATGCTTGAACCAGTCTTAGCCAACCCATATCAAGCTTGCCAATGGATGGTTCATGAGCCCAGAGCATAGCATTACCCCGGCAAGAGTTGTTATTGGTTCAGAGATGTACACATGTCCTAAGTAGACCCAGCCAACTGAAGGGAAAGTCTGCATAACCCAAGGTGTGGGAGAGGTTCTTTCTCCCCCCTACCCACCCACATACCTGTTCTTCAGTCCACCATATTCCTTCACTTAGAAACTATATCTTGTAACCTTGAGAGAAGCCCACTTATAAACACATGGAGAAAGGCAGAGTGGAGAAAAGAGCAGAGAAGTTGATCCAGAGCCATGATCATACTGTACCTGAGGCCTATATTTTCTCTGGACTTCCTGTTACTTGAGATAATAAATTTCCTTATCGTCTAAGACAGTTCAAATTGGGGTTCCTGTTAGTTTCAACTGAAAGTGTTCTGATGCACCAATCACATAGAAAGTTAAAGATTTCAGCTGGAACTTCTTTGCCTCAAAGTCTGGAAAAGGGAGGCTTAAATCAGTGCAAAGGGCACCCAGCTGTTAAACCAGAGTTGTTATCCAGAGGACAGCTGAAGCAAGCCCTTGGTTAGTTCATTGACAAACAAGTTTTAGGGACACAATTTCCTATTTGTTCTGTAGTAACTTTATATGTGAAAAAGGTATTGCTTCTCCATGCACAGGAGTGCTGTAAAGCTGACTCTTTAAATGAATGTGTGTATATGTTAAAAAAGAATCAATTTTTTATAAAATATGTTATTTAAATAATAATACAAGTTGTATTAGTTTCCTAGGGATGCTATAACAAAGTACCACAAATTGGGTGGCTTAAAACAACAGAAATTTAATGTTTCACAGTTCTAAAGACCGGAAGTTCAAAATCAACTTGTTGGCAGGGCCATGCTCCCTCTGAAGGCTCTAGAGGAAGATTTCTCCTTGCCACTGCCAGATTTTGATGGTTACCAGAATCCTTGGCATTCCTTGGCAACCCAAGGTTTGTAGATGCATCACTCCAACCTCTGTCTCCATCGTCACATGGCCTTCTCCTCTCTAGGTGTCTGTGTCCATATTTCCATCTTATTATAGGGACATCAGTCTTTGGATCAGGGCTCACCCTAATCCAGTACGACCTCACATTTACTTGATTATAACTGCAAGGACTCTATTTCCAAATAAGGTCACATTCACAGTTCCTGGGGGCCAGGCTGTCACATAGAGGCCACACATTTTGGCAGCATTTCTCTGAGCATTCAGCCCTACTCAACTCATCAGTGTCTTTAATTGGAACTTAATTCCATTACCTCAAGCCAAAATTCACCATCCTTGTACTCTGACAGGACTTTTATTAATCTGGGCACTGTTTCCCAGTGCCTGCTTTAGCCTCTGATTTCTTTACTCCTCAGGTATCTCTCCTCACAGGGAAATAAAGAGCTTAGACTTTGAGACACTTAAATTAATTATAGAAAGTAATTATTACATGCCATACCTCAAAGAGCCTGATCTGCAATTAATTACATGGCAAAAAGGGGGAAGGTGGATTTTAAAAAGAGTAAATTTCCATTGGAAGTGACAATTGAAATGGTCACTATTTAAAATTGAGGGCTTCCCTGGTGGCGCAGTGGTTGCGCGTCCGCCTGCCGATGCAGGGGAACCGGGTTCGCGCCCCGGTCTGGGAGGATCCCACATGCCACGGAGCGGCTGGGCCCGTGAGCCATGGCCGCTGAGCCTGCGCGTCCGGAGCCTGTGCTCCGCAACGGGCGAGGCCACAACAGAGGGAGGCCCGCATACCACAAAAAAAATAAAAAATTTTTTTAAAAAATAAATAAATAAATAAAATTGAGCAAAAAACTCTAGGGAGAAAAAAATAATAAATCTTTTAAATAGTTTCATGAAATCTTGAGGAGCTTTGAATATTAGGAGACTTTTCCTGTCCCATTTGTTGAAGTAATAAAATATAAAGAAATGGTAAAGCTGATTAGCCACACTTGTCTAACATCAGTCTACAATCTAAAAGGAAAGAAAGAATATCCAAAAGAATATCCAAAACAAAAGAATATCCAATATCCAAAATATCCAAAAATATCCAAAACTTCAATCACTGTTGTTTTCTGTGTTCAATCAGTTTTAAAAAAAGTTTTCCAAGGCTGTTCAGCAAACAATGGTGGTCAGGTACTCAGAAAAATCATTCAGGCACACATGGGCCAGTGACCAAGGCAAATGCATTTTTCTGCGTATTGTCGAAAGCCGTTATCTCTTCAAAATAAGTTCAGATGCTTCTTGGCTGTTTGTGAACCACCTGGTGTTCACAGAACAATGCAGGAATGCAGAAAGCTGTTTCCATGGTGATCAGACTTTCCTCCTGGCAGCCATCCTTCCCCCACTTCCCGTCTTTCTCCCCTATCAGGGGTTTAGATAGGATTTCTGTGAAGAGCAGGGATGGTTATACGGCAAGAATTTTGTGGTTTTTCCAAATGCAGCTACTGTAGGTCCCTAAGTAGTGGGTGAATCTCCCCTGCCCACATGTGGAGATGGTCACAGAGCCATTAAAACCCAACCAAGGGCTTCCCTGGTGGCGCAGTGGTTGAGAGTCCGCCTGCCGATGCAGGGGACACGGGTTCGTGCCCCGGTCCAGGAAGATCCCATGTGCCGCAGAGTGGCTGGGCCCATGAGCCATGGCCACTGAGCCTGCGCGTCCGGAGCCCGTGCTCCGCAACGGGAGAGGCCACACATTCAAAATCACTCCATCAATAGCATTTTATTTAACATCTCAGTATATGACAGACACTTCCCTAGATCAGGGGTTGGCAACTACAGCCAGAGGTCAAATCCAGCCTGCCACGTGTGTTTGTAAGTAAAGTTGTATTGGAAGGCAGCCACTCACTTGTTTGTCTGTCATCTATGGCTGCTGTCGTGTCCCAAAGGCAAAGCTGAGTAGTTGACAGGAGTGTCAGAGACGGTATGGCCCACAAGCCTAAAAACATTTCTATCTGGCCCTTTCCAGAAAAAGCTTGTCAATTCTTATCCTAAATGATGTGGAACCAAAATTTGGTAAGGAAGACAGCAAAGCATAGAAATGGGTACACTGTACTACAGTGTAAGAGGAAAGAGGACTAAATGAATGCTCTTAAGAATTCCCATGTACCACTGAGGACCTGAGTGTCCTGAGAAAAATCTCTAGAAAAAGTGAGACTGAAAAGGTATATAAATTTGGGGTGGTAACTGTCCATCGACAGATGAACGGATAAAGAAGATGTGGCACATATATACAATGGTATATTACTCAGCCATGAAAAGAATGAAATTGAGTTATTTGCAGTGAGCTGGATGGACGTCGAGTCTGTCATACAGAGTGAAGTAAGTCAGAAAGAGAAAAACAAATACTGTATGCTAACACATATATATGGAATCTAAAAAAATAAATGGTTCTGAAGAACCTAGGGGCAGGACAGGAATAAAGATGCAGACATAGAGAATGGACTTGAGGACACAGGGAGAGGGAAGGGTAAGCTGGGATGAAGTGAGAGAGTGGCATGGACATATATACACTACCAAATGTAAAACAGATAGCTGGTGGGAAGCAGCCGCATAGCAGAGGGAGATCAGCTCGGTGCTTAGTGACCACCTAGAGGGGTGGGATAGGGAGGGTGGGAGGGAGACACAAGAGGGAGGAGATATGAGGATATAGGTATACGTATAGCTGATTCACATTGCTCTACAACAGAAACTAACACAACACTGAAAAGCAATTATACTCCAATAAAGATGCTAAAAAAACAATGGGGGTGGGAGGGAAGAGGTATTCTAGATAAGGCATGGAGAGGGAGCAGGGGATGGTAAAGGAGATGCTAGCCAGTATCCTGACACATGAGAAACCAGTTAATACTAGAAAGGACCATGCAAACAGGAGGAGCTTCTCCCACGGTGAACACAAGTTCACAGTGGCGGAGGAGAGAGCTTGTGAATAGCAGGAGGTGAGGCTGGGGCCAAAAATATACAGGCTCTTGAAAGTCAAGCAAAGGAAATGACTTTATTCTGTAGGGATTGAGGACTCCCTACACTGAAAACTGATCTGATGAAAGCTTTATTAAAAGCAAATTCAAACAAAAATCAGAGGAAGGAAGAACTACAGAGAGGGGAAGTAGAGAAAGAGGGAACCTGGTTAATATTCATCATCTATGTCATATTTATTATGAGCCAGGTACTACTCTAAGTGCTTCACATATACTAACTCACTTACTCCTCCTATCAACTCTATGAGATAAGCACTGTCATGACTGCCACCTTATAAATGAGAAATCTGTGGCTAAGAGAGGTTAAGTAACTTCCTCAAAGTCCTATAGATAGAAATTTGCAGAGTCAGGATCTGAATCCAGGGAATCTGGCTCCAGAGTCCGACTTCTGAAATTAGTTACGAGGTCATTACAAGAGTGTAAAAATGAGATGATAAGCATTTAATTAGACTTGTTGCAATGGCACATAAAAGGTGCTCCATCAATATATTCAATGAGCAAATGATGAAAAGAGAAAAAAGAAATAGCAGGTACAAAGCGCATTGAGGGTAAGGGGGCAGGGCGGGGAATCAGTGGCATTTGGAGCCTACTGTAAAAGATTCCAAGGAGAAGGGTACATCAAAGATCATTCTTAGTTCCCATTAGGATGCCTGGAAGAATGACACAAAGACTAGAAAGGAAAATCAGCTCTGAGGATGAAGTGGTAAATTCAATCTGAGATTAAACAGATGAGGAATTTGATGAGATGGCAGAGCATCCAAGTGGAAACGCCACCATGCCCTTGGAGGTGTAGAACCCGAACCCAGGAGGGAGCCAGACTCAGAACAAGGGTTGCTGGCTGGGTGGCACAGAAGTAATGGAGGGGACAGGATGTCTCTCTCACACTGAAACCATTAGATGATGGCAAGGTGCAAAACTGGCTTAGTGGCAAGAACGTGGAGTGAAAAAATCTGGCTCTAGAGGAAACTGGGAAACAGAGGAGAATATCCATTTATTTAGCGCCCGCTCCATGCCAGGGCTCTGAGACTGCATTCAGTGATCACGGTGAGGCTGAAACAAGGTGGTGGTGTATCTCCCCTTGAGATCAGGGGAGACAGAGTTAGAGAGGATAAATGACTTACAGAAGGACACAAGTCAGAAAGTCACAGAGCCAGGATGTAAGCTCTCGTCTGCCATCCCAAAGCCCTCACTCTAAATACTACCCCGGCTGCAAAAGGGTCCTTCCGTGTGTTTTCCAAAGTTTCCTCAGACCCTCAGCATCATCAGGTACTCCACTTTGCATGATTCTGCAAACTGTTCCATGATCCTTTCATCACATGACAGGATAAATCACTAGTAACTGCTTAAAGAGATACCCCTCATGAGGTGTTATCACTAAAATGTTAATTTCAGACCAGGGATGCTAAAGCATTCCTAATCCTTTGAAAACCCACATGATGGTTTCTCCCTACCTGTGCTAATTTCTGGCTTCTGCATGACTGGCCCCTCCCTGAGGCACGGCGGCAGACACTGAGGACTGATCCAGAGCTTTGTCCCTGGAAAACTTCGACTCCCAGCAATCTCTCTCTCCAAACCCTCAGTGTTTAGTATAAAAACCTATTTTATTTGGAACAACAAAGATATAATGTGTTAGCTTGCTTTTGAATATGAATAGAACAACACTAAATATAATAAAGACCAAAAAAAGGAATAAGTTTATCTCGTAATCAACACTACCTTTTCATCGGCCTTGTTTACATCTAGCATACCAACAAAATTTGTGTTTAAATTCCATATTAAAAGTACTTTGTAATTACATGAATTCTCTTAAATGTACTTATTCTAATTCTTCCTCTTTTCTCTCAGATCAGACAGTTAATCTCACAGACTTTCTTGGAACAAATTCCCTCTTTGATATTCTGATTTTGTAGTGGAGTCCCACTGACTCATTGTATATCTCAAAGAACAAGATTTCATCACAAAAATATCATGGTTGACAAAGCCAAGGAAAGAATGAAGGAAAACCTATTCCAAGAAGAGGCTAGAAGTCTGGATGCCTAGCAATGGCTAAATAGAAGTCTTGTGTCTACAGACACTCATATTAATATTATGTAGGTTATTCCTTCTACTAGCAAATGGAACCAAGGAACAGGAAATATAGTAAGCAAGCAACTCAGGGCTTCAGATGCAGAGTGGGTCTCCAGTGTCTCTTCAACTCTCACCCCTTTGCATGTGTGGGCAAAGGATTGAGCTCTCCAAAACGACAGAAAGCATCTGGCTTGGCATTTCTTGAACCTAATTACCCTTTGTATTAAACATCTAGCAGAAAGCAAAAGCCTTTTCTCTCCCTCTGTTGGGAGATATGATTCCAGTATATCTAAGACATGACTGCAGCCACAGTGTTAAAAGCCTCTCAGCACGACACTTAAGACTATTAATACATTTCTTATTAGTAAGATTTCTTGTCTTCAGTGAAAGACCTTGCTGTGTAATGGCAGCTGCACTAAACGAAGTGGGCTGATGGGGACAGAGGAAGGGGCACCAGGCTGAGTGGGAACATCATGAAAACAGCCATGAGTCTACAGAGACAGTCGCATGCCTCTGCCAGAAATCCACCTGACCATATTCAGGGCTTCAAATCTATGCTGATTCTAAAATATGTACTCAAGTTTCTAGACTTTTCTCCCCCTTTGAAAAGAGGGATAGTAAAAATCTTCCAACAAACAAAAGCCCAGGACTATGATGGCTTCACAGGCGAATTCTATCAAACGTTTAGAGAAGAGCTAACACCTATCTTTCTCAAACTCTTCCAACATATAGCAGAGGGAGGAACACTCCCAAACTCATTCTATGAGGCCATCATCACCCTGTTACCAAAACCAGACAAAGATGTCACA